>NW_019154103.1:14530109-14752974 GCF_002288905.1 Enhydra lutris kenyoni | reverse complement strand
TAAAAACCTCCATGTTTCTGAAATTCCTAAAAATTCAGCAAAATCTCATTAGCTTGATCTTGGTATTTTAAAACTAGTTCTAATTTGAAGAGTGATTCCCAAGTCACCTAAATTACATTATCTGTACAAATACGAAAGTTGAAAATTTGGTGCGTGTGCAGTCTGCCTCTAGAAACAGCTAATATCAAGCAACTGTTTTTAAAACTCTGAAAACAGAGTTAGCTCACAATTTGTAAGGCACCTAAAAAAAGCAGAAAGGAAGAGGATAAAGTTCTCTTTACATTTTATTTTTTTCCTGCAACTCTTTTTTCTAATCTCTTGTCAAATAGTCATTTATGTCTAAAGCAAATGGTTTGCCTAAAGGAGAATCTCTTTACGTGTTTGCCTCACTCACTGAAGATCAAATAATGTTGAATTTATGTATCTTTAATTCACAGGTGTTTCTCCTGGGTCTCTGTTATTTTAGATCATTAGAATTTTACTTTCTTAAGGTAGAAATAGCACAGATGTATTTATATGGATGGAAAACAGACTTCAGTTTTATCTCATAAAATCAAACTTTTAATCTTTTTTTTTTTTTTTTGAAACCAGGGTCGTCTTCTACCACTTTATCTTGATAGCACTTGAATGAGCCAATGAACTTAGACTCAAGGAGCCTTGGTCTTCTTTGAATCTTACTTTGTTTTTCTTTTCTACTTCCATCTAATGAGTGGCCAGATCTGACTTTTCTTTTGCAACACTTCTCATTGCTTTCTATTTTTGCAAGGCCGTTTTCACAAACCAAGTTCATGTCCTTACTGTCTAATACCTGCAAATGTGGTGATGGTGTTTCTGTTCACAACCCCAGTTTCAATTTCTTCTGCACATCCCCTCTAGAACACCGATTAATTTAACTTCTTGCTCAAGAACCAGTAATGAGTCTCATTTTGAAAATCATACTTGAGTTCTTGGAACTCAAGGGTCTTTACAAGCTGACCCCAAAACTACGTTTCTAGAGTTATTTCCACTTAAATTTACCATAAATGCTTTAGGAAAACTGCACAATAATGTTTTTGGTATATGATATGATTTTTCCTATAGGTCACCTTTGCTCATGGTATTTGAAAATAACCTTTAACAATTCCAGATATATGAGCATATATAAATTACCTTAAGTTTCTATGGATCTGGAATATAAGCCCAAGACCAGAAATCTTGTTTTAACCACCATGACATTATGCATCTATATTTGTTTAATGCTCAAATGAATGAATCACACCATTTTTTCCCCTAATAAATGACAACACTGTAGCATCCTGGGAGTGAACATTTTGGGTTAAATCTATTTAAGAAAAAAACCCCTATTGTCTACCTAATAAACTTTTGAGGTAGTATATAGAATGAATAAGAGGATGGACTCTGGCCATTGATCACCAAGATTCAAATCCTGCCTGCTACTTGCTCGCTCCTTAATCTTGAGCACATTATTGAACTTCCTTCTGTCCTTAATTTAGAAATGCTATCTATCGCATGTTTATAAGGAGGATTAAATGAGCTAACATATGTAAAGCACTTAAAATAGTATCTGAAACTGCAAATTAATAGAAAAATAAAGATAGTTATTAAAAATATAGCAAACAAATTTTAGAATGCCAAAATTTAGAAATCTAAAGACCAATGTTCTCTCTTACCTCTTTAACTTGATTTGTATCAAAAAGATTTCTTTTTGTATCAAAAAGATTTCTTTGCTGGATACATTTCCTACAATCCTTTTGCAGCCTTTGGGCATTATAAAATGAGAAGACCCTTTCTCATTGTAACCCCAGTGAAAGAAGATACGTGACTGGGGGTAAGCTGTCCCTTGAAGGCTCCACAGCCAAAATTGCTTCTGGTGACCCAGAGACTTTATCCACATGTTGCCATAGTCTTTGAGAATGCTGAAGGTCAGAAGGATCGAGAACCTTGAAAAGAATTATAATAGCTAATTAAAATAGTTAAACTTGTTGATCAGTAATACATGCCAGTCTCTGTTTTAGGTATTAATTATTTCAGCTCCTTTGAGTCTGATAATCAAATGAAGTAGACACCATTGTAACGAATCCCTCTTTTTTGAATGAAGAAACGGAGATAGAGAGGGAGTAAATAACTTGCTCATAGTTGTATAAACAGAAAGTAATGGAACCAAAATTTGAACTGAGAAGTCAATCAGTCCAATTTCAGGCAAACCCCTTCTCTCACCACTTTAACCACTAAGCATTTTACTGCCCCTTGATAGCTAGTATAAATACTTACCTCTTGCATTAGTTTACTTGGGCTACCATAAAATGCCACAGACTGGGTGACTTAAACAACAGAAATAAATTTTCTTACAGTTCTGGAGGGTAGAAGTTCAAGATCAAAGCTGTCTGCAGGTTTGGTTTCCTCTGAGGCCTTTCTCTTTAGCTTGCAGGTGGCTGCCTTATTGCTGTGTCCTCACATGGTCCTTTGCTCACATGTCTCTGCTATGTTCTATGTGTTCAAATTTCCTCTTCTGATAAGGACACCAGTTAGATTGGATTAAGGACCACCTTCCTTAAGGGTTTCATTTTAACTTAGTCACCTCTTTAAAGATCCTGTGACCCAAATACAGTCATATCCTGAGTACTGGAAGTTAGGGCTGTAACATATAAATTTTGGAAGGGTATAGTTCAGCTCTTCACACCTCTGAAATCTGTGACCCCAAAAACCCATTTCTAGAGTGTGTTACATTTTAAAAAAATAAGCTTCAGGCAAAAAATTTCAGTCTTTTATCATACTTCTTTCAGTTAATAAGCATCTGATAATTTTGTCAACACTAACACTTACTTATCTCCTGTCCTTTTCTGTCTTCGAACATTCCTAATTCTTGGAAACTTCTCACAGTTTTATCCCATATGGCACTCTCATCTGTCTCTACCTGTCTCTGCTGTTTTGCTTGCTAGATCCCATCTTCTCTCAATGAGTGGAGGTTCTGGGAGAAAAGTTGTTTGTTTGTCCCTAGTTCTCTTTTGAGAATTTGCATGTACTTAGTTCCCTTTTTTTATACACTTTCCTACATGACTGGCAAAGAGGGAGAAGGAAGGGTGTGGATCTTCTTATGTTCATAGCCTCTATCCCACGACAGTAGCCTTAATTGAATACTTGCTCTGAGCAAAGCACTGTGAAAAAGTGTTTTAGATCCATTCATATTTTCAGTTTCACCTGAGTTTTATGTTAGCTAAATTTATTACCCCCATTTATAGATTATGATCCTTATTTGCTGATGTTTAAAGAGATTATCTTAGTTACTAAGTGTCACAGAGCTAGTAAATGATAGAGATGGAATTTACACTTCAGAGGTTGGCTTCTTAACCCTGGTGATACATAGTGGCCTGGCTTTTATAACTGATAGACGTTTATCATTGTATTTGACATCACTGAGCAATTAATTTCTCTCTATAATGGTGAAAAATTTGTAGAAACTCATTTAAAGGGAATTATTCCAATTATGTAAGTGTAACACTTTCATCTTCATGATTATCAGATATTAGAGTGTGGAGATTACCAAAATGAACACCTTTAAGTTGCAAAATGACTGCATGTTAAGAAATTCATACCTATTTGTAAAAAGTCCCTCATAGAGCCCTTGGGCTGCATGCAGGTGCTAAACATAAACGGAACCCTGATAGGCTCTGAGAAAAAGAATCCCATGTTCCAAGTAGAAGTAGGAAAGCCAAATATTGCACTGATTCTGGCTCTGGGAAAAGTACATACTGTTATATTCCGGCACATCAGAATTTTCCAGGGATGTGCCTGGTGTCTTGGAATTAAGCCAATGTGATTTTCCTGCCATCTAAGTCTTGCTTCTTTATAGGTCTCTGTGCCATGTTCATTATGTAAATCATAGCTTCCTGTCCCTGAATTGTGAGACTTTTCTCTTTCTCTATACAAATGGAAACACCCTCACCATTTTCCAGAATCTTGCAGATATAATCATCATTTGTCCCTTTATAGCTACAGGCTTTACTTTATACAAATGTATGAAGGAGAGAACTGCTGAAGGGAAGTTGTTCATACATACCCATACTCTTCAATAATTATTATTTCTTTTATTTATTGATATTAAAATCTAAATAACAACCCCTAGGCTGTTTAATTTTGGCAGAGAGGGGAATATTTTATTTTTTTATTGGTTTGCTTATACTTAGAAACTTAGACACAGGCTTTAAAAAATTATGATGTTGTATATAATTCTCAATTTAAAATACATTTTACTGGTCCTCAATCTTAGTTCAGTCTGACAAATCCTTTTAGGATCCTTGGAGAGATATTGTAATTTCTTAATCAGTTTAGAAAAACCAACAAACCCCACATCAGCAACTCAGTAAAAATAGAAATTAATAATATGAAGAATCTACCTAAAAACTACCATACCTATGATTTTTAAAATGTCATTTAATTAGAATAAAACGTAAATATTGATTTATTTTCATTGAGACTTGGGGTTAGTTTTTAGTATGAAAGACTAATAGCATCTAAATAAAGTAATATATGAATGATTACCATTTTATATAAAATTAAAAGAAGAAGTGGGTTATCTAGGTTATAAGGAGCATGTATCCAGTTGATATAAAGACATTGAGAAAAAATCTTCATATTGCCTAAATGACATGATGAAATGATGGCTGACTCTCAACTTTAGAGAGAGAGAGGAGTCTTTTAAAGTCAATGATAAGGGGCAAATTCTTTAATTCTGGTCATAATGAAGATTTTTGATAGGATTTAAATATCTTGAAAATCCTGAACCTTATTCTCTGTAAATTTATATGATCTTACTTATAATTACTAGTGAATCACTTCTGAAGACATATTTATACCCATTATTTTTGATGATAGTCCGTTATCCAACCAGGAAGTTTAGGAATTCAGCAAGTTTAGGAATGCAGGCATACTACAAAGTGCGAAATAGGGCAGAGAGGGGAATAATATGGCCATAGTAGCTGGCTTGGAGAGCCATCAAAAAAGCCTGTAAGATGGATGGGTGGCTCTCCAAATTCTGATTAGAAATTCCAGTGTAGATTAATGGGGACCTGACTGAAATCAATACATTTCTTTTGAAAATTGGCAGTGGGTTTTATGTTGAAGGTCCCCAAGATCATCCGCACGCTTGAGGTTTGAAGGACACGTAGGGCTCGGAAAAGCTGTCGTATTCAAAGTGATGGTTTATTTCAGTGAAGGGATATAGATTAAAATCAGCAAAGTGAAAAAAGCTTGTGGGGCAAAGTCCAGGGACTGGCAAACTTCTGGGGTTTCCTTCCAGTGGATTTGGATAGGAATGTACTTAATGCTCTTGCAATGATGTGTAACAGAATATGTGAAGTGTTGCCAGCGAGGGATCCTCACTCAAACCTTGGTGACCAGAGTTTCTACTAGGGATGTGTCATATAGGTATCCTCATGACTGACCTCAGCTAGTCAGACTTCAGAGCCACCCTAGATCAAACTGAAATAAGAGTAACCCAAGGCTTCAGTCATTAAAAAACATTCTTTTTTTTTTTAATTTTATTTTTTATAAACATATAACATATTTTTATCCCCAGGGGTACAGGTCTGTGAATCGCCAGGTTTACACACTTCACAGCACTCACCATAGCACATACCCTCCCCAATGTCCATAACCCCACCCCCCCTCCCAACACCCCTCCCCCCATCAACCCTCAGTTTGTTTTGTGAGATTGAGAGTCACTTATGATTTGTCTCCCTCCCAATCCCATCTTGTTTCATTTACTCTTCTCCTACCCCCTTAACCCCCCATGTTGCATCTCCTCTCCCTCATATCAGGGAGATCATATGATAGTTGTCTTTCTCCGATTGACTTATTTCGCTAAGCATGATACCCTCTAGTTCCATCCACATCAAGACTCCACTCCAAAACTGCTAGAACTTGTACAGGAATTCAGTAAAGTGTCAGGATATAAAATCAATGCACAGAAATCAGTTGCATTTCTCTACACCAACAGCAAGACAGAAGAAAGAGAAATTAAGGAGTCAATCCCATTTACAATTGCACCCAAAACTATAAGATACCTAGGAATAAACCTAACCAAAGAGACTAAGAATCTATACACAGAAAACTATAAAGTACTCATGAAAGAAATTGAGGAAGACACAAAGAAATGGAAAAATGTTCCATGCTCCTGGATTGGAAGAATAAATATTGTGAAAATGTCTATGCTACCGAAAAAACATTCTTATCAGGCAGAATATTCCCAGCATTCAGAGATTATCTCCCAGCAGCCAGGCCAAGGGCCAGTTTTAAGACAGTTTTTCCTTTGGAATGGGCAGGGTTTGAAAAGCCTGACCCTGATAAGTTTATAGCTACAGAATGGTAGATATATAGGTTATTTCCCTACAATTTTATTCAAACACATTTTCTCAGAGTAATTAAAAGGAAATTGTAGGGTTCATGATAATAAGAGTTCTAACTGTGGAAAAAACTACTGTTCTGAATCTTTTATTAATGGAGAGTTTAGTAAATCATTTAGAGTTCTAGAAGGAGATCCATGTAACTCAGTATCCTTTAATAAAGGAAAGGGTACATTTTACATCAAATCAACTATTCGTATCTTTTTTTTTTTTAATATTTTATTTATTTGACAGACAGAGATGACAAGTAGGCAGAGAAACAGGCAGAGAGAGTGAAAGGAGGAAGCAGGCTCCCTGCTGAGCAGAGAGCCCGATGTGGGGCTCGATCCCAGGACCCTAGGATCATGTCCTGAGCTGAAGACAGAGGCTTTAACCCACTGAGCCACCCAGGTGCCCCAACTATTCGTATCTTTTTGACACAGATAGATAACACAAAGTTGGTATCATTTTGTTTGCTTAGTAACCAGTGATAGACGAGTTGCCTCTGTGGTTAAATTAAAAGTAATAATAAAACAGTGCTCAATTTTATTTTTTTATTATTTATTTATTTTTTTAAAAGATTTTATTTATTTATTTGACAGATAGAGATCACAAGTAGGTAGAGAGGCAGGCAGAGAGAGAAGAGGAAGCAGGCTCCCTGCAGAGCAGGGATGTGGGGCTCCATCCCAGGACCCTGGTATCATGACCTGAGCCGAAGGCAGAGGCTTTAACCCACTGAGCTACCTAGGCGCCCCAACAGTGCTCATTTTTATATGGTGAAATATGCATCTTAAATTAGATTTCCCCAAATCTCAATATAGCTACTGAATATAATTGAATATTTCATTAATATGTTACTCTATTTTCACCAATGTTATCTCTGGAAAATAAACATATCTGTCACCTCTAAGAAAAAAAAATTATTTTTCTTTCATATGAATTCATATTTTTTGGGAAAAGCCAGAAGAACAAGATATAGAACCTCAATGGTTTCAAATAGGAGTATAGTATTTTTGTAATGAGCACTGACTTATAAGTCTAACCCCCAGAGATGCACACAGGTATATCATCCAGCTGTAAATGTCTAAATGTGTAATGGAATACGAGGTCTAATTTCTAAATTATTTGTATTTGGATGATGCATTGCTCATTGATAAATGCAGCTGAAGCAAAAAAAAAATTCAAGTTTTTTTTTAAATGTTGGTCATACAATGCATTATATTAAAGCTTTTAGATAAAAGGCAAAAATATTATCTATTGTGATATTATTGGGGAAAGATAAAGGAATGAAGGAACATGACCATTTTTATTTGTTTGTCAGCTTTCTTAGTTTTTTAGACCCTTATAATCTCTTTCAGTTTTGGAACAAACATATCACGTGTGACAGAGTATCAGTGGTTAATATTAGAATCAGGGTATCATGAGAAATGTATAGTAGAAGCAGGATACTATTACTTTTTGCTAATAACTCATGCTGGCAATAATTAGCTCTAACATAAAAATAATAGAAGCTATGCATACCTCTCCATGCACACTTTGGAGGTTCTTTTCTCAAAAATGGTTTGTTCAGTTAAATCTCAGTAACAATAGACTTAACACCCTTCATTACAAATTCAAAGTGGCATATATGTACATATATTTTAAAATAGCCAGGCTGCTTATGTTGTTTCAAAAAACAGTAGAACTTGAGTTGACACAAAAGAATATGACTGGTTATAATTATATCATAGCTGGAAAAGGAAATGTGATAATAGTTTTTTGACAAAGAGCAGAGCAACTAAAGATAGTTCTAGATTCCACTTCAATTTAGGATGTAGTGATGGGAATGGATTGCCACAATTGCCACATTTCTCCAAATAAAACTTTCCTAAGATAAAACCAAAACTTAAGCCCAAGAAATCCTGAGCTCAGAGCTTAGAGAAAGATTGTTAAATGTCAGTTTCAGGTAAGGAAATAAAGATAGGCATTAGTGATCCATAGAACATTTCTTAAGGATGCCCCTGTCAAAAGTCCATTTTACCACTGCCCTATGGTTCTTACTAGTTCGCCTTCTTTTAGAAGTTGTTTTTCTCATCAAATTTGACAATTTTAGAGAGACAAATGACAATTTGATTGACAGCTTGACATTGCAAGATAAACTAATTCATTTTTGGAATAAATTCAATGTCCAGTGGCACAGAGGCTTCATATTGAATATGTCAGAACTTTGTTCTTGTTTAATAAGTGCTTATATTTGTATAATTAATAATAACCTAGAAAGATAGAATAAGTCAGAAGAGTTTTATGATAACTTATTTTTTGTGACAGTTTCTTAAATTTGGGTATTTTTAAAAATCTAGGGTCAGTTCAAACTCTATTCTTAAGTAGTGCTTTCTGAAGTAGTTTTCACTGGAAGACATCCCAATTTGCTTTTTAAGGAATCCAGATTTTCAAAAGTATAAACGTACAATGATTTTATTTTTGAAATTCAAATGTAACATACAAGTCAGTTTACTTTTAAATGGAGACTTGCCTTCCCATTAGAGAAGCTAGATTGATAAATAAAATCTATTTTTTTTATTTTTTTATTTTATTTTTTTATTTTTATTTATTTATTTGAGAGAGAGACAGTGAGAGAGAGCATGAGCGAGGAGAAGGTCAGAGAGAAGCAGACTCCCTGTGGAGCTGGGAGCCTGATGCGGGACTCGATCCTGGGACTCCAGGATCATGACCTGAGCCGAAGGCAGTCGTCCAACCAACTGAGCCACCCAGGCATCCCAAAATCTATTATTTTATTATCCGCATTCCCCAGGGTAAAGTATAACTCAAGTACGTGACACGTAATTTTGCGAAAACTGTGTAATCATAAAAATTACAATAGCTACCTTCTCATACTTCCAAATATGGAAGATTAGCAAAACAATAGCAAAAATTCAATTAAATTCAAGTCATACTTGTTGAGATCTAACTTAATGGAAAACACAGTATTATATCTTTTGAATGATACTAGAACAACTGAAGTGTTCCAGTACAAAGGAATTAAAGATTTTATCATGGCAGGTAAACATAACAACTGTTGTTATAAGTTGAGGCAATGAAGCATCCAAGAATTCTTATGAAAAAGAGGAAACTAGTAATGAGCTCAAAGATATGGAGACAACTCCATCAAGGAAGTGGTGAGAAAAACCAGTCTTAAGTGATGGGTACAATTTGGATAAATGGAGAGAAGAAAACAAGGGCTTTGGGGAAAATCATAAAGAAACAAGAAGGTTGAAATAATCAAGTTAGGGCCATAAGGATGTCTGCAGTATTAGACATCAACACTTTGCAGACTTGGACTTGGCTCTATTGAATTAATAAGGAATTCCATAGAGCACAGTTTTTTGTACTTTCAAATTCTGAAGAAAATCTGAGTATTGTGTTTATGTTCCTGCTACATTTAGACTCTCATGTCTCCTTTTCAATGTACTTTGACCCTAAATATGTGGATGCCTAATGATAATGTTAGGATTTAAGGAAGCCATATCTTGAAAGACATCGGAAGGAAATTAAAATATCTATTATCCTAAATTTTATCCTAAAATTTCTAGAAATACTGCAAACTTGAAGAATAATGGAAAAAATGTAGCAAGAGTTCTTACTGGAGGGCCCCTATTCTGTCCTTTTCAGGAGGCTTTCAGGTGGCTTTCCATTCTGATACCCCAACACAGCTATTCTCAATATATCTACTCTGCTCTATCTTCATGTCCTGATGACATTTGTGATAAGGAACAATAAGGTATTAATTCATTTCCATATGTTCACAAATCAAAGGATTATATTCCTGCTGGTGAGTCATTTCCAGAGTAGTTAACTGGAGTTTGGGATCAGGGTCTGGAAATACATTAAGCTTCCTTAAGTAAATGGCTTGTTTCTTTAGCTGTTTTTTCAGTTGTAAATCCTGGTGGCTCCAAACAAGATATGATGGATGGAAGTGAAAAAGTAGATTGTTCTAGAATTTATTAAGGTGGGATGGATGAAATGAGAGAAGAGAGAAGGAAATAAATCATACCAGAGGTTTGTTATGGTAAATCAAGGCATAACCAGCACTTCAAAATGTTTCCTGTGGTTGCAAACTGCCACTTTATATACATTGCATATAGTATAGAGGATAGAAGTCTCTCAAATAGAGTGTCTGGATCTGAACTCTTAACTTGACCATTACCTAACTATATTCGGGGCAAGTTACATAAACCTCTTTTTCTGTAAAATTAGAAATTCTTAGTACGTATCTCAGAGTTGTGCTGATTAGTAACTCTGAAGTGTATACTGGTAGGTACTTGATAGATATTTAAAGTTGTGCATGGCTTATAGTGAGTACTCAATAAATCCTAGAAATTATTATTCAGTAGATATTATTATTTCCATTATAGTTTGGTGACTTTATAATTCTAAAATATTACAGAATTAGAATCATCATGTCCACTGATCTTTTACAGAGTGCCATATTGGAGACATTTGAGCTATGTTTACATACCTAAGTGGTTTGTAATTTACAATAGTATAGCAGCTGGTTCATAGAATATCAGTAGTAAGAGTATACTATAACATTACTTCAGAAAGATAGAATGGGTGGAGTTAGCAGACAGAATCATGGAAAGAAAGTTGTGATCACTTTGGGCATAGGTCGTGTTTAGTAATCCATGTGACATCTAACCTTAATAGATGAGACAAATATTTTTAGTTGAAAATGTTAAAGGTTAATAAAAATTAATAGTTGCAGGTTAATATAAATTAAATTGGAAGGTTAAAATAAGAGATGTCAGAACCTCACACATGCTGCAATCAGTGGAAGCACTTTAGCATCCCAGAATCTCTATCAGCATACAATTTGGCAAATAGAATGTGCTTGCTATGAAAATTCACCTTTAAGGTAAATGCCCTAGCTCCTTCTTCCAAGAAATTGCTATTTTTAAAGTATTCTTATGCAGAAATTCCAGAGCCGTTGCAAATTACAAACACCATCTCTGTGCTGGTAGAAGACATCTAATAACCCTTTCACCCTTTGCTTCTTTTGGTGTGCATAAAGGAGATATTTACAGTACTCAATGTAACGAGTGTGAATCTTAGAAAGACTCAGACCATTTGATTTTCCAGGGTGGGTGGCTGAGAGGGTTTCTATGAATTTACTTAAGTGTTTCCTTTTCTAGTTGAATTAGGAACCAAAATAAATTGTGGTGGACATCACTATGATTTATTAGTATCAGATTCTCCTTTTTCTCCTTAAGAAAGGTCATACTTTTCAGTTACCTTGCAGTTAGGAGGACTAGTTTCTGATTTTAACCAGTGCAACATGAGCAGAAGTCACGTGTGAGGCTCCTAGTCTGAGGCTGCGCAAGGTCCTGCTGGCATCTCTAGACTCTCTTCTGTCTGAGGAATTTTGGAAGCGACCCCTGGGATCCTAAGGGATTGAGATGGTAAACCACAAAATGAGATTAGCCTAGATTTCCAGGTTTTTTATTGGAAAATATCTGTGTCAAGAGTTGCCTGGGTTTGTAGAAGGCTTAGCATAATGGAAAAAATAAACTTTTATTGTGTTAAGCCACCGAGATCTTGAGCTTATTTGTTATCACAGGATAGCCTTTCATATCTTAAGTAATGTGGAGGGTTAAATAATTACTTACTATAGAAAAAAGCGATTTTTGTTAAATATATCTTCAGTTTGGGGATGATTAAATTACTCACATTCAAAGGAAAAAAATACCAAATAAGCAAAAACTTAGAATCATGCTATCGCTTTATCTATATATCTTCATTCTCCCATTGCTTTCAAATTATTAGTATTGTATGTACGGGTGAAGCAGGGAAGCAGAATTCAGGCTGCTAAGAAAAGATGAGTTTCTATTTTTTATTATTGATTCTTTTTTTTGTTTTGTTTTGTTTTGGGGACGGGAGCTAAGATTTCCCTCATAATCCATATTTTAGATAATTTTCCACCTTGCTAAAGATTATTTTGTGTTTCTGCAGTTTGTAAAAGAAAACTGCTTCAAACCCAACATGCTAAAATGTAGTTACTTAAATTAAAGAGACAAAAGGAAGCCGAGAACAGGAATTACTAAATACTTGTTCCCTTGTCAAGGAAATTTTAGAAACTAGTGCAGAGTGAGTGGTGTAGGGTGTATGTGTGGGGTGGACATTTGAAAGAGGGAAGCAGGAACTATTTTGTTGGCATCACCAAAAAGTTGGTTCAAAGTGGCTCATAGTTCATTTCATTTTTTTTCTGTACAATTAATGCCTTTGTTATTTCTATTCTCCCCAGAAGATGTGCACATATTAATATACTTGACTTAGGTTGCTTGTAATGACCAGTAAGTATGGTGTGGCAGATTTCATTTTCTAGAGAGAGTTGCACCAGCATATATTTCAGCCCATGTGCTTTTCTTACAATGTAACATTGATACTCTGCCACTGGAGGTAGGTTCCATGTTCTTCCCCACCTTGAGCCAGGGCCAACCTATGTAACAACTGCTTCTACCAAGAGAGGCTGAAAGTGATGCAGCAGGACTACAGAAGCTAAGTCATAAAAGGCTTCTGTGTATATCTCTGAGGGATGTATGACACAGGAAGCCATGTAGGAAGTATGGCTGCCTTAAAGCTCCTGTAGAGACAGGATCTCTAACTGTTCCAGCCCCAGCTCTGCAAGTCTCAGGCCGGGCATCAGACGTAATGGGTAGGTGAGCCTCCAGATAACTTCAGAGCTTAGTCTTTGAGCAGTAATAGGCAAGCCTGACTTCACACAAAGCCCTGACAATCCTGTGGTTTCATGAGGAAAATACATGTTATTGTAGTTTTAAGTCAAGTTTTAAAAAATTAATTTTCATTGAGATATTTCTGTTTGATTATATTAATCATGTTATTTGAGATGTAATTCACATGCCAACAGCTTCACAATTTAAAGTATAAAGTTCAGTGGTTCAGTATATTCACAAGTTTGTGTAACCATCACTGCTATTTAATTTAAGAACATCTCATCATCAGAAAAAGAAACCCTTTATCCATTAGCAGTCATTCCCCATTCTTCTCACCCTATCCTCTAGGAAACATTAATCTCTTTTCTATTTCTGTGGATTTGTCTATTTTGTATATTTTATATCAATGGAATCATACAGGATATGGCCTTTTTGTGGCTTGTTTCTTTAACTTAGCATAATGTTTTTAAAGGTCATCCATGTTGTATCAGATACCAATATTTCACTCATTTTATGACTGAATAGTATTCCATGATATATCCCATGGTATGGATAGACCACATTTTTATTTATTTTATTTTTATTTTTTATAAGTTAATGGACATTTGGGTTGTTTTAATTTTTTAGCTGTTTGAAAGTCCAATTGTCAGGTCATATGGCATGTGTATGTTCATTGCCTTGAGGCACTGCCAACATATTTTCCAAAATGGCTGTATCATTTTACATTTTCATCAGCAATATATGAGGGTTCCAATTTCTCCACATCCTTACCAGCAGTTGTTAATGTTTGTCTTTTTTATTATAACCATCTTAGTGGGTGGGAAGGAAGTTGCTGGTTTTGGGGTCCTTTGTTACATAGTCATGCTAACTGGAACATATGGTTTGAATGAAAAAATGCCAAATTAGAAATCAGAAGACATGAGTTCAAGTACCATCTTTGTAGCTTGCAAATTGACCTTTGCAAGTTATTTGCCTTCTGAGCCTCACTTTTTTCATTTACATGATGAAACTATTTCTTTCAGTTCTCAATTTCTTTCAGTTTTCTTTTCCTTACCATTTAAGTCAACTTATCTAAGTATCCGTTGTGATTTAGGTAAACTTTGCAATGGACATTTATCTTTGGCATGAAGGTACACATGGATTAATTTCATTTTTTAAAAAAATTAATAGAAATTAGTCTAATTAATCAATGGTCAACTACATGTCTTGATTACAGAAAAGATTGATGTAATGATAAATATTTCACACTTATTTATTTACTTATTTATTTTAAAGATTTTATTTATCCATTTGACAGACAGAGATCACAAGTAGGCAGAGAGGCAGGCAGAGAGAGAGGAGGAAGCAGGCTTCCCACGGAGCAAAGAGCCCAATGTGGGGCTCAATCCCAGGACCCTAAGATCATGACCTGAGCTGAAGGCAGAGGCTTTAACCCACTGAGCCACTCAGATGCCCCAATATGTCACATTGTAAGCCAAGGTGAATGAGAGTTTTTATATGGGGTCTTTGGACTTGTTACCTGAATAACTTGAGCCGTATAGACTGATACAACATGACAGACAAATTGACTTCTGGAAAGTAAACTCAGCTAGCTTCCATTGTCCGTTTGGATCCCATTACCCTTAGAAAGAAATTTATGGAACCATTTTATGCTTCATGGCCAATACATTGATAGGATCAGTTGGATGTTGTCAAGAATTTGAGGTTATATCACAGAAAATCATTCAGTGTTTTCACTGACCGTTTAAAATAGGTGCATTAGTAATAAATACATGTCATTCAAGCAAAGTCATCTCAGTTGAAGTCCTCAACATCATGGTACAGTATAACCTCCCTTTGATTATTCATTGTTTGAAACTTCAAAAGGAAGATGGATCCAATATAAAATAGTAACCTGAAATTTTTATCTTATTCATTTAATCTGCTTTATACACTTTGACTTGCCTACACAATCATTCAGTTGATTGGGTACACTTTAAAGGAAAAAAAAAGTCAAAAAACAATATTTTTTGGCCTACATAAGAAGAAAATTTTACTTTTTAAAATTTTTTTCATGTATGACTAACATGTCTGTAACCTATGTCACTGAGAAAGAACGGAGGAAAAGGAAGTGAAATTGTACATGCAGTGTTCTTAAAGAAACCTGATGTGTTTCCGCTTGTGCACATGAGCTTCAGAAAGATGACTTTGTTCTGTTCTATTTCTCCATAACACTTGGAAGAGTACTCTTCATAGAATCATTTCTTTATCAGTATCAGTTAAATGATAAATATTTAATCTTAGAATACGAAAGATTTGCCTACACTATACAGGTCATAACACAAAATATTTAGTTTTACATCTGGAGTTTTGTGCACTTAAGTCCGTAATCGTGCACTTGTTAATTATTAATTAAAACCCTAACTATACATATTGTTGGAGTGGTTAAAAAAGGTGATATGATCCTATAAATATAGCGTAATGTAGTGGAATACCATTCATTTGAGAAGTTGCAGTCATGGGTGCCTGGGTGGCTCAGTTGTTTAAGTGTTTGCCTTGAGCTCAGGTCGTGATCTGGAGGTCCTGGCATCAGGCCCCTTGCTCAGTGGGGAGTTTGCTTTACCCTCTACCCTCAACCCTTGCTCACGATCTCTTTCTCAAATAAATAAATAAAATCTTAAAAAAAAAAGAAAAAGAAGTTGCTGTCAGATGCCAAACTTCTGCTTAAAAATGTCTTTTTAGTGGCAAGTTGCTTGTTAGGCATCAATTCAGAGACTTGGGGTGGATCAATCTGAGTGAAATCTTAAGTATAGACTTATACTTTATTTACATATATTTAGAATGAGTATGTAGACACAACAAGACCATACAAGGAAAGATTGGGTATATTCCAGTTAGATCCCTGAGGCTCTTACGTATGGCTCTATTCAGTTCTGGGTTAGCTGAGCTCCCTATAGGGTAGCTCAGAGTGTTGGCCTGTTTTTGTTTTTGTTTTTGTCCAGGGTTGCCCAGGTTACATGGTGTGTTACATTGTACCTCAAAGTATAAGGAAGACTTAAAACTAACCATTGGGAATTTATCCTCTTACAACTTTAGAGAGATCCAAAATAGAATACACCTGC
Organism: Enhydra lutris kenyoni; assembly: GCF_002288905.1. NCBI lineage: Eukaryota > Metazoa > Chordata > Mammalia > Carnivora > Mustelidae > Enhydra > Enhydra lutris. The sequence continues at coordinate 14,736,786 of NW_019154103.1, read as the reverse complement.
AGGAGAATGTAACTGAATCCCATTAAGCAATCATCTGCCAATATTTGAATTTTGAGAGGATGGTATTAAATGTCTTGTTAATTTGACTATGCTCGTAACACCAAGTTCTGAGATTGTGGTTGAAATAATGTTAAAATAAATATGAAATAACTCAAACTAGCATCAGAGACACATTGAAACATAAGTGAAAAACAGCACATGAATCTATCTAGCCAGTTTATATCACCCTAGAGATTTAGATAAAGAAAAACAAACATAACCTTTTCAGCTGTTTCTCACAGGGGAAAAAAAGAAATGAAACATTTGATTATAATTGTTTTAATGAGCTATGATTCAAAATGATGAAGTTGTAATGGTTTGGGTAAAAAATATTCTGTTAATGAGCTTTTATTTCTATCCAAATCTGTAAGATATAAAACTCTCCAAGGATAAAGTTTAGTGGCAAGGAAGTATTTACTTTCTGAAAATTAAAATACCTAATATTTATCTGCTCTATTTTCAACAAACATACTTATCAATTATTGGGATTAGCATAGAACACCAAGGATTTAAAGAATACAAAAAACCTGTACAGTGGACATAGAATATGTTTATGTTACTAGTTCCCACACTGAACTTTAGCTGTAAGGTAAATTCTTTGCCCGATATTTGGGAGTTGTAATTTATATCTGTTATTTTAATTGCAGGGAGTTAACAGAGTAGTCAAAAAGTTGTTCCACGTGAAACAGTAAAACTACCAGGTTCATTTAAAGTAGGGCATTATAAAATGATGCTTGTTTTGGATATCCACTATCACTTCTTACTAATGCATGTTTCCAAAAGGAATGCTATCTGAGGAAATGCTGTGTGGTGAACAGATGTCTCCTGGTGATTGCAACTTTTTAACATGACTCCAGATAAAACCCAGCAATGTAGGAATTAACAATGTTGTTATTACAAATTACAAAAGATTAAATATGAGCAATTTGTCTTCACATTAGAATTCTAACTAGTTGTCAATGAGAAACAGAAAAGATATTTTATCATCTCAAGAGTTTTATGAGTATTATGTTTTAATCTTCATTTTACTAGTGAGGAGACTGTGGCAATGAAGAATTAAGTAGCTTATGGGGCGCTGGCTGGCTTGGTCAGTTAAGAATCAGACTCTTGATTCCAGCTTAGGTCATGGTCTCAGGGTCCTAAGATCAGGTCCCACTCGTAGGTACTTTATTGAGCTGAAAATGAGTTAACAAAATGATGTTTCCAGTACATGTTTTTAAACTGTTTAGTACATGTATGAACCCATAGTTATTAAGTAGTATAAAATATATTTCTGAACTTTCCAGAATAATAACCACTTACTTATTCACTTAAAAAATATTTATTGAGTCTTTACTGTTATCTACCAGGATGTTCTAAGGACTGGGAATAAGATAGTAAATTCCTGCCCTAACTGAGTTTATAGTCTAGCATTATCATATTATACATATCATTCAGAAACTTGCTTCTCTCAAAATTGTGCTTTTAGTACTAATCCATATACACATAAATTAAGTTCTTCTGTATTTTCAGTTACTATACCATTATGTAAATACACCACCACTGATGAGTCTCACTACTCATAAACATTGAGGTATTTATCACTTTTGTATTACTGTTTTTTGTATCACTATTGCATCAAAGATCCATGTCTCTTTGTATATATGTGTGAGAATTTTTGTTTGATGTACATATTTATGTATTACTCAGGTTAAGCTCTTTGTCCTGTCATACAGAACTCTCTCTGAATCTCAGTGGCTTAACAGAAAAGAAATGTGTTTCTTGCTCATATAAAATCTGTTATGGATTCAGATGACTCCCCAGGGTAGCTTTCCTCCATGTGATTGGCTCAGCATTCCTCTGATTGCCTTGATCTTATGTTCCCTACACATTAGCATATGCTTCCAAGATCATCTTGGCAAGGCAAGTAGGAGCTTAAAGGTCTTATATTCACAATTGTATATCCAGCAACATGTGACATCCATTTCTGTTTCCCAGTTACTGGCCAGAGCTAGCCAGACCTAAAGACAATGGTACTGAGGACTATAATCCTTCTATATACCCAGAAAGAGGAAAGAATAGTTTATATTCATAACCTAGCGATGAAATTGTCTTGTTGTGGGGTAAACACATTCTGCATTTATAAGATATTGGTAAATTCCTCCCCAAAGCGATAGCTTCAAGTTTATATCCCCATCAGATGTACAAGAAAATCCCTGCTTCCCCAAAGATTCACCTGGGCTTTGATCCTGTTAGACTTTGTAATTTCTGGCCAAGCTGTTGTATGTATATTGTTATCTCATTATTTTAGTTTGCACTTCCCTGGCTACTAGTGAGGTTGAGCATTTACTAAAGGTTTCTGAAGTAAAAATCTATCTTGAGAGTTTGCCTTTAGGGAGGAAAGGAGTAAAATGGGAAATAAGAGGTGACTATGGAGGACTTGAGGTTTATCTGCACTGCTTTATTTCTTTAAAATATGACTTGAAAAAAGATACAGAAAAATGTGGGTGATTGTTAATTTTAAGTAAAGATATGTTAATAGGAGCCTTACTTCTTTTGAATCTCACATTATAAAACGAGTTTAACATTGTTTAAGTTTTATTAATATTTATTTATTTATTTATTCATTTATTTATTTTTATGTTATGTTAGTCACTGTACTGTACAGTCTTAGTTTTTGACATAGTGTTCCATGATTCATTGTTTGTGTATAATTTTAACATTTTTTTAAAAAAGATATATTTATTTATTTATTTTTATTTTTATTTTTTTTTAGATTTTATTTATTTATTTGACAGACAGAGATCACAAGTAGGCAGAGAGGCAGGCAGAGAGAGAGGAAGGGAAGCAGGCTCCCCGCTGAGTAGTGAGCCCGATGTGGGGCTCTATCCCAGGACCCTGGGATCATGACCCAAGCCGAAGGCAGAGGCTTTAACCCACTGAGCCACCCAGGCACCCCAAAAAAGATTTATTTATTTGAGAGTGCATGTGAGCACATGTGGGCTGTGGGTGCTTGAGTGGGGTGAGGGGTGGAGGGAGACAGGGAAAATCTCAAGCAGACTCCCTGCTGAGTGTAGAGCCTGACTCAGGGCTTGATTTCAGGATCCTGGGATCATGACCTGAAATGAAATCAAGAGTCAGATGCTTAACCGACTGAGGCACCCAGGTGCCTTACAAGTTTAACATTTTTTTTTTTTTAAGATTTATTTATTTGACAGAGATCACAAGTAGGCAGAGAGAGAGAGGAGGAAGCAGGCTCCCCGTGGAGCAGAGAGCCCGATGTGGGGCTCGATCCCAGGAGCCTGGGATCATGACCTGAGCCGAAGGCAGAGGCTTTAACCCACTGAGCCACCCAGGCGCCCCGCAAGTTTAACATTTTTAATTGTTTTTTTGATTCACAGTCTCTTGCTTCGATGGTTGGTGCTGTATTTTACTGCAACTCTGGTGACAAGACGTGTCTGGATTCCCAGTAAGTGCTCTTAAGACCTGATACCTTTGTCCAGCTTCAATTTAACTGAGCCTTTTGGGATTTGGCCATTAAGAGAAAGAACTCGTTTGCTCTAATTCAAGTGAAAGTGAAATCATATCTTGAGAACCCATAAATGTGAGATTCTCTAAGAGTAGAGATTATCTTTCTGAAGTCATAGCTGGAGAAGGAACATTTAAAGGGAAAGCAGGTCACTCTATTTGCCATCTTAAAAAAAAAACAAAACACATATTAGGGGCACCTGGGTGGCTCAGTGGGTTAAAAGCCTCTGCCTTCAGCTCAGGTCATGATCCCAGGGTCCTGGGATCGAGCCTCACATCGGGTTCTCTGCTCAGCCTCGAGCCTGCTTCCCCCCTCTCACTCTGCCTGCCTCTCTGACTACTTGTGATCTCTCTCTGTCAAATAAATAAATAAAATCTTTTTTTAAAAAAAGCTCTTAAAAAAACACGTATTAAATGATTTAAAATTTGGATAGTTCATGTAAGTAAATATTTTTAATGTCCTTTTGACTTACATGTGTGTCTTCAGAAGGAATATGTAACTACAATTTCAGCATTACAGGTTAATTCTGCTAATTGGGCTACTTCCCAGGTAAATATATTAGTTATTCTTTAGTCTTAAATATCTTGGTCACTGAGTTTGAAACCAAAATATACCTATCTACTTATTATTTTCCCTAGGGAATTTTAGTAATGGATTGATTTTTTTGTGAAACACACAGTCATACTGGTTGATTGGAAGAGTTTTCGTGTTTTTCACTAAGCAACATACCCTGAATTCTGACTCAATAGTTTACTCTGGCTTTTTATTTCTAGAGTTTCAATGTGTGTTGCCCACATCTGACCTGAAAAGCAAATTTGGCCTTACATCTTAGAGTTTTAAATAGTTAAAGGCACTGTGTTTTGGAGTTAAAATATTCTTTCTTTTTTTCTTATCTGTGAACATTCCCAGAGTTTAATTCTTGGCCATTTCTCTTTCCTTTTTATATACTTTCCCTGGATCAACTATGACTCATGGTTTTGACTTTCACTTCCATGTTGATGGCCCTCCTCTTCACAGAACTTCTTCTATTTATAATTTGGTTAGGTTCCAAAAGGTTGGTTTGAGTCTGTTTGCAAAGTGACACTTAAAATGAGTAACTGCTAACACCCTCTGATGGTACTAGGCAGAGTTGATTATTTTTTCCTCTCTTCTGGCTCATAGCTTTGTTTGAGTCATAAGAGAAACTTTTGTTCCATTTACCCCAGCTTCAGAGGTTGGTATCTCAGTTGCTTTTGGGACTTGTTCCCTTGGTGGACTGCCTATAGCTCCTCAGACTGTTTTAAACATATTAAAATTTGGGATCATTTTCTTTACAAATAAACTCTGCCTTTCTCCTTTCTATATAAAAAAATGATAGTTGAAGTCACCAGAACTCAAGGTCTATACCCTCCCATCATTGTAATCTCATACATCCATTTTCTTCAATTCTGTAGATTCTTTCCGTAAACTTTCTCTGATGTCTGTATATTCTTTGCCCTTACCCTTATGAATAAACTAGTTTCAAAACCAATGATCATGTGCTTTGAAGATTATAGCAGAGTACTTCCTCTTCTCAAGACCTCCAGAGCTCTTGTCTCACCTACACAGCCACTGCATGTGTATTCCTACAGCTTTACATGCTAGTCCTTGGCTCAGTGGTTGATACTGATCTGCAATTTATTATTAGATAACATTCAAAATCCTCAAAATGGCATCAAATTGCCCAATAATCTCGTTTCATGCTATTAGCTAAAATTTATTTCCTATCTTTCCAAAGGGAATCCTGCATTCCATCAAATTAAGACATTTCCTCACAGATGCAGCCTGAACACACTTTACTCCAAGCTTTTGCTCCTAGGACTAGCTCTGGATTAACATTTCCTCTTTCCTCATATAAATCTTGGTGGTGTTTCAAAATCCAACTTAAGCCTCAGTGCCTCCTGAAATTCTTCTTTGATGTCTTCTGTTTTCAATGATCCCCCATTTAAAAAATCTTTTTTATTATAAACATAATATAGACTTAAAATAGAAGGTTTTTAAATTTCAAAAAGCTTCAAAAAGTTGAAAAAATACATTATCTAATGTTAGATAAAAAATATTATCTAATGCTGCCTTGTTGACTTTGACTTTCATTATTATTATTATTTTTTTTAAGATTTTATTTATTTATTTGTTAGAGAGAGAGAGAGCATGAGCACAGGCAGACAGAGTGGTAGGCAGAGGCAGAGGGAGAAGCAGGCTCCCCGCTGAGCAAGGGGCCCGATGTGGGACTCGATCCCAGGACGCTGGGATCATGACCTGGGCCGAAGGCAGCCGCTTAACCAACTGAGCCACCCAGGTGTCCCTGACTTTCATTATTATTTTGATGATTCTCCTTTGGAGCTTGAGATCCACGTTCAGTCTCCTACCTTTAATTGCACACAGAACTTTTTTACCTAGATGGCCATAAACTCAAACATTACAATTTGGCATATTTTATTCTAGTCTTTTTAAAAAAATGCATTTTTATGTGTTTAATACTTTTATATTATAATGTTAGGAAAAACTTTAAATAAGACTTTGATGGCTATATATCATTCTAATATATAAATCTTCCTTACATTACACTATATTTATATATCTTTAATAACTTTCAATATTTGTTATTTCTTATTCTAAAGGGTACCAAAAAAGAGCATTTTTAGATATAAATCTTTATCCAATTTCAGATGTCTGTAGGTTAATCTTTTAGAAATGGAATTATTGGGTTGAAGGTATGAAAATTTTATATTTAAAAAAACTCACGTTGTCAAATTACTTTCAAGGGCAGTTTATTCATTTATAATCCCAAATCAAGATTCCATAAGACAGTGCCTGTATTTATTGTGATGGAATAGCGACTGAACAGTCTTTTTTTTTTTCCTAGTGAGATTTAAAAGGCTAAAGGTAATAAAACGTTAGGAAAATTATTTAATCTCTCTTGTCCCCAGGCTCCTCAGTAAAGTGGAGAATATAATAGGCTTTCCCTCATGGGTTTGTTATGAGGCTTTAATTTATAAAATATTTTGCATGGTGCCAATACAAAATGCATAGTCAACAAATAGTAGTTATTAGGATTATAAGTGCCAATGTATTACACAAATTATTATTCCGTTTATATTATTTTTACTTAGACTTCATACATTTGCTAGCAAGAAGGAGTTTCCAAAATGGTTTCTTTAATTTAACGTTAACAACTTGGGGGCATCTGCGTGGCTTAGTCAGTTAAGCATCCGCCTTCAGCTCAGGTCATGATCTTACGGTCCTGGGACTGAGCCCCATTTTGGGCTCCCTACTCAGTTGGGAGTCTACTTCTCTCTGCCCCTCCTCCTGGTTATGGTCTCTCTTGCTCTCTCTCTCAAATAAATAAATAAAATCTTTTAAAAAACGATGTTAACAACCTGTACATATTAAAAGTAATTTTAAATATAGATGACCTGAGGTTGCTTGGGTGGCTCAGTTGGTTAAGCGTCTGCCTACAGTTAAGGTCATGATCCCAGCGTTCTGGGATCAAGCCCAGTGGGGAAGTCTGCTTGTTCCTCTGCCCTTCACCCTGCTTGTGCTGTCTCTCTCTTTCTCTCAAATAAATAAATAAAATCTTTAAAAAAAAAAAATATATATATATATAGATGCCCCAAACAGTAAAATAGAACTCTTTTAAATTATTATAGGTTTCATTGCTATGTCACCCAGGCCAAATTTCTTCTTCCATTTGAAAAGTCTGTGAACCTCTAGCAGCACCATCAGTCAGCACCTCACCACTCTTCTTGTAGTAGTTCCACATGGAAACGTGGAAGTGTTAAAATTAAACTTCTGTTAAACTTCAGTGGAATATGATAGGGATGCATTTCTAGGTTTGTGGAACCTAAAGGTCATGCCATTTTAGAAAAATTTTTAAAGAAAATAAGAAAAATTGTGAATTTTAAAATTGCCAGCTTCCCTACCAGATTCTTGCGAAAAGATGGGAAGAGTGCTAAAATTACATTCACTTCTTGGGAAATCAGCTCATGCTCCTTTGAGTGCCCTGCTACACTTTGCAAAGTACCTTTCACACAATAGATGCTCAATACACATTTGTTGACTTGAACAGGAATTGAGACTTGAATAGAAATTACAGAATTATCACAGATGCTTTGATATTGTGTATAGATAAAATGTTAGCTGTATTCCCATGATCTGCATATAGCTGTGATGTAGAAATAGAAAGTTGCTGACAGCATGTTAAATATAAAGTACAAAATCCACCCTTGATTTCTCTTCTGACACCCCTTTGTAGCCCCTTGAGGTAAAAACTACAAAGAGAATATAGCCATCTCTGAGAAAACTTAATTTATTCCTGCTAGTCTCACAATTTGAGAGATCCACTCACTAAGTTCTTTTTTTATGTTCTTACTCTCTAAAATTATTCTAGTGGAAATAGAGAAGTTAGCTGCCAGTGTCATTGATAGAATTAAAACTGATCACAGATTTTAATCATAAGTAACAATATTTGAACTGTTAAAGAAAAGAGACTTGCTCTCTTCAATAAGGGACCACTTTTTTTTTTCCCCCCTTAAGTAGGCCTCAGGCCCAACATGGAGCCCGGTGTGGAACTCGAACTCATGACTGTAAAATTAAGACCTGAGCCGAGATCAAGACTCAGACACTTAGCTGACTGAGCCACCCATAAACCTGAAGGGACCACTTTTCAAACTCTTTCGACAACTTGGGACAACTGAAGAAACATTCCCCAGCAGGTTAAGCCCTGTCACTAGAAATAACAGTTGTTCTCATGTATCAGATGAAGTCCTGTTTGTAGTTTTGATTTGCTGAAGAACAACAAGAAGAGCAACAAAAATGAGGTGAACAGTGTTTACTGGTATATGCTAAATGTGCCCACTGGATTTAAGGATGAAACTACTTTAAATTGAGGGGAGTTGGTTTCTGCATCTGGCTGTGACTGCATTCTAACCGTAAAAGCTTCTTACTTTGGAAACAAAGGTTTTAGCAGGCTGCCCTGCTACTGTCCTAGTGGCTTTAATTGCTGCCCTTTCATAAAGTCCACTTCTTGTTTATCCCTTAACTGAGAGAACTTTAGTTTAAAGTACGTATCTGCATCTTCACAGCTACTGAATCTCTCTTTCACCTGAATACCTTGAGAACTATTTAGGAGCCTGGCTTCATACTTCCTTTACAACAAAGAACAAAATGTTCCCGGCATGATAATTCTACTTAGGAATGGATAGATTCTCACATACTTAAATTCTGAAAGGTACACGAGATGGTCTGTTCTAAATGACAGGTTGCTATGGTTACATTCTTCTGTGGCTCAGATGGGGATAGGGGACAATTATCAAGTTTTGTTTGGTTGATTTTAAGTAGTTTGTTACCTGGATACTCTACAAATAAGAAAACTGGAAAAAAAAAAAAGAGAGAGAGAGAGAGAGAGAGACTTGTTTTCTTCTCCCCCAGAAAGGTAATAGTCATCGTGGGGGAAAAAAAAAACAAAACAGAAAACAAAACCAAACCCACATTCTAAACAAGGTGGTCAATTACTTAGTTCAGATAAAGAGTTTCTAAACTGTTGACTTTATTTAGAGACTTGCACAAGACCTGTGAACAGAGATAGTTTAATTCTATGAATTGGATTTTTGTTAACTCAGTTGATCCTGTAATACCAGCTTTAAATAATTTGCCTCCTTTCCAAATTTGTCCTGTGCTTCTCAAATGAGTATGTGTGTGTATTTTAATAGTTACTCCTTTTGTCAGTTTTGCTGCTTGGCCTTCCCCCTCCCTCCCATGGTGGAAGTGAGATTGTTAATTAATGATATTCCAGAGGCAATTTCTGGAGTGACTATTGGAAAACCCTCCTTAATTAACAAAATGATAAATTCCCCACTGCAGCAGTGCTACAACGAAGTTCATCTCTGTCATTCAAAATCCATGATTCTGAAACAGTCTCCGACATTTTTGTGAGGATGTTGGGCACTTAAAGTCTGGGTCTTTTATCAAAGGTTCCACAGTAAGCTGGAGAAGGAGAAATGAAGAGTGAAATGGAGAAAGAAGAACTGGACAAAATTAAAATGCTCTTCTGTCATTGTAATAGTTCATATGGGCACTGACAGGAGAGCATTTTAATTTTGTCAAGTGTGTCTGCTACTCATTTATTCCATCTCCTGCTTGTTATCGAAGTTTCAGATTAAATGTAAAGATATGAATGTATTGCCATAATAAATTTATAAGTGGATATTTAAAGAGCAAAGATTTGAATGACATAAATGAACCTCGGTGTAGCAGTAAAGTAGATAGGATTTGTAGAAAGATGCCACAGAAGTCAGAAATGACTGCTGGAATCGCCTTAATTAAAAAAAAAAAAAAGGAACTTGAGCTGCATGAGCAACCACAGAAGGTATCTAATACGAAATTAGGCTTACTTTACATTATTTATGCCACTCTAAAATAATCTAATAAAAGCTTTAGAAAATCTGATTAAACTGTATTATTCAAATGTAAGGCAAGTGCTTAGACAATGGATAACTAAGCTGTTAAATTTGGGGGCAGAAGGTAAGATTCCAGACCAAGTTAAAGCAGCATGTAATTTTAAAAGTATGGATTTATTTATAAGGTATCTATAAAGTATAATTAATTTTTGAAATTATATTTTGTTAAGTGATTAGGAATCCCAGTGGAATAAACTGTAGAGGTAACACTTTGTAAGGATGCCTTATTTTACTCCCATAAGAGGCTTGGTATTTGTTCACATGTCCCAGGAAAACCACAACCTAAGACACTTTTGAGGAGTTTTCCTAACATTTTTATTCATAATAAGAGAGAAAGTGATGCAAGGAGGCATTGGCTACTATTACATGATGTATGGTTAGGACCCAGAGTGCAGGGCTGGGAAGAAGCAATGGGGAGTTAAAATAAGGACACAGGGATAAATTATTTGACATGATCCTGAGCAGACCTGACTTTTGTAATGACACTCAAACAGCAGATAACCCTGAAGGCAATCTGAAAAAGAAGAATAAGGTGGTCATACTAGCAGATATGAAAGGAGATGAGTAAGCTTTTCTAAAATGTCTGAACCGCTATTGAAAAGCATGTCCTTCAATTGTGACCACTACTTCTTTTTTTCTTCTCTTGCCTGCTGCCTTCTGGCTAATAAAGGATTCACTTTTGCTTGTCTGCTTTAACACAGAACCCCCCCAGTGAGGATTAAGTTATAAGGATTTTAAGGAAGAGGAGAAAAATGCATACAAGAATAGCAATGGAATAATAGCACGAGAAGGACCTTGCTTAGGCTGGTTTTCTGATTTTATCCAAGTAAATATCACCTTCAAAATATTATCTGACTTTAACTTAAATGAAGAGGAAGAAAGTGATAAAGTTCCTCACTTAGCTTCAGATCCAGTGTTTTGTTTTCTGTTGAGTATAAATAGTAAACCTTAGAAGCAGTTCATTTTGTTACTCTAATACTTAAAAAATCCCTTGTGGGACTAATAACAGCTCATGCTTTTGGTAGACCCATTCAGTAAGTTGAGGTGTGGGGAGAAATGTTGGGGACTCTAGCAAATGACCTATGGCAACAGATTTTGCCTAGTAAGTATGTGTGTATGCGGTAGATGCCCTATTAAATTTTCAAAACATTAAATTAGATTTTATTATAAAGTCAAGTTAATATTAAACATTTTTTAACTAGATGTTATTGATAACATCTCCTATAAAGTGGAAAACTAATTTTGGTGTATGGCATAAGTCTTTGATAAACAATATATAAAATTGAGATTTCCAAATTGTGGTATGTAGCAGGGTCACAGTTGATAAATGTGACTGAATTGTGTGGTCTGTAAGTAATCTTTCTCATGACCACCCCATCACTGCCTAGTGTGCAGGGAGGGGTGGTAGGAAGAAATCTTGACAATCAGTGGTCTCCTGGCCTTTTCATATTTAATAGTCTCTTTGGTAAAAATGCTAGTCCTCTGAATTTCCTCTTCTACCCCCAGATAGCATCTGTCTGGCAATGATAGATGACAATGAGCAGAGTGTGAGTACTCCCATATGGCCTCTATGGTTGTCATGAAGGAAGCCACTACTGAAGTCCATGGTCCCAGTTATTTGCGTACAAACATATTAAAAGCTCACTAAAATTTCTTTTAAAAAATTATTTATTTATGTATTTAAAAAGAAAGGCAAACTGCTATATACTGTGCCTCATTTAGATGTGTCTGAAGTCTTAGAAGCTTGACTACCCTATGTTCTCCTACAAATAGACATCAAGAGCTTGTTTGGAGGTTCTAGCAGGAGAGCGCAGCTACTGGTATACCCTTGACTGAAGAACAGTCCTCCTCTGTCAGGGAAGGTCATCCTCTTAGACTGAGCACACAGCTATGGGAAGGATGAACAGGAGTGATGAAGGGGGGAAGGGGACACCTACCTAGCCAGCCAGATAGCCACATCAGCCCTGGAAATCCATGAGGTGACAGATGTCACAGCCAGATTGTCCTCACATCCTAAAGTTTCTTGATCTTGATCCCAGGCCTCTGCTCTTTCACCTTTCCCCTCAGAACCCCTATCACTCCTTACCAAGGCATATATAAGCCCCTACATGCAGACCGCTGGTAACTAGGAACACTGTCTTTGGCTAATATCTCTAGTCACCTCTCTTTACTGGTGCTGCACTACCTTTCCTCCTCCACACTGCCCAAGACTTGCAACTTTTTAATGTTCCCAAATTCCTCATAGACATTTAGAGTTTCCATAGACCCCCTCCTCAAGTTTGATCACTTTTTTCTCTACCTTTGGCTCTCATCTTGATCCTCACTCCACTAAGGCCACCAGGGGAGGGCTTTCTACTTTCTCTTTATATGTGGAAATAATCTACTGTAAGTCAACATATTAGGGTTTTCTAGAGAAACAGAATCAATAGTATCTCTTACTCTCCCCTGCCCTCTCTCTCTAGCTTTCTATCCATCTTTGGAAAACAAGAGTGTGGAAGCTGAGAAGTCCTGCCTCGGTCATCTGTAAGCTGGAGAACTAGGGAAGCTGGTGGTGTAGTTCCATTCCTAGTCCAAAGGCCTCAGAACCAGGAGAGCTGATTATAGAACTTCTAGTCCAAGTCCAAAGGCCTGAGAGCTAGAGAGCTGATGGTATATAAGTCATAGTCCCAGGGCAGAAGAAGACCGATGTGGCAATTCAGTAGTCAGACGGAAAGAATGAGTTCTCCCTTCCTGTACCTTTTGTTCTCTACAAGCACTGACTGGATTGGATCGTGCTCACCCACATTGGGGAAGTCAGTCTGCTTTATTAAGGCTGGCAGATTCAAATGTTAATCTCAACCAGAAGTACCTCTGCAGACACATCCAGAAATAATGTTTAACCAAATACCCTGTCTAGGGTACCCTGTCACCTAGTCATCTTGATGCATAAAATTAACAGTCATAGTTCTATACTCTTTTCTAGTTTCACTACATTCTTCCCATTTTATCTAACTCAAAATGCACCCCCCTCAGTCTATACAGTTCCATCAAGTGCCCTGTGAACTTATCCCTCAGCACCTCTCTGACCTCATCTCCTAATAATTTTCCTCTTGCTCATTCTGCTTTCAGTACATGGACCTCCTCTTGCTCTCCAAAAATATGAAGGGGCTGCATCCTTAGGACTTTTTACTTACTATGTGAAAGTTCACATGTACCAGATACCAGCATTGCTGGATCCCTCATCTTACTTAGGTCTCTGCTCAAAGATCATCTTGTGATACACTTCTTTCCTTTCCACCTTGGGTAAAATGGGAACCCTCCCCCTAACATACTCCACTCTCTGTTCCCTTTATCCTTCTTCATTCTTTCTTCATAGTACTAGCCATTTGAATATCATGTTTTACTTGTATACATATTTCTATTATCGGTCTCCCCCTACTAGAATGTAAACTCTATGAGAGTAGAAATTTTGTTTTATTGAATGTTATATACCCAGTAGTAGAATAGTATCTGGCACATAGTAAGAAATAATGAATATGCACACATACATATGTACATATGAAGTCAACATGCATACACACATTTGTCAGATGAACAGATGATAATGTTGGATGATATGCAGGAGGATAAACTGATTTACTGAAAGGAAATATGTGTGGGGAGATTATTTCCAAAAATACCACTTACAACACAGAGGTTGCTTTTATTTCATATGGTGTTAGATTTTTTTTCCCCCCAGAAGAATTATTTTAACATTGTTTGGAAATCTAGTTAATGTACCAATCAATGTAGTTGGAAAAATACCAGATAAATCATTGTGTGTATAAACAGAACTTCTTTCTTTCTTTCTTTCTTTCTTTCTTTCTTTCTTTCTTTCTTTCTTTCTTTCTCTTTCTTTCTTTCTTTCTTTCTTTCTTTCTCTTTCTTTATTTCTCTCTTTCTTTCTTTCTCTGCTTTCAGTCAGTTATTTCAGAAAACCAGTTCTGAGATAAAATATATATTAAAAAACTAGGTCCATTTCACAAGTGTTTTATGTTCTAAAAAGTAGTTCAATTCAATTTACCCTAATTACTAAATAGCAATTACATTTTAAGCAATGTCTTAAGCTCTGGCAATACAAAATTAATCATCATGTATTCTGTGAAGGATGATTTATAAAAATAGTGGTTTATTTTTATGGAGTTTTGTATTTTACAGAATCTTTTTATGTATATTCCTTACTTAATTCTCATAACTATTTCTGAAGTAGCTTGTTACCCTTACTTTTCAGAGATTTTAGAGGTTAAGAGACTTGCCCAAGGCTTCACAGCTAGTAAATAATGGAAGCAGAAGTTAAATTTAGGCTTTTATATGTCAAACTTGGGATATTTGCTTTCCTTCTTATGGTTTATATTTTTAGGCAACTTCATGATTTAAAATATGATTTATATACATTATCTACTTTATATAAAAACCTTCCTGTGGGCATATTTTGCCAAGGAAAATGTGCTTTATAAAAATCCCACCAAGACAGTCAAAGTTATATAACTCATTTGTGGCAGAGTCAGTTTTGATTTCATGACTTTTTACTCAAATATCAATGCCTTCTACATTGTTCATTTGACCTAAAAGTTTAGTAGCTGTCACATTAAGAACAAATCAAAAATAAACTAAAAGGGAAAAACACTGAATTTTAGGATAAAAATTATAAAATTTACTTGATTAAAAAAATTCCAACTGGTTAATTAAGCAGTAAAAAATATATCTGCAGTTCATACACATGAAGTGTGTATTTTTATTCTATGGGCTATTAGTTATCTATTTACTATGGTTTATTCAGACTTAGGGGAGTTTATAAAGTTCCATAAAATTAAGCAAAATAGAAAAATTTTAAAGTCATCTTTAAAGAATAAATAAGTAAATAAATAAATGAAAATTGTATTTAAAAAGAAATAATAAAGGAAAAGGGCACCGAACAGCATTACCTACACTGGGTGACCACATTTCACTCTTACTCAAAAAAGAAGTGTGGTGTGTGCCACAATTCACTGTATTCAAAATGTAATAATAAACCAATGACTTAGAGGAAACAAAGATTTCTTTGAAATGAGATCAGAAAGAAATTACTTTTGAGAGTGTTCATAAAATGACATTATGTAATATCGTGAACATTTTCAGCAGTGTTCTTAGAATTTTGTGAGATTGTTTACAGTGCCTCTCAATATAAGATTAGCCCATTACACCAAAACACAATTCATAAAAGAAACTCACTGGCATTTGTCAGGCTATTATGCCTCCAATAAACATAAAAATTATGAAGCTGAAGAAAGGGGATTGTTTATATAAGAGTTCAAATGTTGGGTAAATCCATATGAGCCTATGTCTTCCCTTTGGGCTCTTCATCTTGGTATAGATTCTTCTTGTTAAGGGAATTTGATGGGATCATGTGATTTCTCCTAAGGCATTGCTTTTGCAGATATTTCTGCAGAAATACCTCCAATGGCAGCTGTAGGTAATAATGAAGACATTTGCAGTGAAAGGGTAAAATGAAAGAGATACCTGTGTGAAGGTTAGAGACAATAAAAGGCAACTCAAACTCTTACTCATGAAAATCTGTATTTGTTATACTATTATAATTATGTGCCTGAACCAGCCCCAGTGCCTGAATAACATTGATGTTCCTGAAAAATGTGACTTATTTATGTGGCTTTGATGAGTCCCCAGGACAGTGTTGTGTGCTACCTGGGTTCTGGGTGCCTTGGTTTGGATAAGCAATACCTAAGGAATTGTGTTAAGACAGAGGCCATTTACATCTCTTTGTTCTCTTTTTGAAGCTTTCAAATTTTTATTTAAATTATGACATATTAAAAACATAAAAAATTATAAAGATTAATGCAACGAACGCCCATATAATTACTCACCAAATTTTAAGCATCTTAATAACTTGCTATTTTAGCTCCAGACTTTAATAGAATTACAGATAAAACTGATGGCCCCCTAGCTGCAGTCCTTGCACACGCTGTTCCCTTCCCCTTCTTGAGTCACCACTCTCCTTAAGTTGGTTTATATCCTTCCTAAAAATGTTTTTCCTCTTTTTTACTTTTACTACTTATGTATGGATCTATGAAAAACAGAATATCGGTTGTGTGATTGATAGGTGAAGTATGCATAATTCCATAAACTCCTTAATTCAACATTATGTTTTCAAAATCAATCCATTTTAATACATGGAATCTGTTTTGCTAAGCTTAACCCATGGTGTCCTATTTAGAAACGTGCTACTGTGTATGTATATCATTATCCAACTGATGGATATTAACTTGTTTTCAATTTTTCTCAATTACAAAAGCTGCAGTGAACATCATTGTTCAAGTCTCCTTGTACGTACGTTTAGATTTATTTCTAGTATATATGCCCAGCAGTGAAATTCTTGGGCCTAATGTATGTACATCTTTTTTTTACCTATCTATCTCTGTCTATCTATCTATCTATCTATCTATCTATCTATCTATCTATCTATTTGACAGAGAGAGAGAGAGAGATCACAAGTAGGCAGAGAGGCAGGCAGAGAGAGGTGGAAGCGGGCTCCCCACAGAGCAGAGCCCGATGTAGGGCTCGATCCCAGGACCCCGAGAGCATGACCCGAGCCGAAGGCAGAGGCTCAACCCACTGAGCCACCCAGGTGCCCCTCTATATACATATTTAACTTAATGAGATTACCAAGTTGTTTTTCAAATTTATACTGTTACCTGTGTTATGTACCAGATCCATTTAAATTTTTTTGTCAGTATTTTGGGGTAAGACGCTATGTTATTATTATTATTTTTGCTGTTTTTAAAAAATTATTTATTTTTAAAAATTTCTTTTCCAGTGTTTCTTTTCCAGTGTTCCAGAATTCATTGTTTATGCACCACACCCGGTGCTCCATGCAATACGTGCCCTCCATAATACCCACCACCAGGCTCACCCAACCTCTCATTCCCCTCCCCTCCAAAACCCTCAGTTTGTTTCTCGGACTCCACAGTCTCTCATGGTTCGTCTCCCCCTCCAATTTCCCCCAACTCACTTCTCTCCATCTCCCTATGTCCTCTCTGTTATTCCTTATGTTCCACAAATAAGCGAAACGATATGATAATTGACTCTCTCTGCTTGACTTATTTCACTCAGCATAATCTCTTCCAGTCCCGTCCATGTTGATACGTCATGTTATTTTTAATTTGAATTTCCTTCATTCAAGTAGAGGAGGTTAAGTACGTGTTCATGTATTTATTGAACATTGAGCTTTCCCCAGTTGGGAATGTACATAATTTTTGCCCGTTTTTTTTTATTTGATAATTTTACTTTTCATACTTATATTTTATATATTATGGATGCTTTCATCTTATTTGTTATATATGATACAATTAGGTTTTCCAAGCATGTGTCTCAAAATTAAATGAATGTGTCTTTTAGCTAAGCTTATGGACTCTTTTCATAGCCTAATTTTTTAAACTTTAATGTAGTCAATTTTTAAATTTTTTTTAATGTAGTCAATTTACTCTTCCCCCTGTTTTATGTTTGGTATTTAAGACATATTTTTCTTTATTAAGACCTTAAAATATTTGCTCAAATTTCCTCCTGAAAGTTTTCAAATTTTTTCCTTTACATACTACTTTCTTAAGGTGTCTGGGATTGATTTTGTAAGTGTCATGTAGAGAGATCCAGTTTCCTTATTCTACTTGATATTCCTATACTTGGAGAAATGGGAAATTGTTTTCCATTTAATTAGCAAAGTAACACAACATCTTGTATTAAATAATCTGTTCTTTTCTCACCAAAGTGTAAAATTCGGTTTATATGAAGTTGCCATTTGTGCACACACATATCTGGGCTCTTTGTTATGTTCCATTGTTCAGTAAACCCCCTCTTCCTCCTCTTTCTTCTTCAAAATTGCCAGTTATTTTTGGCTCTTTACTTATATTTTGGCTCTTTACTCTTATATTTTGGCTCTTTACTCTTAGGTATGAATTTCAGAATCCATTTTTTTTTTTCAAGTTTTGCAAATAGTTTTATCTGGTTTGGAAATCATACTTATGTTAGCCTCATGAAATGAGTTGGGTAGCCTTTTCTCTTTTCAGGTTTCTCAAACAGATTTCGTAAGATATAGAAGTATGTTTATTGAAGGCTTTGTAGCATCATTTCTAAAATTGTCTCTGGTTCAGATCTTTTTCATGGGAACTGCTTTTGGATTAATGATTTGTGTTTTTGAATATTCATGACCCTTTTAATTTTCTGTTTATTCTTTAGTTAGTTTTCATAATGTATATTTTTCTTTTTTTTTTTTTAAGATTTTGTTTGACAGACAGAGAGAGATCACAAGTAGGTAGAGATGCAGGCAGAGAGAGAGAGAGGAGGAAGCAGACTCCCTGCTAAGCAGAAAGCCTGATGCGGGGCTTGATCCCAGGACCCTGGGATCATGACCCGAGCCAAAGGCAGAGGCTTTAACCCACTGAGCCACGCAGGTGCCCCGATAATGTATATTTTTCTAAAAAATTAAATTTCAGGGACGCCTGGGTGGCTCAGTTGGTTAAGCAGCTGCCTTCGGCTCAGGTCATGATCCCAGCGTCCTGGGATCGAGTCCCACATCGGGCTCCTTGCTCGTCAGGGAGCCTGCTTTTCCCTCTGCCTCTGCCTGCCATTCTGTCTGCCTGTGCTTGCTTGCTCTCCCTCTCTCTCTCTGACAAATAAATAAATAAAATCTTTAAAAAAAATTAAATTTCATTGAAATTTTAAAATATATTGTCATTTATTTGCTTATAGCATTATGATGTTAAAAATCTTTACTCTTTTCATGGTTATGTTTTATGTATGTTTATCTTCCTTTAAACTTCTAATACTTTTAATTTTTTCTCTCTTGATTAGTCTTCTAAGTATTTTTCTATTAGTTTTTCTAATGTATCAACTTTCACTGATAATTTCTATAGTTTTTTCTTTTTTAACTTTTACCACCTTGCCTAGCTGTTTAATTTTATTTCACTCTTTTGCTGATTTTCTGAATTCTACACCAATTATTTTGAATCATACTTATTTTTAACGAATCTATCTCAGATTATAAACTTAATCTCTAAATTTTGCATTAGATGCAGCCCACTTGTTTTTTTTTTTTTTTAAAGATTTTATTTATTTATTTGACAGAGAGAGATCACAAGTAGACAGAGAAGCAGGCAGAGAGAGAGGGAAGCAGGCTCCCCGCTGAGCAGAGAGCCCAACGTGGGACTCGATCCCAGGACCCTGAGATCATGACCCGAGCCAAAGGCAGCAGCTCAACCCACTGAGCCATCCAGGCACCCCAGCCCACTAGTTTTTTAATGCAATTCTTTCATTGCCATTCAATTTTTACTATTTCATTAGTTCCCCTTTACTCTTTAACCAATGCATTATTTCATGATTTACTCTTTATTGTATGCTTAATGTAGATATTTATTGTTTAACCTAAGAGGTATTTAAAATTGTGTTTTCAGTTTCAAACACATACTGTATGGTATTTTTATTATTCATTTCTTATTCAACTATGGTCGGACAACATGGTCTGTGTGGTAGTAATTTTTTTTAATATTTGTTGAGATTGCCTTGTGACCTAACTCTTGATCAATATATGTAAAAGTTTCCATCTGTGCTTAAAAAGAATATATGTTTTATATTTTGGGGAATACAGTGTTCTAAATTTATCAAGTGGAGTCATCTAAATGTGTTGTTCAAATTTTATATATCTCTTTTACTTATTTTGTCTGTTTTGTCAGTTTCAGAAAGAAAAATGCTAAAATATCCCATTTTGATTGAGGTTTTGTCAGTATTTTTTTTTTTTTGTAATTCTGTAAGTATTTTTTTAAAATTCTATTCAAAGTTATCATTTTAGGTATATGTAAAGTCAATAATATCTTAGTGGTGAATTGTCTTAATATTATGTAAGTTCCCTTTTATATCTATAATACTGTTTTATTTGCCTTGAATTTTATTTTGTCTGCTATTGGTCTTGCTATGTCAGCTTTGTTTTGTTTAATATTTACTGTGAATTAACAGTATACTTTCCTTCTCAGCACTATGATATTGCCAACCATATTATTTTAAATATTGCCTCTTTCTGATGTCATGCCCCACTCTGGAAGTGAATCATGAACTGTCTTTTTCAGGGTTATGTTCTACATTTGGATTTATTTCTAGGTGGTTCTACATTTTTTCTTGTGGTTCACCATGAAGGTTCTTGGATGGTTTGTAGTTGAGTCAGCTGGGTGAGATGTACAACTTTAAACATCCTGTAATCAGTTATCCAATTTCTCTCATTTAAAATGGACTTCCATGGAACCAAAGAATAAAGTATAAGAGAATCTGCAAATAGATTACATGAGGTTTAAAGTGAAGCTTCCCTGAAGAATTTGGAAGAGAAGGAAATAAGATTGTCCCTAGAAACTTAAGCCATAAATATTTTTCCTGCAATTTGCTTTTTTCACTCAATTATATTTTTATTTTAATTACCCATCACAACAAATGCACTCCTTAATTCCTGTCACCTGTTTTACCCATTCCCCCACTCACCTCCCATCTGGTAACCATCAGTTTGTTCTTTATAGTTAAGAGTCTGTTTTCTTGATTTGCCTCTCTCTCTTTTTTCCTCTTTGTTCATTTGGGGTTTTTCTTAAATAACACATATGAATGAAATCATATGGCATTTGTCTTTCTCTGATTGACGTACTTCACTTAGCATTATACTCTCTAGTTCCACCCATGTTGTAGGAAATGGCAAGATTTCATTTCTTCTTATGGTTGAATAATATGTCACTTCTTTTTTTTGTCCATTCATTAGTCGAAGGATACTTGGGCAGCTTCTGTATCTTGGCTATTGTAAATAATGCTGATATAAACATAGGGGTGCACATATCCCTTTGAATTAATGTTTTTGTATCCTGTGGGTAGATACCTAGTAGTGCGATTGCTGGATTGTAGGGTCATTCTATTTTTAACTTTCTGAGGAAATTCCATACTGTTTTCCAGAATGGCTACACCGGTTTGCATTCCCACCAACAGTGTAAGAGTTCCTTTTTCACCACATCCTCACCAACACTTGTTTTTTTTCTTCTGTTCTGTGTTTTAGCCATCTTGACAGGTGTGAGGTGATATCTCATTTTTGTTCTGATTTGCATTTCCCTGATGATAAGTGATGATGAGCATCTTTTCATGTGTCTGTTAGCCATCTGGATGTCTTCTTTGGAGAAATGTCTATTTATGTCTTCTGCCCATTTCTTAATTGGATCATTTGTTTTTTTGGGTGTTGAGTTTTGTAATTTACTTACATATTTTGGATACTAATTCTTTATTGGAATTGTCATTTGCAAATATATTCTCCCATTCCTCAGGTTGCCTTTTAGTTTTATCATTTCCTTTGCTATGCAGAAGCTTTTTATTTTGATAAAATCCCAATAGTTAGTTTTGCTTTTGTTTCCTTTGCCTCAGGAGGGATTTGCCTCAGGAGACAGACCTAGAAAAAATTTGCTACAGCCAATATCAGAGAAATTACTGCTTTTGCTCTTTTTTAGGATTTTCATATTCTCAAGTCTCACATTTAAGTGTTTCATCCATTTCGAGTTTTTTTAGTGTATAGTGTAAGAAAGGGGTCCAGTGTCATTATTTAGCTAGTTGCTGTCCAGTTTTCCCAACAGCTTTTGTTGAAGAGACTGTCTTTTTCCCATTGAATATTCTTTTCTGCTTTGTCAAAGATTAATTGACCATGTAATTATGCTTTTATTTCAGGACTTCCTGTTCAATTCCATTAATCTGTGTGCCTGATTTTGTGCCAGTACCATACTGTTTTGATTACTACAGCTGTGTAATGTAACTTGAAGTCTAGAATTGTCACACTTCTGGCTTTGCTTTGCTTTTTCAATATTACTTTGGCTATTCAGGGTCTTTTGCAGTTCTGTACGGCTTTTAGGATTGTTTGTTCTAGCTCTGTGAAAAATGCTTGTGGTATTTTGATAGGAATTGCAGTAAATATGTAGTTTGTTTTTGGTAGTATAGAGGTTTTATCAATATATGTTCCATCAATCTGTGAACATGGCATATCTTTCCATTTCTTTGTGTTGCCTTCAATTTATTTCATCAGTGTTTATAGTTTTTGGAGTATAGGTCTTTTACCTCTTTGGTTAAGTTTATTCATCAGTATCTTATTATTCTTGGTGCAACTGCAAATAAGATTGTTTTCTTAACTTCTCTTTCTGCTGTTTCATTATTGGTGTATAGAAATATGACAGATTTCTGTAGATTAGTTTTATATTCTGTGACTTCATGAAATCACTTATTAGTTCTAGCAGTTTTTTGGTGGGGTCTTTTGGGTTTTTCTGTGTGTAGTATCACATCATTTGCAAAAAGTGAAAGTTTGACTTCTTCTTTAGTGATATGAATGCCTTTTACTTCTTTTTTGTTGTCTGATTACTGTGGCTAGGATTTCCAGTACTATGTTAAATAATAGTGGTGAGAGTCAACATCTCTGTCTTATACCTGACCTTAGGGGAAGGAATCTCAATCTTTCCCCATTAAAGTTGACATTAGCTATGAGTTTTTCATATATGGCCTTTATGATATTAAGGTATGTTCCCTCCAAACTTAATTTTTTGAGCATTTTTATCATGAATGAATGTACTTTAGCAAACGCTTTCTCTATGTCTATTGAAGAATCAAATGGTTCTTATCCTTCTCTTATTGATGTAATGTATCATATTGATTTGTGAATAAATCTCAGTTGATTGTGGTGAGTGATGTTTTTAATATGTTGTTGGATTCAGTTTGCTAGTATTTTTTTGAGGATTTTTGCATCTATGTTGATCAGGAATATTGGCTTGTAGTTCTCTTTTTTAATGGTATCTTTAATTGGTTTTGGTATCAGGGTAAGGATGGCCTCAAAGAATGAATTTGGGTTTACTTCCTTTTTTATTTTTTTGGAATAGTTTGAAAAGAATAGGTACTAATTCTTCTTTGAATGTTTGATAGAATTTGCCTGTGAAGCCATCTGATCCTGGACTTTAATTTGTTGAGAGTGTTTTGATTATTGATTCAGTTTCTTATATATCATTTATTTCTATTCCAATTTTTATTATTTCCTTCCTTCTGCTGCTTTTAGGTTTTGTTTGTTGTTCTTTTTCTAGCTCCTTTAGGTGTAACATTAGGATGTTTGAGATTTTTCTTGCTTCTTGAGAGAAGCCTGTATTCCTAGAAACTTCCCTTTTAGAACTGCTTTTGCTGTGTCCCAAAGGTTTTGAACCATTGTGTTTTCATTTTCATTTGTTTTCATGTATGGTTTTATTCTTTTCTTTTATTTTCTAGTTAGCCTATTCACTGTTTTATTTTTTTCTTTTATTTCCTGGTTAACCCATACATTGTTCAGTTGCATGTGTTTAACCTCCATGTATTTATGGTCTTTCTAGATTTTTTTCCTTATGGTTGACTTCTAGTTTCTTAGCATTGTGTTCAGAAAAAGATGCATGGTATGACTTTGATCTTTTTGAGTTTGTTGAGGCTTGTTTTGTGGCCTAATATGTGATCTGTTCTGGAGAACGTTCCATGTGCACCTGAAAATAATGTACATTCTGCTGTTTAGGGTGGAATGTTCTGAATATATCTGTTAAATCCATCTGGTCCATTGTGTCATTCAAAGCCACTGTTTCCTTTTTTATTTTCTGTTTAGATGATCTGTCCATTGATGTAAGTGGGGTGTTCGTGTCCCTTACTATTATTGTATTATTATTGATTAGTTCCTTTATGGTTGTTATTAACTGTTGTATGTATTTGTGTGATCCCATGTTGGGTACATAAATATTTATAATTGTTCTATCTTCTTTTTGCATTGACCCTTTTATTATTATATAATGTTCTTCTTTGTCTCTTGGTATAAAGTCTATTTTGTCCAATGTAAGTATTGCTACCTTGGCTTCATTTTGACATCCATTTGCTTGAAAAATGTTTCTCCATCCCCTCACTTTCAATCTGTAGGTGACTTTAGGTATTAAAATGAGTCTCTTGTAGGCTGTATATAGATGGGTCTTGTTTTTAATCCATTCTGTCACCCTGTGTCTTTTGATTGGAGCATTTAGCCCATTTATTTTCAAAGTAATTGTGATGGATATGTATTTATGGCTATTTAATACTTCTTTTGTGATTGTTTCTGAGGACTTTCTATGATCCTTTCTTGTCTTTTCCTCTTTAATGGTTTGCTGGTTTTCTTTAGTGATATATTTGGATTTCTTTGTCTTTTTGCAAATTTGTTAGTGGTTTTTGATTTGTGGTTACCATTAGGTTTGTATATAACATTTTGTGCATATAACAGTCTATATTAGGTTGATGGTAATTTAAGTTTCATCCTATTCTTTACTCTTCCCCAAGTTTTACATATATGGTGTCATATTTTAGATCCTTTTATTTTTGAGTTCCTTGACTGATGTTTTACAAAAATATGCATTTTTACTGCTTTTCTGTTTCCTAGCTCCATACTGACATTTTTGGTCTTTCCTTTCCACTTGAGAGTCTTCTTTATTTTTTCTTGTGGGGCTAGGTTAGTGGTCATGAACTCCTTTAGTTTTTGTGTGTCTGGGAAACTCTATCTCTCCTTCTATTCTGAATGATAGCCTTACTGGATAGAGTATTCTTGGCTGCAGATTTTTCTCATCTAGCACTTTGAGTATATCATTTCACTCATTTCTGGCTTGAAGAGTTTCTGTTGAAAAATCTCCTGCTAGCCTTATGCACTTTCCCTTGTAAGTTCCTGACTTTTTTTTTGTCTTGATGCTTTAAAATTTTTTTATCACTATATTTTGCCATTTTAATTATAATATGTCTGCTTTTGTTGATTTTGATAGGAATCCTCTGTGCCTCCTGGATCTGGGTGTCTGTTTCCTTCCCCCAGTTAGGGAAGTTTTTAGCAGTTATTTCTTCAAATAAATTTTCTGCCTCCTTTTTCTCTCTTTCCTTCCTCAAGGACTCCTATAGTATGAATGTTATTATGTTTGATGGAATCACTGAGTTCCTTAAGTCTCTTTTTGTTTTCATCATTCTTTTTTCTTTCTTTTATTCAGCTTGATTACTTTCTATTGCTCGATCTACTAGATCACTAATTCATTCCTCTGCTTCTTCCATCCTGCTGCTCTCTTCATCAAACATGTTTCCATTTTGTTATTGAGTCCTTTATCTCTGCTATGTTACTCTTTATCTCTGTGTTAAGGGTCTTACTCATGTTTTCCACTCTTTTCTCAAGTCCACTGAATCCTTATGATCATTGTTTTAAATTCTCTACCAGGCATGTTACTTATATCTGTTTTGCTTAGCTCTCTGGCTTTAGACTTCCCCTGTTCTTTTATTTGGGACAAATTCCTATGTGTTCTCATTTGTCTAAGTCTCTGTGCCTTTTTCTATGCATTAGGAAAGTCAGGTACATCTCTGCCTTGAGGGTAATGGCCTTGAGAAGAAGAGGTCCTTTGTTGTCCTGCCCTTTAAAATTCCTTATTCCCCAGGGTCTAGCACTTCCAGAGTGTCTCTAATGTGTGCTGCCTAAAATCTTCTGTTGTGTCCTGGGTGCTTTATCCTTTGGGCAAGTCATCTGCAGAAGCTCTCTTTGCCTGTTGTGGGTACTGTTTGGTCCCAGGCCTGAATGTGGTGCATTTTTAATTAGGTATTAAACTAGGTCTGCTTGTGAAATGAGACCTGTTGCTGCTGCCACCAGAATTGAGGCCTTGCAAAACTCCTAGGCCTTGCAAAACTCCCTGCAGAACTCCTGACACAGTGTTGGGAGGGGTTTGGTCTGCTTTTCTGAGGGAGGGGGCCTGCTGTGTTGAGACTGAGGCAAGTATGAGTAGGAAGGGTGGTCATTCCGGAGTGTGGGAGGTGGGAGTTTGGTCTAAGCAAGTTAGATAGGGAGTGTTGGTGTTGCACTGGTTCCTGAAGGTGGCCCTATCCTCATACTGACAGGCAAGAGAGGGAAACGGCACCTTCTAGTTCCTTTGTTCCTGGAGAGGTCTCTGTGAACACGCCTCTCTGGGAAATACTCCAAGATAAGCAATTAACCTCCCCACTCTGTGCCCCAGGCACTCTTCAGATTGCAGTCTTCATGCAGGCTCTTTGCCCTGCGTTTTCTCTAAGAGTAGCTCCCATCTCTTCCCAGCTCTCCCAGAGCCAAGCACACTGACCTTTAAAACTACAGACTTTAAATGCCGCTCGTTACAAGAACTCAGAAAATTCAGGCTTCTCACTTTCCAAGCTAATTGCTGTGGGGATTCATTTCCCATGCACTTCCATGTATGCTAGTCCATCTATTGCCTTTCTCTATGACCGTGGCTCCCTCCCCACCACAGCAGCTGTGATCCATTTCTCTCCACACTTCTGTCTTCTTCAGTGTGGCCTCTTCTGTACCTTTAGCTGTGGAGTTTGTTCTGCCAGTCTTCAGACTGATTTCTGGAGTGTTTAGGATGATTTGATAGTTACCTAGCTGTATTCATGAGATGGGGCAAGCCTAGAGTCCTCCTACTCTGCCACCAACTTCCTCTTGCCTTTCAAACTAACATTTTTATACAACTGCGTCAAGACTGGAGAATCTTAAGTTGCTTCAGAGATACACCATAGGAAACTCTATTCTGAATGAAGGTACTATAGAAAAAATTTGTCTAACAATAAGGGTAGTATTTGGCTGTGAAGTTTAAGGAAAAGAAAGTCACAGAGATAAACTTTGAATGTCCACGCAGCTTTCCCAAGGGAGGGAGCCTTCCTTAGCTAAGGGCTTTGGGGTTGTGTGCTCCCATTTACTAAACCATAATTTCTGAGAAAAAGACTACAAAGAGTTGCTTTGTTAACAACAACCATCATGTACTTTAAGCCTAATATAAGACCATCTACTTTATCTTCAAATGGAGACATAAGGTTCTGTTATCCTGATGCCATTAAACATTGATCTAACTAAATTCTCTTGTTCTAATTCCATGCTCATTGAGCAAACTCTTGGTTATTATTTGGTTTTCCATATAGGTCTGCTTTTATGCAGAAAACTGACAGGTTATCTGGACAAGATAATGCTATTGCTGAAATAAATATGTTTCTCACTGTAAATTAATAACTTAGTATTCTCATTATGATTTTATTTCCCACACGTCTGTTTTAAAAGGTAGTATTGCATATAGTTAAAAAAGAAGGAGCTTTTTGATTTGGAATGTGTAGTTATTTCTCAAATGGTTGTATAGTTTTCCATTTACTTTTGTGTGTATGTGTGTCATCTTTTTTGAATTATTTTTTTAATTGAAGTATAATTAACATATGGTGTCATATTAGTTTTAGGTGTACAATGATCATATAATGATTCAGTGATTTTATACATTACTCATTGTCCATCACCATAAGTGTACTCTTAACCCCCTTCATCTATTTCATCCAGCCCCCCATCCATCTCTCCTCTGGCAACCACCAGCTTGCTTTCTGTATTTTAAGAGTCTGGTTTTTTGTCTCTTTTTTTCTTTGCTTACGTAACAAACACGTTGTTTATTTAGTTTTTTTCCTATGTTTTGCTATACAGATAATGCTATAAACATCTCCTTTTCTAAATACATTTTCTAAATACATGCAATGATGTCAATAAGATAAATTTAAGAAGTTGCTTTTCATGTGTCTTAATTTTAAGTAAGAATATGTCGATCATGTTGACATGAGTATTATGGCACATGTAAATGTGTGTTGCATTTGGGTTTATATCACACTGTATATCTATATATCAATAACTGTATGTGAATTGTGATGTTATGTTGCACTGGAGTTTATATAACTGTCTCATGACTGGTTTAGAGGAAGAGTTAACATGCATCTGCCTTAGAGAGATGACTATGCTTTCAGGCCCTGAAAAAGTTAAGTGTCGGAGCCTGCAGATTTAAGGAACAAGGCCTTGCCTAAGGAAAATTCTCAAGGACA
The DNA here is from genome assembly GCF_002288905.1 of Enhydra lutris kenyoni. Taxonomy (NCBI): domain Eukaryota; kingdom Metazoa; phylum Chordata; class Mammalia; order Carnivora; family Mustelidae; genus Enhydra; species Enhydra lutris. Next base: position 14,708,838 of record NW_019154103.1, on the reverse strand, counting down.
ATTTATGTGATTTTGAGGCTTCCCATGAGAACTTTCCCAGGTGACATTCTGACATCACTGTATACATTAATATTTGTGCTATTCCTTCCATTATTTATTTAAGTAGTTGACAGATAATTTTTTAGAACTGCTTTATTTTCCCTGCCATAGTTTATCTCCCAGTACTCTGATTCCAGCATAGGTTTCTGACTTTCTGCTTAATCCATAGCTAAATAATTGGCCACATAAATCCTTCCTTGCTTATTGTAATTGCCCCTTGACTGTACTTCTCACTCACATGGCCTTTGAAATCTGTGTGTTGCACAAGGATGATGGTTGAATTTATTGCCTGCCACTTTTCTGAACCCTGCTATCTCCTTTCAGCCCACCTAGTAACAGCAGAGACAACCATTTTGCATACAACGTGTCTCTTGTCACCTTGCCAAGTTGATTGGCCCAAAGTTAGGTATGTTATCCAAAATATTCAATCAGAGTTTTTGACCATGTCCTTATACCTATTGCATTGTGGTTTCACTCTGACTGCTCTTTTATAAAATCAAGAACTGGAGGGAACTTTTTTATTTAAATGATTTAGGAAGCCAAGAGAGTTGATCTTGACTGAGATCTTGACTAGAATAAATATATGGGTAAAAAGATGTAGGTAATGAGAGATTAGGAGATATGACTTCCCACATTACGTATAACACTTTAGTCCTTGCTTTCAGTGTATTTCTTCCTGAAGCTCAGCTGCATTTCTGTTCTTGAATTCCTTTAACCTTATATTAAATGTCACCTTTTTTCATGAGGCTAGCTTAAAAGGTTTCCTAATAAAACCATACGAGCAATCACATTGTCCATTCTATCCTTTTCTTATTTCTGTATCTTGAATACAAAGCTGTGACCCTCAGTCAAAATTTTCCTCCAAAGTCTTCCAACCATGTACCAAAGCTTCAAATTCTAGGTGGTTTATCAAATATGAAGCTCTTTGTGCTATTTGTGAAGTTATTTATTTCATGAAGTGAAAGCTTGATCACTTTCTCTGAAAATTAATTTCCATGTAAAATATTTCAATATGTTTTATACTATGGATTTTTTTTTAAAGTAAAAACTTCACAATTTTTAAATAACTTGGAACATTACATATTTGTCTATTTTTATAATATATATGCATATGTATACACGCATACGCGTGCACACACACACACATTTTCTTCTCCTAGGCTAGACTTTCAACCAATTTGGTGTGAATTTTAATGTTCATAGCAAAAATTGAAGCTTTTTTTCCACTTAAGAAGTTACACTCTTACCTTTTAAATTTTCCCAGTAGAGTTGCACAGAATAAAAATGATTCTTTTATAGAAGAAAAAAAATCTCATCTCTTTTCATTTTTATCTGTACTATAAATGTCTATTTAGTTCCCATGGAAATGCAAACTCAAGTTTAAAATATCTGTGTGCATGTGTTTGTATATGTGTATGAGGAAAATCATGCTAAGAGTAGAGCACCAGTCATGTAGGCTAATACTCTGTTTCTGACAATGAAATCAGATTAACTTTGGCAAGAAAGATGCTTTTGTCCTCTGTGGAGCAAGCTCAAGGGGTTAGGGTTGTTGGAAGTTGAAGCAGAATAAGGGGAAATTCTCCAGAAAACATGTGGTATATTTGAATTATTTTAATGCATCTTCTGAAGGTTTCATTCTTTGAAAAATTGTATATGATTTCCTTCACTAGAAACTTCAAAAATAAAAGCATAAGGTAGAACAAAAGCAGAACGAAGCTGATGCCTGGACTGACTCAAGCCCATCTGGGAACGCTTCTTAGATACTGGACGTTTCTTGTGAGGGTGGTGTATCAGTCCTAAGGGACTGATTGTGTTTATTTGCAATCTTAAAAGCCTGAGGGGATTCCATGGCCGTAAACTGTTCTGATTCCCTATCAGAACTCTAACTGCTGAAGTATCCCTGATAAAGCTCTATCTATTATTTCTTGGCCTTCTTTCAGGAATGGGTAGCATAGCTAAATTCAGATATTAAGCTCCAGCCAGGGTCAAAGGGCAATTTATGTCATCAGCTAAAAACACTGTATGTGTGTTTATTAGAGTGTTGTCAATACAGATGAAAATGCCACTTAGTATCTTATGTATGGCCCTAATTACTTATATTCATTAAAATTCATAAGCATTAAGTTGGTAAAAAGCTCCAAGTAAGAAAACATGCCAAGAGTAATGTACTTTTCTTGTTAACCTGCATTTTGTATTTGAGAAAACGGGTATTGCTGCCTTGAAAAATTTAATCACCAGGGAGATGATTGCTACGACACCTGGGTGGCTCAGTCATTAAGCATCGGCCTTAGGCTCAGGGCATGATCTCAGTCAGAGTCCGGGGATTGAGCACCATGTTGGGCTCTATGCTCAGCAGGGAGTCTGCTTCTCCCTCTCCCTCTCTGTCTGTGCTCTCTCTCTCTCTCAAATAAATTTAAAACAACAACAACAACAACAACTAAAAAAAAAACACCCCAAAACAAAACATTATTGTTACAGAAATTCCTTTTGTTTAAGTACTTGAAGAATGGTAAAAATTTTAGAGATGGCAGGTTATGTAATTCAAATAACCTTTCTAAAATAGAGGTATTTATCAACTTCTCTAATTAATGTCATTGAACTTTGGCTTTCCTACCTCTAATATAAGGGAATTGAGCAAATTAGAAAGCAGTCTTTTCCATGGACAGCTAACTTTAACAGTTTCCTTCTTAAAATGAGCTATTCTTATTTTCTGCATAATTGGGTACATGTTACTTTCACTTGACTATTGTCACAAATTGTTACAACATCACTGCTGAACCTAATCCTCCCAAGTGCTTAAAATCACATAGGCATGTATTTTCAAGCAGATAAAGGAAGAAAAATAAGCTTCTTGTTTTTGGTTAATATCCTTGTAAGTTTATACTTTGAGCACCAGAACACCACAACAGAGAGCAACAATTAGACAGTTTGAAGGACTCTGCCTTTTTCAAAGGGAAGCATCCCAAGAAGCAATGTGGCAAATGGTGCTAAAACCATGAGCTTATTGGGTCTAGTGCCTTTCCAGACAGGTGGAAATAAACAAACAAACAAAATAAGACTAACTGCTCCTGTGTCAAGGAGGAGCAGGAATCAAACTCACTGGAAAAAGTTCGAGGTTAGTGTTAGACTCTCCCTTCACGTTTTCTTCCCTATCCCATAAAAGAGAAGTAAGAAAAAAATAACCAAAGCTCTCTTTGATCCTTTAAGATCCATCTAAATTGAATTCTTCTGTGCTTTTTTTTATATGCTATTATCGGCTCTACAGAACTCCTCCCTTCCTTTTTGTGTCCTACTATGTTCTGCACACATGTCTAGCACAGCACCCAAAACACGATTGCATCTACTGGCCTACAGGTTTAGCAACTTGAACCAGGTTGTAAGAGCTCCACGATGTCAGGCACCATGGCTTATTCAGCTCTGAACAGATGGTGGGCTGACTCCTGACCCTGAAGAGGTACTTAATTTCTACTTACTTCTACTTGTGAAGAAAGGAAAGAAGAGGAAGCATTCCCTTATTGCAAGACACTTGTTCCTCTTCCTGAACAGCAACTTCCTTCCAGATAATAATTCACCTTGATTGGCTGGAACTCTGCCATTCTCCCTGCCCCTCTGTTGTTGAAATCTTGTCTCTTGGAGCCCAAAACATGAGTATGAAATGTAAATCAAATTCAGTAAGTAGAAAGATCCTAGAAGGAAGAAGATATGCTTCACTGTAGCTTGTTTTATGACTCTGATTTATTGTTCACCACAGCAAAAAAGTGAAAGAATTGTACAACATATTGTATATAACCATTACTACTGAAGCAATTTGAATTGCTTTCTGTGAGTATACTGTCACTGATCTAATTTTTACTAAATGTTAAGCAGGTTTTGGTGCTAAAAATATATTGAGCTGAAATAGTGGATTAAGAAAGATGTTGTTCTAAATCCCATCTTGTAATTTTCATTTAATGGGTCTAAATTCCTTGAAGTCTCAGACTTTAAAATTGACTTGCAGAGATCTTAAGTTATGGCTCCGAATCCCTTTGGAGGAGGTGCTTATGAATATTAACTGTACCTTAGGATGCACTGTGTTGGTACAAGACTCATTTGAGCACAGAATTAGTGAGAGGTGAATGATGAATAATGGGCTCAGTGTGTGGAATTTAAATATTCCAAAGAACAGACTCTGTATGGTATTGTAAAATGTCTTGTAGCTTCATTTCTGATTTTGAAATGTTACAGTGCTTGCTTATTGTCACAGCATGATCTTCAGCACAGTTGGGTAGTGCTTTTTTAAAGTAATGCAAATGCATGAATGTCAGAAATACCTTTAAATATCGAAGACTGCATCTTTAAGGAGTGCATTTGGCATTAAACAGTCTTTTCCAGCTAATGAATTTCTCAAGTTACAAGAATAATGGCCTTTTTAATCTTAGCAAGAGTAATTAAACAGACATTTGTTATTAATGATGTTGTTAATGGCAGAAGATATTGAATTCTCACATTAGATATTATATTGCTTGAGAGTGATTATTTTGATTATCAGACATATGAGTATATGATGGTCTTAAAATTATACTTCCTTAAGAGCATTGTAAGTACCAGTTATTTTAAATAGAAAAAAAAGTACCTTAACTTTAATTAATACCAAGAAAACTGAATATTTATTTCTAAACGGAGGCAGAACTAGCTCGTGGGGACTAAGAACCTTTGTTTGAGTAGTTCTACTCATCACTTGAAATGGTGTTTTTCTCCTCAGTTGAGATGGGTATGTACAGTCCTCAGCTTGAGAAAAAAATTACTTACTCAAAGTCTGCTTCAAAACAGAAAGGCAGATTATGTTTGTTGCCTGCTCTATGTCTGTTTACCTCCCCTAACAAGTTCCTCAATTCTGTTCAGGAATTCACCCTATCCTCAGCTTTAGAAGGGCATTTTAATCAATCAGTTCATTCATTCATTACACAAATATTTACTGAGTGCCAGTTATGGTCAGGCACTGCTCAATGTACTGGGAATATAGCTGTGCAAGTAGAGTAAAACAAAACAACAAAGCCAAAATATCACAAATAAACAAAAGCAATATAAAAAGGCAAAACTATCTACCTACTATGATTGGAATTAATGAATTAATCAAAGCAAAGCCAGTCATGCCATAGCAGTTCCCAGTTATTCTTATGGTGCAGTGTCAGTGGTGGGTATGCTGGCCAAGTGGCCTTCTTCAGGCTGGAGAACAAGGCTTTTATCTCTGCTTACAGGATAGAAAAAAAAAATTCTTTCTATCTCTTTCCCTCTAGATAATAAACAAAACAGCAGCCTGGCCCAGTTGCCACCGTCAGCCATTTTGGGTTATCCATGGCCTGCTCTAAAAGTATCTGAACAGATACAATTTTTTGAATTAAAATGAAATACTTCTGTGGCAAAACTGAATGGCTGTGTTCTTTATTATAAGTGTATGATTGATGGCTTGATCTTAATGCCACTGGGGGCAAATAAAAGATGCTTTGGGGAGTTGAGGATCAGGGTAAAGGGCATTTTTATAGTAGTCATATTGAGGGAACTATTGAGGGATGAGCTAGCGTGTACTGGTAGGAGCCACAGGATTGGATTTTGAGGGTGTTTGATCAAGCTTGAAGGCAGTAATGGCCCATACTTAGTAAAATAAAATTCCTGAATTGCTGGGGTAAGTGGTAGAGGAAAGAATTGGCTCAGGGAAGTGAGCATGCTGGAATTTATATATTATGTGATGTCAAAAGACCCACCAGAGAATTATGTTGCAGGCAGGTTCCAGGGGACACCCCATTCATCAAGGCCATCAGAAACTCATTGGTGAGAGGAGTGTCAGCATTCCTGAGGTTTAGTGGTAGCTTTTCTCTGTAGGCTGGAGCTGATGGCAGGAGTCATTGATCTGGGATCTTCATGAGTTCTTGAGAATAATGATAATAATGAGAATAATGGGTCTCTGAGACAATAAGCAGTGCTTAACCATTAAAAGCCAGGGGCATCGCAATTATTTTAAGAATTGGCAAGCTAAGAGGGGTTAAGGCAAGGTAAGAGGCTAAGGAGGTTGTCCACAGGGAAGGTTGTGGTTAGTAGAACATGGCTTTCTGGGGTCAAAATAGCTCTCACGTGAGCTACTTAATATATGCCATAAAAGACAAGAATGGATGATAAGAAGGTATCTGATGGTGGTTGCTCTAGACAGAAGCTGTATTCTCTTACCCAATTTTGGTACCTGAGTTAGTTTCCAGACACAGAGTCCAATGATTGATGAGGTGGCCGGATCCCTCAAAGACCCCTTGGCAACACAGTGTCAAGTATATACTGCAATAATTCCCCTAATCTTTCCCCAAGAGGATCTATGGATATTTAATTGAGTGCCCATGCATTGTGGAAAGGGAAATGTGAGATATTTGCAGGGCTATTTAATACAGGGTCTGAACTGACATTGATAATCAGCAGTTGTAATAACACCAGCTGAATCCCTGGACTGTGCAGTAAGCACAATTACAGTGGAGGATACCAAGTAGAAGCCTTTGGAATTGCCTCCTCCTGCCACCAAGACAGTGAACCCAAACCAGTATTGACTTCTGGGAGGGATTACAAAGACTAGAATCACCCTTAAGTATCTTAGGATGCAGGAATTGCGGTCTGTATCATATTTCTATTTACAAGTCTGGTCCCTGCAGAAACTGAATAGACCTTTGAGAATGACTATAGAATGCCGGAGGCTCAGTCAAGTAGAGACCTGAGTGAAACTGCTCTGCGGATTTGCTATCTTCGCTTAAGTAAAGCAATACATTCTCAGGTATATGACATATGGCTTGATGTAGCAAATTTGTTCTATTCTATTGTAGTCAAAAGGAGGATTTGAAATAGTGTGTACTTACGTGGAAAGGGCAATAATATACGTTTAATGTTTTGTTCCAGGTATATATTAACTCTCCCACTCTCTTCATGATGTAGTCAGAAGATATTTGGAACATCTAGACATGCCACAAAGCATCACATTGATCTATGTTATATTAATAATATGTTGATAAGGAAGAATGAGAGAGATGAGATTAGCATGCTGGAGGTCTCAGTAAGACACATGTGCCTCAAAGGGTGGGAAACAAACCCATCAAAGTTTCAGAGACCTGATAGGTCTGTAGTTTGTAGAGATACCATAGAGATATCTGTAGTTTGTAGAGATATCTGGGCACCTGGATGGCTCAGTTGGTTAAGCAATTGCCTTTGGCTCAGGTCATGATCCTGGAGTCCTGGTTTAGAGTCCTGCATCGGGCTCCCAGCTTCATGGGGAATCCGCTTCTCCCTCTTACCTTCTCTTTTCTCATGCTCTCTCTCACTCTCTCTCTCTCAAATAAATAAATAAAATCTTAGAGATACAGTAGTCAGGACATGCTGGGATATTTCATCTAAAATCAAAGACAAATGACTACTTATTCTCTCACCACAAAGAGGGCATAACATTTGGTAAACCTCTTTGTGTTCTGGAGGTGATGCATTCATATTTGAAATATGTCCCAGCAGATATGTAAATGATACAAAAGGTTTAGCTTTGTGTGGGGCCTAGAACAGGAAAGGACTTTGTGGCGTATTAAGGTTATAGGGCAAGCAAACATCCTCTTGGGGTATACTTTCTGGCAGACTTTAGGATGCTTGAGGTGTCAGTGGTGGGAAAAGACACAGTTCACAGCTTATGGGAAGCCCACTGGGAGAATCATATTGAAGGCCTTACAATTCTAGAGCAAGGTCTTGCCCTTTGCAGTGGGGAAATAGCTCCTGAGATGTTACTGGATCCTGACAGAGACCCATATGAGCTGGGTTCTGTTGGATGCCTGAAGGTTTTAAGTTGGGTGGAACTGTCAGAATAAATAATAAATTTGTGTTGAGCCTGAGCAGAACAGAAAGGACAAGAAAACTGCATGGGCAGATAGCTTTGATCTCTCCCACCTTGTCTGCGCCAGAACCCTTCCTCAACTTGTATTTGTGGTCATCTGGGGATGTCCTTTACACTGCTGAAGGAAGAGGAAAAAGCCCAAATAATGAATGGAGTCCTCACTAAATAATCAAATACACTGGTTCATTATGTGGGTCAAACCAAAAATGGATATGGTTGCTTTACAAGCTATACTCAGACAGTAGAAGGAGACAACTTTTCCGTTGTTAGAGTTTCTAGTGGTGCACCTGGTTACCTACTCTGTGTCGAAGAAGTAGCCAGAGACGTCCTTGCACCTGAGCTCTCAATGGTAGAGATCCTGGTTCCTGATTAGAACATGCTCTTCTCAGGGGCACACTCAAGCATGGAAAGGAAAAAGCCACCTATGGTCTCATTTTTCTGTGTGATTAAACATAATAACCCCAAACTGCCTGGCCAATCATTTAGTCTTAGCAGAAGCTCAGTCTTCTTTTGTGGCATTTCCTGTGATCTCTTTCTCTTTCATGAGTTAATTTCCTTCATCAGGAATAAAGAGCTCTTAGTTAGGTGTAGGGAATAAGGGGGCATGACCTTGACTTCATTTTCCTTCTCTCCTTCATTTTATGCCCCTCGATTGTCTCTGTGGCCCCAGAAAGGTGCAAATCAGGAAGCTATAGGTCTAACAGTTCTGCTTATATGTAGAGTGGCCCAATTTCTTGAACAGAAGGCTTGTGGCTTACACTTTTATAGCTGAAGGAACAGGGCTGGGCACTAGAAGGTATGGAGCTATACCTGCTGTACTGAGTGAACGAAAGAAACCATATGATGTGCTGTTGCTGAGAAGTGATTGTCTTCAACATCTCAGTAAATGACTCTGAGCCGCTGTTTAGTCATTCTTGTTACAAATATGAATTAGATTGTGGGCTGGCTTGGCAACCCAGAAGAGATTTCTTTCAAACCAGAGATTCAGTGGGAAATTATTTTTCAGTGGAAAGGAAGCACTTTAGTCCAACTTGGGGGCAGCTTCCACAGTGACATAGTGTGTGCTGCTTTTGGCTTTTGAATCTTTATTTCTCCTGAGGAAAAAAAAGAAATTGAGCAAAGCTTTAAAACATCTACCAGGCTCTAGAGAGTAGAGTTTACAGAGAGCTGAATTAGGCAGCTCTTTGAATCTATGAATTGAAGCTCTCCTGCTTCTGTGGCTTCCAGCCGACACCTTCTAAGAAGCACTGCTTTCTCTCATCAGGAACCTCAGCCATCTTAGTTTCAGGGTCATTTGAATCACATGGTTAACCTGGTTCTTTTTTCATTTTCCAAAATATCACAAATAGTTTTTGTGTGTGTGTGTGTGTGTTTAAGGGAAAAATGAAATCTGGCTTCAGTTGTTAATTTCCTCTGTTCTGTCAAGATTAGGCTAGTAGTTCTGAGTAATTCTGGTTCATTTTCTCAAGGGAGAAGGCCTGAAATAATCCAGTGTTTATTTTTATACAAATTCTCACAGTGCTACAACATTTCAGTGACTTCCTGGGATGTTTCTAGTTTTTTACAGGGCAAAAGGCCATTCTCAGAGGTAACTCCTTCATGTAAACCTAAAAATGGCACTTTCCCACATTAGAGTTTATCAGGAAGTTTAAAGTTCAGTAGTCCTCCTCTCTTTTCTTTCTCGTCACAGAGAAAGGAAAAAATAAGGGGCGGTTCCAGCATTTTAGCTCATTCCAGCACGGTCATTCCATTTCAGTATTTTGGAACCTGGGAAAGAGACAGGGAGATTGTAGTGTATCTTGGCTGAGAGATGGCTGGACTGGGAAACAGGACTCTCTGTCATTCCCTGTGTCACTCTCTGTTTGACCCTGACCTCTTCCCAGCATTCCTGACCCCACCTCTGAGTTGGGGAAAATAATACTTGTCATGTAACTCTCACAGCATTCTCCCAAAGCCATGAGATACTGTGCTGGAAAAAAAAAAAAAAAAAGGAAATTGTGTTCAGAAGGCCAGCACAATGGCGTTTCAACCTGCCTTGCTGGATTTGCCCTCTACTACTCTTTCTCTGGGACCCTTTCTTTCAGCCCAGGTGGTAGATTCACTCTCTGTTCTACGTAATGTGCAATTGTACACCTTTCCTCAATGTCTGCTGCAGCTGCTTCTCTGCCTATTTAATGTTTAAGATCAATCAAAACCCAACTCTTCAGTTCAGCCTCACTCTTTTCCTTCCTGTGACTCTTTTCACTTGATATTTCACGTGCATACAAATTTCCTGCTGCCCTGTTTGTGGAATGTATTAAAACAATTTTTTTGTTCTCCTTTATCTCTTCTAATATAGACTGAGTACTGGAAGCACTCAAATAGTCTGTTTCACTGACCAAACAATCTTTACATCAGCTCCTTCGCCATTCAGTTTGGGTTTTAATGATGTCACGAGCCCCTGTGGGCACATGGTTGTTAAAGTTGCATGCCAGATGTCATTAAGGTATATACATTCAAACATACGGAGTGGACGGTAGAAAATCTTTGTGAAATATTTAGCCTAGAGTGTTTAATTCGATCCTAGAAGGCAAAAATCTCTTAGTGGTGTCAGGTCCAGAGCTATATTTAAGTTTATTGTTTCATAACAAGTCTGGTCTATTTCAGTGTATTGTTTTCTGTACAAGGTCTCCCCGTAACTATGCATTATAATAGACTGTTGCCAGCATTCTCAAAGTTTCAGAGATGGATTCTTGATTACTTGCTTCCTGCCCCAGGGATTCTTGCTGTTAGGATTGTCATTAAACAAAGCAGCCTCCCTGGCATTGTATTCTGAACAAATAATTTGCACCTTCGTAAACTGATTAAAGGGATGAGTTTGTTTTGATAATTGATCCTTGACTTGTATTTTAAAGGACAGCAAAATCTTAGAGGCCTTCTATATTTGTTACAAATGCTTTTCCTGGAATTTTAAAAATAATTTAGAAACCAAAGTAAAAAAAGAACGTAAGAAACAAATGAAGTCTGGAGACCATTATTTCAATTATTCTGGATGTGAATTACCATGGTGACCAGCCCAGCTCTAGGCTTTATCTTCTTAAAGTCATCTCCCTCCCCCAACCCAAAGTGAGTGATGAGATCTTTGGCACAAAGACAATGGCCCATATGCAGTACAGCACACAGAGAAAATTTTATAACCTAAAATATTATTACTGTGCACTACTCTGTCTGAAGACCAAATAAGAATCTATGTTGATTAACTGGCTTAAAAAAAATGCTCCATATTGACAAGTGTTCTTCATTTCACACTCCAAGTCAATAATTCTGTCAGTCATACAGCCTTTGGCAAGTAAGAGGGAAAATTTCTCCCAATAAATCTATTGTAATCATGGGATAATTTGACAGCCATTCTGTTTTCTGATGTTTAATTACATTTTGTTTGTTAGGTTTTCTTTTCCTTTTCTTTTTTAGAAGCTTAAGGGAAATTCATACAAATATCAACAGATGTCAAAGAGTTTCAAATAAAAAAGGGAAGTAAAAAGTAAAAGGAAGGATTAGGGATAGTAACTGACACACTTAGCCCAGGTAGAGTATTTGGTTGATGGGTCATTTTGGTGGTCTCATGAAGTCTAGTGTATAGCTGTTATTGGTAGAGTGTATTTTTAAAAAATTGGTACAGCACATTTTAAAAGTGGGAGGGAAATTTTTAAAGCTATCGAAGAGTTCACAATGTGACATTAGCCCCTAAAAAAGACTTCTCTTTCTATTCTAAAGTGACTCTAGGATTGGAGTCATATTTAACAAACAGTGGGGGAAACGTTGTCTAAACATAGTTGTCAACAGACTTAAAATGACAAACACTGTACCATACAAAATTATTTTTGGTATTTCTTGAGGTAACAGAAAAAGGAAAAGAGTAGATTTTCATTCGATATGGTATAACATTTTTATAAGGGCTGGAAAAATGCATGATTCTGACATCTTGAACTCTTAAAATTCCCTTAGGAAATAGCCAGAGATGGATTTTGATAGAAACAAATTCCCATTTTAAACTCTTTATAAGCATTTTTCTTATTATTCAGGTGGTAGCCCTTTGGGCATTGCTTGGGAAAGCAGAGTGAGAAAGTGTATGTTCTTAACTGGTTAATGAAAAATTGAGATAAACAAAAGAGTTGCTTAAATATAGATTTTTCTCCTCACATAATTTGTCTCATTAAAATGCTTTTAATATTCTGTATTCTGATTTTCCTTGAAGGAAATATTGTTCTACAAAATTCCAATGAGACATGCTAAAAATAATGTCTGTGACAGAAATGTTAATTTCCTATCTAAATAATTAAATTTAAAACTATTGCATTTTATATTTCAAAAAAAGATCATTAGATCCTTTCCCTTAAGGGAAAACTGAGACCAAGAGAGCATAAAAAACTTGCCCAAAGTCACAGGGCTAACTATGGATAGTCAAGGTTGGGTTGAACCCAAGTTACTTATCTCTACTCTCATTCTCTTTCCATTATGCTAAATCATCACTGCGTATTTTAAAGTCTGCCTTCTTTCCTTTCATTGCAAGAGGGAAGTCTTGTTGAAGTCTGCATACTAGACATGCAGCGCAGTAACTTTATAGAATGTTAGCTGCCATGTAGGGGTCCAGTAGGCTAGGGATTTATGTTTGGGATGTTATTGAGTAGGTTTTTATTCTGTATAGGTTACAGTATTTTGTATGGGCTGGAAAATACATGATTAGAATTTTATTGTTACTATTCTAGGGAATCTGAAAACATAATTGGCTTTGTATCAAATTATGAAATAAATAAAATTTTCTTTTGAAATTTCGATTTTTCCACTTAGTGTCATTTCTTTTACCTTCCCTTAGTGTCTTTCTTTTGGGATTTACTACCCTGTCATTTACTTTTTATCATGACACTTTGAAACCTGGATAATATCAATAATATTTAATTTATTATGAATTCAAATGATATGCTACCTCTCCATAGAATATTTGTATTTTGACATTTTCATTGTGGAATGAAAGGCCATATCTCCAATTATAAAAATGAATTCAGGTACTAATTAAGAGGTTTAAAAATAAGTTTTCTTAAGATTATTCTGTTCCCTTAAAATCATGCAACCTATGTAGTTGTTTATTTTTTTCCTCTCTTAAGACTTCCTCTTTGGAGGGGTGCCTGGGTGGCTCAGTGGGTTAAAGCCTCTGCCTTCAGCTCAGGTCATGATCTCAGGGTCCTGGGATCGAGCCCCGCATCGGGCTCTCTGCTCAGCAGGAAGCCTGCTTCCTCCTCTCTCTCTCTGTCTGCCTCTCTGTCTACTTGTGATTTCTGTCTGTCAAATATATAAATAAATAAATAAAATCTTAAAAAAAAAAAAAAAAGACTTCCTCTTTGGCATTTGTTTCCTAGAACCATAACCATAGGTACTCTGCCTTGTATCAGAGTTTGTAAAAAAGAATTATTGGCAAGATTTTTATTAGATCGAGTTAAATTTGTAAGTATTTGTTAATCTGCTCTATGTACTGTGTTTAACACTGTGAGGAAGAGAAAGTTGAGTAGAACATTGGACTATCTGGAATGTTCTGAAAGATCTGGAATGTTGAACACCACATTTTCTAATTTTCTATCTTCGTAGCTCAAAACATGGGTTTAAGGTCCTTTTCTATCAATTCCATGCAGTGATTACCAACTGATCCAAGTTTATATGCTTTTTTTTTTTTTTTTTTTTTTAGTTTATATGCTATTTGAAACCCATTTGTCAGCTCTACAGGAAAACACAGTGCAGTGCTTCTCAAACTTCTTGGACTCAATAGCTTTTTATAGGCTTAAAAATGGTTGAAGATCAAAAAGACCTTTTGTTTTTGTGAGAAGTATCAATATATACCATATGAGAAATTAAAGCTAAGAGAGCTGAAAACTTTAATTGATTTATTTAAAAATAACTTTAAAGCCATTGCTTGATATAAGTACAAAGCAGCATAACATATATTTATGAGAAAATACCTATGTTTTTAAACACACATGCACATTTAATGAGAAGGATGGCATTCTTTTTCATATTTATAAATATCTTTAATGTCTGATTTAATAGAAAACATACTTGCTTCTTCATTCAATCTGTTGTTATACATTGTTTTGGTAAAGTTACAGAAAGAAAATCTAGTATTATACACATATATAGTTAGAAAGGGATAATATTTTAATAGAATTTTCAGACAATTATGGTTATTGTTCTTTGATATTACACCAAAACTCAACAAGTGCTAATAATCTTAAAGGTCATTTGAATTGTAGAATCTGAAAGCATGCCAAGAACTTTCTGTACTCATTAAATTAAGTTTTACTGGACTATTTTATACTTTAAATTTATCTTTTACCCATACATGATTTTGTAATATCATTATTGACGGTTTGGAAAACAGTGGTCTACTAAGTTATATATCTACCAACGACTGACACATTTTATTTTACATATCAATAAAGCGCATTCATTAATGTCACCAACAATTAATCAGAAAAGTTTTTAAGTATTGGGATGCTGTCATGATGACAGATGCAAATTTTCCAAAGTTGTAAGTTCTGCTTGGAAGCTTAAATTTTACTTTTGGCAAGAAATACTGTCCAGATAGTTTTCCCTGAAGTGACAATATCATTTTTGTCAATCCCAAAACAATGTCTGCCAAATAAGCAAGTCTGAATAACCAGAGTTCATTCTTACAGGTAAAAAAGAACACTTAACACTTAAGAAAAGTGGCTAGTTTAGTGGAAACTTGAATAATCATGTGGTGCTTTTCCTAGAGATGACCATTATATGGTCATCTTAAATATGCAGTAGGGATTTAGGTGTGCTTCCCATTTTGTCACATAGAATATTTAGAAAAAAATGTATACTCAAAATGTGAAATTTAATGAAACTGGCTTTTTATTTATTCTTTTATAGTGAGTGTGGCAGTGATGAATACAGAGACTACTGGGAGAGTTTGGTGCCACTGCTTTCATTCAAAGGTACCAGCAGCTTTATCTGTTATTTCTTTCACACTATTAGTGCAAATGCCAATAGTTAATTTAAAGAATAGTATCTTAGGATTATTAGGAAACTAGTTCTGAGTTTATGGACCCTGAAGGGAAGTAGGGATTCCCAGAGCTCTGTGGGCCATATTTTGGCAACTGTTGCTAAAGTGTACAGAACAATCTAGACTGATATTTATCAGCTATTGTGATTCTGAAAAAAGAAGTTTGCTTCTCTAGGCCTCAGTTATTTATGAAACGAGAGAAAGTGAAAATCTCTAGCCCTTAAATGCTATACTTTTCTGATTTTCTTCTGTTTGCCTCTATATTGCCATTACATGACAGGGCAGAACAATTCTAAGTCCTGGAAATAGCCCTTTGCCCATTATTCAAGCTGTAATTCATGTCAAGAAAGGAACTAAGGATGTTCATTTAAAGTATTTTCTTACTCGTGTGCCATTTGTGGAAAGGAGTGCCATTTCTTTCTGATTTTTCTTTTTAAATTTGAAATAATTTTTGGACTTTTTAGTTTTGTGTGATTATAATTTTTATACTTTTGTATTTTTGTATTATTTTAATTTTTATAAAAGAAAATCAGGCCTGCTAACAATAATCATAGTTACCACTTATTGAGCAATGTGTTAGGCCGTATGCTAGCTACTTTAAGGTCATGAGTTCATGTAACATTCTGACGTCATCAACAAAATACTCAGTTCCACAAGGTTCTCCCTAAACTAATGGAAGTGAATTACAATCATGTGAAGAAATAGGACTTCCTTTTTGAAGCTATAAAACATAGATCCTTTACATGTGTAATTCTAACATGCAATAGGTGATATGTTACAAGACTGTTTTTCTAAGCTATGTTTTGTGACTTGAATGTTTAGAAACACTTTTGATACCTCTACAAATATGTACATATATGTAACACACACAAACACATAAATGTGCTTTATTAAGCAAAATATCATCAAGATTTTTGCAAGACAAACAATAATAAGTAGGTATTTCAGGTAGATAGAAGTCAAGTTCATCATGAACAAATTTGGAAGTAATTTTTTTAAAAACAGAATTGTGCTTCACTTCTAGTATATGCAGTTGTGTTATTATAGGATATGATCTTTTTCTTAGTCCCAGAGGAAATTGACATCTGTATTTGATTTAATGAAGTTCTGTTTGTCCATAACCCCATGCAAAAGAAAAGACCCTAATGCATCCATGAACATACCCAGCTTTTTAACTTTGTTCCCAGAACTCCAAGCCGGCACTCTGAGAAAGAGCTCTCAAGTTTCCACATGTTTTGACAGACGGAGTCACTTAAAGTTAGCCCTCCTGTGAATCTACATTTATCTTTAGATTGATGAAAATAAGTTTTTTGTTATATTTTATCATTATTATTATTTTAAGCAAATATGAGAATCTTTGCATGATTTTAGCATTAAATTATGTCACTCAAATCTAAGTTCTGCTCCACTGTTTTTTGGGGGTTTTTTGGTCCTGAATTTTGAATAAAAATTTAGAAGGAACATAACCACAGTAGTATGTCAGGGAATCAAATAGATGTGATTAGATCAAAATCAGTTCCGTGCAAATACCTGCTATTGAGTTTTACCTTTCTCCCTGTAAGGGATAGCTAATGCACTGTTAAAAAGCTCTTTAGTATGAACATTTGAAAATGTAGTTTTGTGCTGATGCTAAACTTTAATAACTAAGGCTTCTTTCCATGTTTTTTAAAAGCCTGACAATAATGGCTCAGTAATTACTGAACTAATGTTATCAATTCCAACAGATATCACATTTATTAAACAGAAAATGCTATGTTGCTGTTCATCAGTTAGAAATGTGTGTAATTGAAATATGAAAATGAAGTCTGTTGGAGTATGTGATTCATCATGAATTCTGCAAGCCCTACACTAACTCTCCTTTTCCTAATTAAACTGTCAAATTGAAATCTTATAATTAATGCAACCACATGCCTTACACTAGGTTTTCCACCCGCATGTAAAGCTCAATTCAGCAGAAACTTTGCAAGCGCCTTCTCTAGGACAAATGCAATTCTTTGCTCTTCTGATCTTGAGCAGAAATCCTGCTCCCCTCCCCCAGCCACAGAATATTGTGTAGCAGGAGATTTTTGTTCTCTGCATGATTAGGAGTGGAGTGGGCTGACGGGTTTGTCAGGGAAGCTGGTAATTCCTGCTTTCAGTTTTTCATGGTGAGGCAGGAGAGAGGAAGTCGAAAGCTGGAATGAAGCCTTCTGTATTCCTTCTGGCATTTTATATTTCTATACCATGACTAGGCTATTTGTTGGTATTGTTAAAATTTAAAGACTGAGGTGGATTATTTTCCTGATTATAGCTTTGAGGGCACAGCGTGATTGATAGGAATTTATTTTATATTTAGGGTAAAAGCTGTACACATATAACATTGTATGATATGTAGCTGGGTTATATATATATATATATATATATATATCATATATGTTGGATTCCACTTTGGCAAGGAGATATCTTAGAGATATTCTTACTTACAGAGAGCTTATTTCTGCATATCTCTGTGAAATCACTTAGGTGGTAAAAAGATTTTTATCTCTTGTGTTAACTCTGATCCATTGGTAGTTGCTCCCTGGGCTGTCTTCTTAAGAAGGTTTGTGAATTACTCAGGAAACAACAGATGTTGGTGAGGATGCAGAGAAAGGGGAACCCTCTTACACTGTTGGTGGGAGTACAAATTAGTGCAGCTACTCTGGAAAATAGTATGGCGATGCCTCAAAAAGTTAAAAATAGAACTACTCTAGGACCCAGCATTGTACTACTAGGTACTTATCCAAGGGTTGCAGAAATAGTGATTTGAAGGGGCATATGCACCCCAATGTTTATAGCAGCAATGTCCACAATAGCCAAACTATAGAAAGAGCCTAGCTGTCCATCGACAGATGAATGGATAAATAAGATGTGGTATGTGTGTGTATATATACACATACACACACACACACACACACACACACACACACACACACATATGCACATACACACATATACATACTATGGAATATTACTCAGCCATCAAAAAGATTGGACTCTTGCCATTTGCAATTACTTGGCTGGAACTAGAGGGTATTAACGCTAAGCAAAAGAAGTCACTCAGAGAAAGACAAATATCATATGATTTCACTCATATGTGGAAATTAAGAAATAAAACAGATGAACATAGGGGAAGAGAAGGAAAAATAAAATAAGATAAAAACAGAGAGGGAGGGGTGCTTAGGTGGCTCAGTGGGTTAAGCCTCTGCCTTCGGCTCAGGTTATGATCTCTGGGTTCTGGGATCAAGCCCCGCATCAGGCTCTCTGCTCGGTGGGGAGCCTGCTTTCCCCCCTCTCTCTGCTTGCCTCTCTGGCTACTTGTGAACTCTCAATCTGTCAAATAAATAAAATCTTGGGGTGCCTGGGTGTGGCTCAGTGGGTTAAGCCTCTGCCTTTGGCTCAGGTCATGATCTCAGGGTCCTGGGATCGAGCCCCTCATCTGGCTCTCTGCTCAGCAGCTAGCCTGCTTCCCTCTTTCTCTCTGCCGGCCTCTCTCTGCCTACTTGTGATCTCTATCAAATAAATAAACAAAATCTTTAAAAATAAATAAACAAACAAATAAATAAATAAATAAAATCTTAAAAAGGAAAAAAGAAAAAAAACAGGGAGGCAAACCATAAGAGATTCTTAGCTATGGGAAACACTGAGTGTTGCTAGAGGGGCAGTGGGTGAGGGGATGGCGTAATTGGGCCATGAGCATTAAGGAGGGCACTTGATGTAATGAGCACTGGGCATTATATGCAACTGATGTATCATAAATTATAACCCTGAAACTAATAATACACTATATGTTAACTAAATTTAATTTAAATAACAAATTTTTAAAAAAGATTGTGAATTTATCACAAACAGGGCAAACAGGGCTGGGATCAATTAGTAATATCTGATATGTTGAGATAACAGGTGCTGGCAGCAAATTGATTCTTAATTCTATTCCTGGGTTTGGCAGATCTTAAGAGATGTCTTTGTCAATGCCTTTTCATCATGCATGATGTCTCTAGTCTTTCTGTTTTTTATTAGACACTAACTCTGGTCAAAATTGAGTTTCAAGTTTATGGTCAAACCTTGAGTCTTAAGTTGTTTGTTTTTTTTTTTAAATGTTATTTTTATTATTATTTGACAGAGAGAGAGATCACTTGTAGGCAGAGAGGCAAGCAGAGAGAAAGAGGAGGAAGCAGGCTCCCTGCTGAGCAGAGAGTGCGATGCGGGGCTTGATCCCAGAACGCTGAGATCATGACCTGAGCCGAAGGCAGAGGCTTAACCCCCTGAGCCACCGAGGCACTCCATAAGCCTTAAGTTTTACAGAGAAACAAGTTTCTGATTTTAATAATCAATAGATTTGTTCAGCTAGACTGTTCATTTTCTCAGTTTCTACAAAATAATATTTTATTCACTGAGCTCATCTTCTACATAGATACAGTTCTCTTCATTCTCTGATTCATTTGGACCTGTAGGCCTAACTACATTTTAGGAATCTCTAGTTCTCAATTTGGTCAATTAATTTGCACAGTTGTACTTATTTTACCTGCCTAAATAGAGATAGCTAGTATATCACTTGTTAGTATATCCTGGTCAGGCTGGCAGGCAGGTTAGAGCAGTTCATGGAGAGTCATGAAGCATCAACATTAATAGTAACAGTTCAACTCAGTCTATAAATCAATGAATATGTGAGTATCTAAAACATTGCACTATATGAGTGAGTGGGACTGACTGGGAGGAGCTAGCGAGAAAAGGGTTTCTCTCTCTTTCTCTCTGTTTTTTTTTCTTAAGTAGGCTCCACACTGAGTGTGGAGCCCAGTGCAGGGCTTGAACTCATGACAGTGAGTTCAAGACCTAAACAGAAATCGAGAGTTGGACACTTAACTGACTGAACCACCCAGGCCCCCTAAGGGGCTTTCTCTTTTTATTCTATGATATATATATATATATACATATATATATATTTCTTTACCAGTGTATATTCCTTTATTTATTTATTTTTTAATGTTGTAAACACTATACCATTCTGTTTACAAGCATATGTAACTTGCATACCAGCTAGGACATCTCTACTTTTTATGATTTAGGCAAGATATTCTCGAACCCCTGTTTGTGACCTAGAGTAACGTGCTACCTCCAAGATTTCTGAGTATTACTGGTAGGCTTACATTTTCATGGCTCTGGCTTCCTTGCTTCTTTTTATTTTCCTAATTTCTCTGTATCTTCTAACTATTTCTTTGTTTATGCCTTGACTCCAAACAAAGCATGGAACTCAGATCCTTTCCTTAATTTGCACACATCCATACCTACATGACATGCCCTCTACATACACACCAATTTTTTGTGTAGACCAGATGTTTCTGCAAATTTGAGAAGATAGAGTATTTGATGCCACAATAGCACAAGCAATTTAAGATGAAATTATTCATTATAGTTCCTAGGAGTCTTTTGGCCCTAATACCATGTTTCTCTGCCCAAAATTTTGTTTCTCCAGGTCCTTCTCTGAAACTGAGAATTGAGTTTTTTGTCACATATGAAAAGAGAAGGTAATGCACTTTGCTCTTCAGTCCTCTGCTGAACAATAGGTTTAATAACCTGGGTTTCATCCTTTCTTTCCCTCACACAGTGTAGGGATTATACTTCCCTAGAATTATGCTTTGTTTTAGGGTTTATATTTGCATTTGTTTACATATATATATATTTGCCAAACATATACAAGTACATATAGGTCTTTTTGTATGTATATGGGGGGGTATATTTTCTTCAGCCATTCCCATGTTGATTAACCTGTAGTTTCACTACTAGCAACAGTGCTGTATGCATGTCTTTATAACTATGAGGTTTTCTTAGAGATAGATACCTGGAAGTACAATTAAGTTTTTGATAGATAATATTATTCTGATCCTCACAACAGATGTTTCTTAAGTATAATCCACTAATCCAGTGTATGAACATCTTCATTTCACCACAGCATTGCCAAACCCTCAGTATGTTCTAATTAAAACAATTTTGGTTACTCTTCCAGGGATCAAAATGGTGTCTCATTTTTAATTTGCATTCACTCAGTTAGTAGTGATGTTGAAACTTTTTAAAATTTTTTTAAACTCATGTATTATCTATTTTGATTACTTCTTAGATTGCCTATTCTTATCCTATGCTTATTTTCCTGTGCACCCTTTCTATTTTTCTTACCGTTTTGTGAGAGCTTAGCCCATACTAAGAACGCCGGCTGATTTTTATGCATTAAACATTACAATTTTGTCCAAAAGTGTCACTTATCTTTTATGTTGTTTAAATTATATTTTGCATCCCAGGAATTTTAGATTATATTTAATTTTTAATCTATCACTGATTTTCTTGGCATTTTCACATACGACATCAAAAGCCATTTCCACTTTCCACTACTTTAACTTCTTCATAGACTTGCTTCATACATATGGATCTTTATCAAATTTACTTTTTTGAATGGTGTGAGGTAGGAATATGATTTCTTCTTTTTCTTTCCCCAGTTATCTGAACATCACTTATTAAAAGCTCAACATTTAAAGCTGATTTGAAATTCCACTTTTTCCATATATTGAATATACAGAAATCCATATACAAAGATTAATTTCTGTATTCTGTTGCTTTAAAAATATTCTGATACTCTGCATAATGGTGCCTCTTATTATATTTCATTTTCAATTAATTTCTGGCTGTTTTTCAACTCACAAACATGTATTCAGTGATTTCTTTCTGGGCACCATGGCTGGCTTTCTCCATCCATTCTCTGCTGCACAGGGGTTGCTCAGGTGCTGGCTAGGTTTATAAATATCAAATGTCACATTTTCTTTCCCAATTCCATGAAGAGATGAAAATAAGAAATTTTCGTTATCTTAAACTTATGATGAATCTTTCATTCTACTTCTGACTAAATGCCAAATCCCTAGGCATATAGTTTTATTAAAATATTTGAAACAAATAATAATCTTGTTAAAAAAAAACAGGAAGAGTTTATACTCGTTATGCTAGGACAATATAGTAGACTGTATTTTTTTTTCTTTAATTTTCTCAGAATGAAAATAATCATGTGATTTTTAGAAAGCATGTCTATATGGGTGGCTGGGTGGCTTCGTCGGTTAAGTGTCCACCTTTCGATTTCTGCTCAAGTAGTGATCTCAGAGTTGTGGGATCAGCTCTGTGCTGTGTGTGGAGCCTCCTTGTGGTTCTTTCTTTTCTTCTCCCTCTGCACTTCCCCCCCATGCATACATGCGTACACACACTCTCTAAACTTTATGTGCATTTGTGATTACATTCTTTGTGAATTTGCAGAACTGTTAGGGCAAACATGATGTACACTTAAAAAAATTGTTATATCCTGCTATATTACCCTCAAGAAACCCCAACTAAGGTGGCATTTATGTCTCTGCACAGAATAAAAATGTTCTTTAGTGTATGCATGGGGATAGAGGTCATTTAACTATAATCCCACTTGGGCATCTCAGAAAGAGTGCAATGAGGAGATGCTGAAAACAGAGCTGGAGACTATGGGCATTTCTCCAGTTCACACTCTTGGAACTGTTCTGTGTCTCTGCATGGTTGTCTGTCCAATATTTAAATGGACTGACTTAAAAATACTTGCTGGCTGGTGGCCAGTTTTGGATAATGTTGGATGGGAAGGGATTCTCAAAGGAGAGATTAAGGGAGGAAAAAAAGGAATAATCAGTTTCTCATGGGACTCAGGAAGATGCTAATGCTCTCTGATAAATGAAAATGCCACCTGTGTGTGATGAATTATTGCCCGTTCCTTGTCTATTTCAACTTAATCTAGCAGAGGGGTTCAGAACATAGTCAATATAGTCAAACAGGGCAGGTTCTAGGCTTGGCTCTGCCATTTACTCTCTTAAGTCAACTCGAACAAATAATTTCACCGTTCTGAGTCTTAGTTTCCTAAATAGTTGTAAGATTGAAGTGAGGTAATCCATGTAAACCCTTTGAAAAACACTTAGCAAATAATACATATTCAATAACTATCAGTATTATTAGCTAATGTTAGGGTAGAAAAACTTGTTCTGGTATCACAGAATAGATAGGAGCAATACCTCTTATATAACAGGTGGTTTTAAGATTGACTGGACATTTATCTTCTCCTGTTTTCCTGTGGGATATACTGCATAAACCAAGTAAGAGGAGAGGAGGGAGAAGGAGAAATCAGCTGTGACAGAATTATGATGCACTTAGTTTCTATTTGGAAGATAAACTGCTTATCTGGACAGACAGGTAGAGAATATCAGTTGGATGCAGAGGACTAGAAAAGAGTGAAGCACGTATTTATAGACATTTGTATGAATTTGAACTATTTTATGTAAACATTTATCAATTTGTGTTCATCTTATATTGCTCAACACATTCCTTACCCAAATGAGGCCATCTGGGAATTTCAGCTATGCCCACTTCCCCCACAAATTATTGCCCATGTAATCAGAATGGATATTTTCCACTCTGTCCTGTCAGAATTTTGGCCCCTATATTCCCAAACCATTATTAGTAGCCCGTTCTATTGTGGCCAAGTGAGTCTTCCGTTCACCCTAATTGCCTTTAGCTTTAATTTAAATGTTTCCTTTTCTTTCCCCTTCAGAGATGGATAAAAGCTTGACATTTTCATGATAAAAATGTCTCCATATATGTGAAGACAATAATTAACTAATCTCTTAGAGTTTCTATTTGGTAGACTAAAAAACTCGATCCCTTTAACCTTTCCTTTCAGTTCATTTGTGAAAGAATTGGCTTAAAGTGCTTTCAGACTTTGTGTCTTGAATTCTCACCCCTTGAACTTGGCATGTCAGTCAAAAATAGTGTGATTTTTTTTTTGCTATGCCACAATATGATTTAATTACAATAACATTTAACAATAATGTAATGATTACAGACATCAACATAAATGCAAGGATGTCTTTTTTAACATAAATGTTGTTCATTCACTTAATACAACTATTGTTTACTATGTGCCAACCTGGGTGCTAGGGAAACAGTGGCAGGTGTGACCTGAATAGTCCCTGTCCTCATGAAGTTTATAATCTAGTGGAGAGGAAAAAGACAGCAGATAAAAACAAGTAAGATACATAATATGATTTCAGATAGTGATAAATGACCCCCCAAAATTAAAGCAAGGTAAGAGATGATAGATGACCTTCTGGAAGAATGTCAGGGGCAGTTTTAAAAATGGTGGTCACATTTGAAATGATATTTTACAGAGAACAGAACTGTGTTAGGGCTATAGAAGGATCTGGGGGAGAGCACTTCAGCCTGAAGAGTAAAGTGGTGCTCAGATGTGGACGAGCTTGGGGATGAGGTAAAGAGTGGTGTCAGCTGGGCTCAGAGAGGTGATGGAGGCCAAGCAGGTGTTTTTGCAGGTCTTGAAAACAAGGGATATAAAGTGTCTTCAGGTAGACCTTTCTCAATGGTCAGGTATGAAATGCAGTATAAGATCAGGGAAAGCTTCAAAGTGGTCATCGAACTTTTTTTTTTTTGTCTGAGAGATAATTTCATTTATCTGGGGCCCAAAGAGGATTGAAAACAATAGGTGTGGAGATTGAAATAAAATAATTGGCAGGGGGATGCCTGGGTGACTCAGTGGGTTAAGCCTCTGCCTTCAGCTCAGGTCATGATCTCAGGGTCCTGGGATGGAGTCCCACATTGGGCTCTCTGCTCAGCAGGGAGCCTGCTTCCTCCTCTCTCTCTCTCTGCTTGCCTCTCTGCCTACTTGTGATCTCTCTCTGTCAAATAAATAAATAAAATCTTAAAAAAAAAAAAAAAAACAATTGGCAGGTATGATTTAGCCTCTTGTTCCCAGAAGAAGACACATGCAAAATAAATACATGTGTTGATGATGTAATTTACAATTTATTAGCATATGATTGGCTTGAATTTGATCCTGTTGTTCTCTGCAGTATTAAAACCTAGCTCTTTAAGTTAGTTTCCTTCATAGAGGTAATGATTATGAGGCCTCTACCCAAATCTCGTATTCTTTCATCACTTTAATTTTCAGCTTTCCACCTTGAAAAAAATCAAAGCACCAGTTCAGATGTTTTTCTTTTTATAGGATTATTAGTATTCTAAGAATATTGAATTCTACAATTTCCACCACAAATATAATACTCACCATTTTACATACATCAAAGTGAAATTAACCACCCTTGGATAGCTTAGAAACCTAAACCCCACATAGGGTATTTTCCCCTTATGATAAGACACATTTTTGAGCCCATTAATTTACAAATGTGCTTTTGGATGTCAAGCTATTTGCAAAGATGGAGACCGTATTGTGTGTACTGCGCAGAGGAAACCTGAAGGACAGATAGCCGGGTGAGGTTGAGGAGGAGCAATGAAGTCTGTACTGTGTGTTTTTAGTAAGAAATAGTTAATGTTTCCTCGGCTTTGCCTTGAACCTGATTCATCTGCTGCTTGATATTTACTGAGACTAGAGGAGGTTTTTTTTGTTTTGTTTTGTTTTTTTTAACCTTTTGAGCAAGTTGGCTCTGTGTGCAATTATGCCCTAAAATGGAGCCCTTAAGCTGTGTTTTGAGGGGTAAAAATAATCACAGCAGAACAAAAGTGATTCACCTCTCACTTTGCCGGAGAAAAGCAGATGAAGAGAGCAAGAGAGTGAAAACATTGTGACCACTGAGAGACAAGCTTGTTGGAGGTAACATTATTTAGTCTTCAGATGTTTTATGCTCCCCTTTCTTTACTAGAGCATCAGTCTTGTTAGTATGTATCCAGGAACCTGCCGCAGTCTTTTCCCATAATGATTTACTTAACTTGTCATCTCATCAGAAAATGAAGCCCATATACTCCTCAGTCCCAGCCATTGTGGGAAGTGATTTCACCATCCTGAGCAACGGGAGCTCCTTCCACCTTGGCACTGTAGTGCCCAGACTCCATGAGGCATTTGCCTCCCTGGACAGAGGGGCCTTGTTGCTGAGTAGGCCCTACTGTACATATTACTACAATTATGCTGGATTAAATGGCAGTGTAATCGCATAATAACTTTACTTGGCTGAAGGGGAGAGTGCAACTTACAGAGAACCGTGATTTCCCAAGGGGCTCACAAAGCAGAGGAAGCGTTCGAACGGTGGAAGCAGAGATGAGTGTTTTATTCCACAATTCTTGGGATACTTATAACTCGCCAATGATTAAGAGCATTTTGATTTGTATTCTTCATCAAGATTATACTGTACATTTTGAAGTTTGATTTGGGTTATTCTCTCATTTGTCAGTAAATTGTAATTGACCAACTTATTCCTGTAGCTTTTAAAAATAAACATCCCCTTGCAGGGCCGACATTATTTTCTCCTTTTTACAACAATCAAAATGCAGAAATGCACTGAATAATTTTCATAAAAACAATGTGAGTTTCTTCCCAAAGATACCAACTACAGTTATGTTTCCTCTGGGGTTATTATTTCAGAAACCAACTATGCATACACACATTTAATCTTTCACTCCTAGAGAGTGGGCAATAAGCAATGTGCTTAGGGTGCAAAACTCAATACCAACGGCTAACACCAAAAGTGTATGCCCCCAAATTGAGCGGTATAGCCTGCCATCAGGAAGACACCAAACTTTTATCCAAAATGTCAATATAAATAATTGTCCCTTCTAAATTTGTCAGGAATAATATTTTAGAGGAGGAGCCTTCTTAATTTTCATGGTTGACTTGTCAGATCTAGGAGCTATGGTAAGAAAGCTCTGGAAAAAACCAGAGATGAGATTTTTCAACTTTGATTTCTGGTAACAGTTAGCCATTGGGAAATGGTTTTAAATTTACTTAGTCTTTCTATTACTTACTTTCTATTTCTATTACTTTCTATTACTTACTTTCTATTTTCTTTTCCTTGGCTTAAGAGAAATATGGATCTTATTTCATTAATATTAACAACATTAATTCCAGTGATCATTATCTGAAATCAGTATATTTTGCTTAAATGAAGATCTGCTTAAATGAAAATCTATATAGGGGAATATTTCTGTATTAGAAATTATACTGATTTTACATACAATCCTATAGATACTTGCTCTGGTGGGTTTTCTTGAAAAAAATATATATTCTGATAAATCTCTCCCAAATACCTGCTTTATTCAGAGGAAAGATTCTAAGGCAAGGGTTGAAACTTTCTCTTCAGAAGTTTTTCCAGGGTAAGAAACTTTTGCTTTCTTTGGAAATCCTGTTTTTACGCCCTTAGTAGTTTTAGAATTAATCTTTGTTTTTCATTTTCTGAAAGAACCATACAAGGTGTGCTTGTACAGAAAAGAAAATGAAAGGAAGGAAACGAAAAGACAATAATTCCCTCCTTTAGCACATTTTCTTTTTACTTAAACATTTGTGGAAGTGAGAATGTGTCTGTGTTCGGAGCACCAAGCTTTAGTCTGTATGGTTTCATGCTTTTAGAACCTGTTCTCTGTGTAACGGCTCAGATGGAGAGACCAAAAGCATGTGTAACTCTCTTGGCTCAGCGGCAGGACAGCAGCATTCTACCCCCACACCTCAGGGGACATTAGACGAGGAGCTCCAACCTCGGGCTCACCAGGGTTCAAAGGACTGATTGCTATGGTTCCATGCTAGAATTTAAATAATATTTTGGATGCATTTCACAATGTCTTCTCTCTCTCTCTCTGACTCTTTTCCTCCCTTTCTCTCTTTCTCTCTCAAACACACACACACTCACAAATACATACACACATACATATATACTCACACGCACACTTTACCTTCCTTATGAAGAATTATTCTCTGGACAGAGGGAGGAAAATTGTTCAAGATATGTTTTAACATTCTATGCACAGCAACACTGATTTTATACTACATGATAATCAGAAATAGCTTGAAAATAACCCACCCAGTTCTGAGTATTCACAAAGCCTTGTTTATCCTGAAACGGAATATCATTGACTGTACTGTCTCTTCTCCTTGGCTGCATTGTTTTTTAATTTTACATTTTATTAGCACATTTATTTGAGGAAAAGAATGAAAACAAATGCAAAGCTCACTATGAGTCTGTGTCTGGTTAATGGTTGATGGTTTTATAAATGTAAATTGGAGGAGTTTAAAATTAATATGTAGCATAAATGTTTGGAGACACAAGATTTCATGACTCCCTAACTGAGGGTTGACTGCATCTATTACCATTTCAAACGAAATCTCTGAAGAAATTTATCTTTTACATCTGATGTTGATTTGTTCCACCCTACCTAGCTATCCTGGATGCCATCTCCAGAAATATCTTCTACAAAAACACTGAATAATGTCCTCTGGATGCTTAAGATTTCTGATGGATTTGTTCTCTACCCAAATCTCCCATGTCCCACACCTGACCTTACTGATTATGTAATCCATGCGTCAGGCCTAGGTAAATGACTAAGGTGTGTCTGGCTATGTGCTTAATAGAGAAATTTCAATCAGCCAGAGTTCTATTTCCCTGTTATGCAGCAGGCAAACTTTTTTCCCCAGTATATATTTGACACTCTAATTAATGGAATTTTATATGGGAGGGGCTTTTTATTGTTATATCAGGTCATTGAAGAGCATTTTTGGCTAAATTAAGACTGACTTCCCAGTATCAATATGATGATATCCTTGATGATCTACAGTGAGCTCAGCCCTAACTATATCTGCATGCTTGTCAAATTGTCCTCATAAATATAAGATGTTGCAGAAGAGAAGTTCTGATACTCCATTCTCACACCTCAGTTGAACAGTTTTCTCCTTTCTTCCACATCCCAGCAAATGGAACCACTGTTTGCCATCTTTGATTCTTGCCTTTTCTTCAACACTCATATATGATACATCAGAGCGTTCTTTTGATTCTGTCTACAAATGATATTTAGATATAACAACTTCTTTTTTTTCCCCTCAGCACTACCCTGATTCACATCTCTGTTGTTTCTCTTGTAACTTCTGACAGGTATCCCTGCTGGTTTTTTCATTGTTCTCTTATTTAACTTACCTCAAAGACCAGTAAGACCATTTCCCATACAGCAATTTCCATTACTTCTGAGATAAAACCAGCTTCTCCTCAAGGCCTTCCAAATCTTGCATCATCTAGCTTTTCTGTCTTGCCTACTCATGTTCCTCTAACACACGGAGATCACTTTGATGTTTGACAGCATTACCTTGTCTTCCTACACTGCTCCTTCCCAAAGTTTCATGTGGCTGGCTCCTTCTCTCAACTCTTGTGAATCACTCTATTTATTTATTTACTTACTTATTTATATTTTTAGAAAGAGAGAAAACAGGGTGAGGGGAGCAGGGGGTTGGGGGAGGAGAGGCAGAGGGAAAGAGATTCTTTTTTTTTTTTTTTTTTAAAGATTTTATTTTAGTTATTTGACAGACAGAGATCACAAGTAGGCAGAGAGGCAGGCAGAGAGAGAGAGAGGAAGGGAAGCAGGCACCCCACTGAGCAGAGAGCCCGATGTGGGGCTCGATCCCAGGACCTGAGACCATGACCTGAGCCGACGGCAGAGGCTTAACCCACTGAGCCACCCAGGTGCCCCGGGAAAGAGATTCTTAAGCAGACTCCGTGCCCAGCACAGAGCCTAATTTGGGGTTCAATCTCATGACCCTGAGATCATGACCTGAGCCCAAATCAAGAGTTGGATGCTTAACCAACTGAGCCACCCAGGTGCGCCTCTTGTGAATCACTTTAAATGCTACTCTTTAGAGGTCATTTCATGCCCACCTACCTAAAAGCCCTATCCAAAGGGCTGTGTTCAAACCCCTTGTCCCAGTATTAGATTCTATCATTTCATTTCACCTTGTTAGTTTTCCTCTATAACCCTGTACAGTCTGTTATGTATAACTTATGTCTGCCTTCCCCAAAGATGTAAATTTTGCAAGAACAAGGACTATGCCTTTTCACCATGACTATTCAGTGCCAGGAATGGTGCCAGGCACAAAGCAGATGCTCAATAAATACTGGTTGAATTAATGCTGCTACACCAAATAAAGCTTCATATTCTGGTTTTATGAAATTGAAATGAAATTCATGAAGACATTTGTTTTCTTATAGTTTAAAAAAAAATCCTACAAAACAAAAAATAGAATTAATAATAAAAACCAATATAATAATTCCTCTCCATAGAAATATAGTAATACTTGCCTCTATGTGCAAGTAAAATGGAAAAACTCATCAGACTTAATGATTCATTTAATTATGAAATTTAAGAATGAAAAATTAATTTATTTTACAGTTTCAAATAACTTAATACAGAAGCTTATTAAGCCTCAAGTATCCAAGAGGTAAGTCAGTCATTAAAAAATCTCAGGAAAGACCAAAACCAAATACATGTGAACCCAGAGTTCATTAATCATAGTTGTAAAAGCAAATATTCATTGAATCATTTCTGTATGAAATGTTTAACATTATTATTTTGTTTGACTTTCACAATGTTGTGAGCCGTGTGTTGTTATTTCCATTTTGCAGATGAGAAAGCTGAGGCTTAATGAGGTTAGGGGATTCTACAGTAGGTGCCAGTTCTTGTAAGTAGTAGAAGCTTGAAAAGTTTGAAACGCAACATTCCTGTAAATAAGTTTGAGGTCTTCATCTGCCCCTTTGATGTCTCCCCCCCCCTTTACATGCTTCTGATTTGAGAAACTTGCAGATAAAATGAAGCCCTATCATGACTTTTTTTACAAACACTATTAAAGTGTACTTAAGTTTGTACTTGAGATTCAGGGAACAAAACTTGGCAGCATATCAAATACACTCCTACCTCATTCCTCAGCTGTGGTTTGTTCCTACTATCTTATAGGCTGGAATTTTGATCAAACCAAATGATAGGAAAAACATATATCCTTCAATAACTGGCCAGGATAATAAATGTTCAGAGCTGACATGGGATACTGTGGAGGAAGCACCATAAATTTCGTGCCGAATCAGCTTAAGAAGGGGAGCTGAGGCCAAAGAATCACAGCTGTCATTTGGCTGTGGGAAAGAGTTCAGAGGTCCCTTCTACTGTTCATTCCCATGAACTTGAGGTTCTCCAAGGGGCACTTCAGGAGGTGACGTTCCATTTTCTGTAGTAATGTGACTCAGAACATGACAGATCACTAGTAGTTAATCAACAGGTTATGATAAAAGTCCAACCTGATTTATTTCTTTTGCTGGAGATTGGCTGTATTTTCACATACATACAAACACATGTGTGCAACTTAACAGATCTAACAGAAACCAGTCTACAGGGTCCAATTGACATTTCCAACTAATATTTTATTCTCTAGAAATTAATAGGAATTATAAGACATAATTAAATATTTCAAGTTTCCAAATAGAAGTGACCTCTACCCACAAATGTAATTTTTATTTATGTGGTATAAAAGTCATGTTAACATTTGAAAAATTAACTCAATTTAGGAGAGATTTCTTTTGTGATGGAAGGATATGACTTAATCCAAACATGGAATATGGAGTATTAAAGAAGATCATGAGAATGGAACTCTGCCAAACACAGGGTTCTGGTATTACTGTTAAGTTCTTTTTGGGTTCCATGGTCTTGAAATATTTGTCGTGATTGACAATTTGTGATAAACCTTACATTGTTGTGAAATATAATGATAATGATGAGAGAATAATTGTGATAATAAAAATAAAACAATATCTAACAATTATCAAGTCCTTCTGCATGCCAGAAACTGTTCTGTTTTGAATTTATTATTTAAAAAATTATTTATAACAACCCTATAGCATAGAAACTATTATTATTGCTTTCATTGGTGGGCAGACTGAAGCACAGGGAGGTTGTGATTATAGAAAGTTATTTGGAGATAATTGTGATAAAGAAAATATATTCTGCTCTTATTCCATCAGGAAAATAACATATAGGAGGGCACGGTTAATGGAGAGAGGGATGCTAATTTTGCTACTACATTTGCTAAATAGTTGATAATCCTTTAAGTTGGAAGACATAAATTGACAGAAAATAAAGAAAAAATAACACTTTCCCACATTATTGCATTTTTGTTAAGTTCTTTAAATCTCGATATAGTGTATCAAATATATAAATATACCCCTTATTTACATCCTGTTTGTGGCCCATTTTGGCATTTGATTTACTGTTTTTAAAAAGCCAGCAGATCTGGTAGGATCACAAGCTTTTGATTGGAGGAGGAACAGAAATGAGAAAGGTGTTCAATTCCTTAGGGCAATGGTTGATTTATTTTGACTGTTGTCTTTCTGTCGGCATACTTTTTTTGGTACCATCTCATAATTGGAGCACCAAGAAAAGGTTGACTTTTTAATGCTACTCAAATAGAAAAACAGTAACAGCAGAAATTAGAGTGCAGTTTTTAACAAATAGTTTGAAAACCTAATACACTGCAAATGAAAACAAACTTCTTGGTCTTTAAATTATAACAATAGTGAGAGAATCAGAAACAGCTGTGGCACTTCAGGAAGAAGAAAAATACTCAGCTGTAGTGTAGAGGGGTGATGCTGAACTGTAAAAAATTGTCATTGGGTTTTATTACATGCTAGCTAATTAATGATAATGAATCTTGTTTTTTTTTTTCTTTGTACATTTGGTACATATTTCAAGATGAACAGGCGGACTACTCTGTGTGCATATCTATGCTTGCCTTGGCATCTGAAATAGTTTCTCTTTTATTCTGTGAAACTGAGTATAGAAGAAACTGTCTTTACTTTAAGCCAGTAACTGGGTTGATTCGTAGGCTGGCTCTTATCATTATTATTTAATTCCTCCATCATGTAAGACTTTTCATTTTCCCCCAAGGTCATCAATAATGCCTGCTGTAACTCAGCATTGTGGGACCAAAAAATTAAAGTGAAAAAACTTCTATACTTGGTAGCTGGGTCATTATTTTAGAATTAAATAAATGTTGGTTACATTGTTACAAGTGACTGCACATGGTGAGAACATGATTTCTTTCTCTCTCTCCAAAGCTAAGAGGCTACTTTCTGTGTTTTATTTGTATGTTTATTTGTATTTTTATATTTATGTCTCTCAGTAAACAGGCCCTGGAACAGCAAACAGTCACTTGGTATTTTGGGAAAGTGTTCATTGAAAATATCGTGGGGCTGTGTTTGCTGTGTTTCTGTACACACATTGTATATATGGTTGGCAATATATGTGGCTTTCTAATTTCAAAAACCACTTAGAGGGGTGTGGGCACTGTGGCCAGAGTCTTGGGATCTAGATGAGTAGATAGACACCCAAAAGTCATTAATTTTGTAGTTTTTCTCTAGTGGCAGGGCTGTACACATGTTTATGGTAGCGATGACATGACTACATTTATTAAGATTCAGAAAGCTTTCATTTTCCTGGACTTCTTCAACAAAACCACAATGATACCTTCGAAGGAGACAGTCCCCTGCCCTCACCACAGCCTTAGGGACACCTTTGATTCCTCCTGCTCATTAAGAAAAAGGTATAATTGTTCTTGCTTATCTTTTGAAAAACATGAAGAGCTTTTCTAAAATAAACAAACCCCCAACTAGTCTAGAAAAGGCCTCAAAACCATGGAGCCTCTTGGTAAAACAGTTTAAACCAGAACTATATTTGGTCTTTAGACTGATACTGTGACGTAGACAAAGTAACACTGCAGTATTTTGAGGTTGGTGTAGAATTAAGGGTTAAAGGAAAGAGAAGAACAGATCAGACAATAATTATAGGAGAGAAAAACTTCTTTTTTTCCCTTCTAGGGTCCTTGACTGGTCTAATCATTAAATTGACATAAGACAGATTAACAGGAGATGGGACACCTGGGTGGCTCAGTTGGTTAAGCGTCTGCCTTCTGCTCAGGACATGATCCCAGGGTCCTGGGATCAAGTTCCTCATCTGGCTTCTTGCCCATAGGGGAACCTGCTTTTCCCTCTGCCTGCTGCTTCTCCTGCTTGTGCTGTCTTTCTCTCTCTGACACATAAATAAATAAATAAAATCTTAAAAAAAAAAAGACAAATCAACAGGAGAAAAACAAATTTAATTTTGTAGGTATAAGAGCTCATAGATTATGAGACTCAAGTAACCAAAGCAGGCAACTTTTATACCTTTTAGCTGAAGTAACAGTAGATTTGTGAAGAATTAGTAAGAAAGAAGTTCAGGCTTGGATTAGTAAAATAGTGAAGAAGTAGCGGGGTTTATTAATACAGCCTTCTTGCCTTAAGTTTTCTATTTCTCGTGATAAGGATGTCTTTCTCCTGGTTCAGAAAGGATACCTTTCATATGGGAGACTTCCTTCCTGCTGTCAGAGGGACAAAGGAGGGTGAGTGTGTCCTTCCTGCATTGGTTGTTTCTTAAGTAATTTAAATCCAAAATAATTAGTATGCCAAACTGGTATATTTTGAGGAGGCCTACCCTGAACTCCATCATCATAAATTGCCTTTTTCTTTTCCTTTCAACTTGTAGGGACCTTAAAACTTCAAGTGGATTAAAACTACTTTCATATTCCTTTGTCCCTTCACTTCTGAAGTTGAACACTTTCAAACCTTTCCAAGTCACAAAGTGCCTTCAACGCTATCAGCTGGTCTCTGAAATAGGTTAGTTTTTAAAAATTTATTTATTTGTTTGTTTATTTGCTTCCTTATTTAGTTACTTACTTATGGCAATTCTGCATCCATAGAGATAAATCTGTACTGACCTCATAAGTGGTAAAGATTTTAAAATGGAGAAAAACCTAAATTAGTTATTGCAAATGTAGCTCATGAAAGGGAATAACATGTATATGAAGGCTAGAAATGATTTCCATGACGTAAGTGGAACTAATAGAATAAAATTGTGAAATTAAGACTATTGCCAAGAAAAATAAACTAATAGTAAAAAGTAGGTAAATGTGATAGTGGTAGGAGAATTGACTATAATTAAAACCTGCTAATAAATTCCTGCAAATCAGGACCTTGTGATTGTTTGGGTGGGGACTAGTTGAACTCTACTTTTGCTTAGCAGGAGGTAGCAGAAGCTAATATTTATATATTTTGGAAGTGAATGTAATGTTCATACTGACTAGAAATAAAGTGTTTTCCAGTGTATTTATTCATTTAGTAGCATCTTTTAACATAAAACACATTTGATGATGTTAATTATAACTTAGTCCTACCCATTTGTTTAAAAAAAAATCTGCTAAGAAAGCTAAGTAGATATTTGTTAAAATGAGAAAAGTGCATTCAGATTTAGATTTTACTGCATAAAGTAATCATTTAGTTGCTAGGGAAGATTAGATGTTCATTAAAAAATACTTTTGATAATTCTGTAGAAAGGTACTTATTAATAATCCAAGTGCTATGAATTTTCGATGGAGATCTATCTGGAAAGCAAATGTAATAAATGCAAAGACCTATATTTATAATGTTATCATCTTTTGCAATGCTTATCTCAGTATTTCATATTTAATTAATTCCTTTATTATATCACAAAAATTTCCTCTGATTTAAAATAATACATCTTCATTTTAGAAAAATTGGAAAATAAGAGGGCAGAGAAAATAATTTTAAAATTGCCTATTATTCCCCCATAGGAACAGTCATCTTCCTTACTGGTGAAAATTTTAGTGTTCTTACTCTCCTCCTACTATCTAGGTGTGTGTCAAATGCATGTGTGTGTCTCTATGTATGCATTCTGTTACATAGTCCACCTTACATTGTATATGAAAACTCTATTTCTAAATTAAAAACACATTTTCAGATTCCTTACATTTTCTTGTCTTAATAAATAAAATCTAGTAAGGAGAACAGTTAAAAAAAATAATGCTTTGCACAAGTAGCAGGCCATCTGTTACTTTCAGGTAGACTGATAGCACTGTCCACGAGTCAAAGGGGCTAATCTGAAACTATTCATCAATAGCCCATCCACTTGGCCGACATAGAGCAGGATCTGATGAGACTGAAGAGTTAAAAATTTTGTATTTTTCAGTCAACCAGCCCTCCAGTTTATTGCATGGATTCTTTCATCATCCTTGAAAACTATTAACAGAACATTAATTCTTCATCCTTCTTCCTGTGGTGTGGTTTTTTTACATGTTTGAATCTGATCATAAGAGCCTCTTTGGATTGTCATAAATGTGGGCTATAGTGAAACTAAGAACAAGTAGGTGTCAAATTCATCGTACAAAGTGACAAAAGTCCTGCTAATAGTTATAGTCAGTTCAGTATTTACAACTCATGCTTTTGACCTAGTTTTTGTTTTCCATCTTTGTCTTATTTTTAGTGTAAATCTTTGCCAACAAAAATGAAGTTTCCTATCATCGGGTGCTAGTGCTACTTCTTTCTAGCTTATAACAAAAATGTGCCTAGTGAGTTTCTGTGTGCCTTCCATCTATGAATATAGAGATCTGGGAATACAGGAATATGTTAAGAGGGACAAGAAAGCTGTACTGACATAATAAATAAACCCGTGAATGAGGTTAAGAAATCTGAAGCTTAATAGAAGGAAGGTGTGTTTCTCAGTTTCATCAAGTCTGATGAAATTCAAAGGACACTTCCTTTACAGGTCTCAAGGTTACAGGCTGCTTCTGTCTGTGGCTTGGTCGTCTAGACATGTGGCCTTTAAGGTTGCCACTGACAAAGGAGAGACAGAGGAGGCTTTTATTTTAGCTCCCTCAGTATGCAAGTGACATCTGTCCCTTCTCACCTCTTAGTCCTCTGCCAAACTAGTCACACAGCTTCAACCTAGTTGTAAGGGGAGGTGAGGAAATTGTGTGGGGTGTATCAGTCAGGGTTTGACTAGAGAAGCAGAACTAGTAGAGATACAGATATCAAGAGATTTATTGTAAGAAATTGGTTTATAAAATTGTTGGGCCTGGATAGGCAAAATCTGAAATCCACAGAGAGGGCCACCACGACGTGGGGATCGCAAGTGGGCCAGAACTCACAGGCAGAGGCTGCAGCTGCTATCTACAGGAGGACTTTTTTTTTTTTTTAAGATTTTATTTATTTATTTGACAGAGATCACAAGTAGGCAGAGAGAGAGGAGGAAGCAGACCCCCTGCGGAGCAGAGAGCCTGATGTGGGGCTCGATCCCAGGACCCCGAGATCATGACCTGAGCCGAAGGCAGAGGCTTAACCCACTGAGCCACCCAGGCGCCCCAACAGGAGAACTTTTTGTCTCAGCGAAGCCTCAGCTCTGTTTTCAAAGCCTTTCAACTGATTAAATTAGACCCACCCAAATTATCCAGGATAATCTGTTACTTAAACTCAGCTGATTGTGGCTTTTTTAATTAATCTGCAAACTTCCTCCACAGCAACACCTACTAGTGTTTGAATTACTGTAGCTAGCCAAGTAGACTCCTGAGAAGAATAAGAATAAGAATAAGAATAAGAATAAGAATAAGAATGAGGGGCGCCTGGGTGGCTCAGTGGGTTAAGGCTCTGCCTTCAGCTCAGGTCTTAATCCCAGGGTCCTGGGGTCGAGCTCCGCAGCAGGCTCTGTGCTCAGCAGGGAGCCTGCTTCCTCCTCCTCTCTCTCTCTGCCTGCCTCTCTGACTACTTGTGATCTCTCTCTGTCAAAATAAATAAATAAAATCTTTAAAAAAAAAAAAGAATGAGGAGGAGGAGAAGAGCGGGGGAGTGGAAGAGGGAAGAAGTGGAAGAGGAAGGGGAGGGGGAGGAGAAGAAGAAAAACACTGCAAGGAAGCATGTGGAATAACAGGTGAGCTCTGTCTCTGTCAGGATATGAGATCATTATACTATGTCTCATGAGGCCTTACGCATTAACAGCTACAACAAAAAAAAAAGATGTGAATCAATGGCCCTGTGAGTTGATGTGTGAGAAGAATGAGAACAATCATTTAATTATATAATATGCACGTTTCATCATCTAAGTTGAATGAATAGATTATTGCAGACATTTAATCTAGAAAAATTTTATCCAATTCTTAGAAACCTGTCAAGAACCAGCAAGCACCTCATCATACCAACTTATCCAGGCTTGAGGTCGTTTTGGTATTTGGCCTAATTGTGTTACTAACTACGTTTTTATAAATCCTGTTCTTGTTTTTCCATTCCAACTATTTTGTTATGCTATATTATTGTTCTTATCGCCTAAGCATCATGTACATATTTGTTAAATTCTTATTATGAGTGGGTCCAAACTGGCCTGTTCCTTAATCGCAATGCTACAGAATTTAGATTTCACTTGAAGTTTAAATGCTGCCTCTTAATTATCTTCCTTCCTTTTCTTATGCCTGTTGGCATTGCCTTTATATTCCTCTTGTGCTTCTCATTAGCAGCCCACTGAGCTGCATCGTCTTCTCACAGTGGCAACAAGCGACAGGCTTCAATTTAGTAGCTCCCCCTCACCACCAGCCGGTTGGTCCTCCCCATTGCCCAAGTCACAGCTTCCTCACTGTTGTTAGCATCACCTGGTAATGGTGGATGCTGTTTCACGTGTTTCCCCATACTCTGAGAATAATATTTGCCAAGAGTTGGCCAGACAAGATAGTGGACGGAATCAAGCCAGTCTTCCATCTGCTGCCTGCATGTGCTGTCTGTGTCTACCCTGCATATAACCTGAGCAGAAAGAGGCTTGCTTCCACAGACATCAGTTCTACCAGGTGGAGCCAAAAGCAAGCCCTTTCTGGCCAAGTTGTGCTTAGCCTTTCTCTGTTGGAAGTTAATCTTTGCCAGTCAGGCAATAAGTCAGAACTAAAAGCTGCAGGAGACAGACAAAGCGATGCAGAATTAATGAACTTCTTTGTGCCAAAGTACAAAAATAATATTTGGGCAGTAAACATTTTCGTTTTAAGGTCAAAGTTATTTCACCTTGG
This sequence comes from Enhydra lutris kenyoni, assembly GCF_002288905.1. Lineage (NCBI taxonomy): Eukaryota > Metazoa > Chordata > Mammalia > Carnivora > Mustelidae > Enhydra > Enhydra lutris. The sequence goes on along the minus strand of NW_019154103.1, from coordinate 14,670,117 downwards.
GACCATTATTAGATTAACAGGTGATTTATCAGGCACAGACTGGACTGCTTTAGGTGGGCCTGAAGGAAAGTGATGGTGCCCGCTAAGCCGAAGTGTATACTTCTCCTTCATTATCTATGAGGTCAAGATCTCACCTTATCATAACATACCTAAATCTGGATTCTTATTGAAGAATATCATTAGTGCATGGTCTGAGTAAGCAATATGCATTTTTAAAATTGTCTGAACACCTCTTTACATGCCAACTCTGGCGATAATTACCAAATGTCTATATCTAGAAAAACAGGCAATTCAGAAATATCAATTTGTGCTATTATTTATGATACACATGTGCTAGTTTTCCCTAAATATAGACATTTGGTAATTATCACTGGGACTATTTGTTACAATTCCAAAGTAGATACCAATGAAATAGAAATAATTTATTTGGTAAAAATGTAAATGCTGAAAAATTCTCATTATCTTTTTGTAGAGTACAGTTCTTAGTTTCCTATTCATATTTCATGTAATAATTTTGGATTAGCCATCTGGTTTGTTGAGGGTTGAAAATCTGTTTAACACCAACGCAGAATTTTTGTTAAAAAATAAAACAAGTCACACAGAAATCACAAATGTTTTTCAGGTATTTCACAATGCTAATAATGAATAACTTTTAGGAGACGGTATGTAAATTTGCACTTTTATCTTTATCACCTTTATTATTTTTCTTCTTCTTCTTCTTCTTCTTCTTCTGCTGCTGCTGCTGCTGCTGCTGCTGCTTCTGCTTCTTTCATTTGTGCAACTTGGATTCACCTACAGCATGCTTTTGAAACCTATTTTTCAGGGATGTGCCAGTCTAAATGGTTGAAATATAACAATTCTTACAAAAAATTGTTTTGGCCCACCCACATTACTCTAGCACCACTCCTTCCCTTGTCCAAATGGTTAGCTCAGTGATTCCACGTCTATATCCCTGAGACTGAATTACCTCCTCTCTGCCCCCATGTCTGCAAAAAGAATCCAACCTGCTGTTACTTATCCTGGGTAGATGTGGTTGGTCCACACTAGGAGACAGGGAAGCAGAATATGGATTGATTAGTACAGTTCTACTGCTTCACATGTGTAGAAACCCTGAAAGTGTGTACTGCATAAAAAGTGGGTTTGTAGTGCTATTTCTTTGGTCTTGGTATACACCGTTCTCATCAGTGAGTTTCCTTCCAACTATACTAGGAAACAGGCTGCTACCTGTGAATGTGGGTGTGTGTAACTCCATCCCAAATCATTGACCCCAACACAGCAAAATGTATTCTGATGTATCTTGCTGAATTATTTGGTAGTCATATATTATACCCAAGGTGTTAGAATACCTGAATAAATTGTTTCACCCATTCAAGTATCAAGCAGGGTGGATGCGGGTTGACTAGCATATCTGTGATGTTGGACCCTGGAAACTAAACTGTGGCTCCTGCAGCTTCTCTGAATATGGTATTAGGAAACATTCAAGGTCTTTCAATGGAAAGACGTAGAATTCTGTTAAGTACTCCTTCAGACACCACCTATAAAGAAATGCAGCTTTGAAGAGAAATGCTTAATGGAATTTGAGGAAGATTTTATGTTTCTATCTGGACTGGGCCCAAAGCTGAGTAAGACAACCCCAAGAAGCATGCTTCTAGGTGTCCGGAGAAACAACTGGGAGGAAGCAGGTTGGCTTTTCATTAGATTTTGAAGTGACTCCTGATTTTGTTTTGATAGGGAGAAGAATGTTCAGCTTTGCTACATGATCTCATATGTAATCATCTAACCTCTGATAAGGAGAAGGCTAGGGAAGTATTTCTTCCCTTTGTATAAGTCCTCTAAGGTGTAAAGGTGGAGGTTTCAAGAAAATGTGTATATAGCTATGCAGTACATTGAACAAGAGATTCAGAATCTTGGTCTTCTCAATTCTTTAATTTCTCCTTAAACTTTTTAATCTGGAAAGGAATGAAAAATGATCCATATATTACTATCAGGCCAGCACTTGTGGTGCTCTCAGTAACAATCTATTTTTGTTGTTATTGATGTTAATTTGGCCAAGGTGGAAAATAAAGGCTATCATGAGTTAAAAGGCTAACAAACAGATATATGTGCAGACTGAGCATTCCCACACAAAGCTATGCCCAGGTAGTGAGGTGTTGCAGACAACCCTGACTGTTTGATGACAACACTGAGCAATTAGCACAAAATTAGTCTCTTGCTGCAAGTAAAGACACACTGAGTGCTATAGGCATATCAAAAGGCTCACAGACCAGTGTAGCAGAAAAATACCATAAATAGCCTTGGTCAAATCAGAAAGGAATATTCTAATCAAAAACCTATAGAATGTTTATATTCTAATCCCTTTCACTAGGAAAAATGTTTCTCATCTCCATTGCTTTTATTTGGGATAATTCTGATCACTAACTGGTGAGGAATACGAAGATAAAAATAGTTAAGAATGATATGATTAAGGCTTATAGTATCTTAGGTGGTGCTTAAGTATATTTGGAAAGGGATCTGAAGTGGATTCTGTCCTCCATTCTTGTCAGTTTTTTGCAAGAGATTTCATGTGAGTAACCCGAGTTTCTGTATCTGGTTCTAGAAGATGACAGCATTCTCTTACCTAAGTGATGGAAAGAACTACAGTAGAAGGGGATGGAAATGGCTGGGTGGGGAGCAGCAGGAGTATTCTCAGACAAGACAATTGCAGTTTGGAGCAATGCAACATAATTTGCATGGGCCCAATAATTTCTGAATATTAATTTGAAAGCTGAATTAAAAGGTCTCAGCTTAAAGGGAGTGATTCAGTGATTCTGTCTTCTGGGTATTTTCTTGCTTCCAGTGTTTATTTTCTACCCACTTTTTTGCTGTTCTTAAATACACACACACACACACACACACACGCGCACACACACACACACACACACACACAGAGTGTTTTCTATACAGTACAAACAGTTCTGTACCTACTCTGTGCATTTTGAGACTCAAGACAGCTAAGAGCATTGTTTTCACATTTAAAGTTTAGGTCACTCTGTTACCAAGTCTAGGTGCTTAATTTTGTAACTCTTCCAGTCTGACTCTGAAATGTGTCATTCTGTGGTCTCTAATGTCTACATTCAGCTGGTTCTCCGGGGGCAGAAGGCCCTCAGCAAAGTAGCTCTCCCTACAGGTTCTGCCAGGTGAAGTATAGGCAGTCAGCTCTTAAGACTCCAGCAGGAGAAAATGCTTAGGAGTATGTGTATGCCAAAATATATTTTTAAAACTCATTCTATTTATGATCTGTAATCCTTCATCTCAGGGCTGTTAGGCACTGCCCTTTTTTGAAAGCTGTCCTTTTGAGTGCTGATATTAAAACCAAAGTTTTAAAGAATCACAGAAGCCACTCTTTTCTTAACGACAAGCTTTAGGGTTAGTTTTAATAGCATGCCATTCGCCAGACTGCCCGAGCTGCTGCAGGCTACGGCTAATTCCAAACACTAAATAAGACAGGGAATCCCATTTGGTGGGATTGTATCATAAAGCCACAGTTGTCTACATATACATGTTCCTTTGCTTAGCATTGTGTTGACAATAGAAGAATCATCATACATTTCTATAAGAAATGTAGGGCTCTTTAAAGTGGTCTTTTTACAGCATCCCTGTGAAGCATTCCTTGAAAATACGCTTCTCTGGGTTTCCCCAACTGAAGACACTGATCTTCACCAAATCAAAACATGAAACAATTTCCCAGAAGTCACACTTTTTAACTGTTGGTGAGGGTTCAGTCCACTTAGGAAAACTTGATAAAAACATCATTATATCATCCTATTATTCTAATATTTTAATAACTTTTATGATTCTGACAGATTCCTTTTCTAAAAAGAAATACTGTCTTTTTTTCTCTAAATCTGTTTGAGTGTTCAAACTTAAATCTAAACATATTCCTGAAGCAAAAGCAAAGCCTAACCTAACCTTGATAATATTGATGTGTTGTTTTAATCAGATACAAATACTCTTTATGTCCTGCTTCTCTCCATTATGGAGATAAAGTTCTACCTATTTATGATTAAAATGGCCAATTCTTGGAGCTGCCCAAGCAAGTCATAATATGGCTGTAAAGAAGACCCCTCCAACGAGTGTCTGTGTTCAGACCAAATTATCAGAATGTTCTTTATCCTCCCATGCATCTTTAAATTGAGTGCCATTAATGCCTAGAATTGGGAACCTCAAGAGGCAGCCTATACTAGATACGAATTCTGCTCCCAAGGTACTGCATGATTATGTTGTGAGATATTTGCAGAGAAGTTTATTTTGGGCTGGGTGAAATTAGCATCTTTGTTTACAAGAATACCATCTCACTGATCAAGTTAAAGTACATGCCTAATAACCAGCATTTCTTAGGCTTTTATGTTGCCCTTAATTAGACTCTTCAAAGTTAATTAGGGGAACAAATGGTACTTTTTGTTCTTTTAAGTCCCCTTTAACAGCTTTCTCACACTTAAAATGTTCCCACATTTATAGGTAGCTTGGCTTCTGCTTTAAACCTACTGGTTAACTGCTCATTGGTTAACTCCTCCTTCATTCACAGAGTGCAATCCACTCTATTTTCCTGGGTGCCTTTGATCCTTTTTTTTTTTTTCTTTTTCCAATTTTCAACTGTTAATATGGTTTATTTTTAGATACAAAATTATTCATTAATTTTTTTTTTTGTTCCTGTTTGGGAACAGCATTTTGCTCAAGGCTTAGAAACTGGCAAACTAAATTTGTGGAACACTGGCACATGCAGGGAGATGAGGACAGTTTTTGCCTTATAAAATTGCACAGAAAAATTTGAGTTTTCCATTCCCCTACCCCTGAGCATGGAGTGGTGGTAGTGGGTAGGACATAACACACTTCATTTGAATTAAAGTAAAAATGATTGACCTCATTTGAGTATTTTTCTTTTTAAAAATATTTTTCCTTGTTTTTCTTTTTACTAAAGGGCTTTTTGCATACAGAAAGCTGGCAGTTAATATAATAATCTAATACCAAGGATGTAAGATTTTTCAGCCATGATGTCTGTCTGCTTTGTGCTACTAATGGTAGCATAAGACTATTAGAAGTGAACTGAGTAAATAAGAAATAGTCTTTGCATTAGAGCAGGAGTCTGTCACTCTTCTGGCAACCCTGCAGAGAGCTACACATCAAAGCCACCACACTGTGCTAATAGTGTCACTTATCCCACAGCCTTTACACTGTCCCGTATGCAGTTACTATGCAGGGGGTGCATACATGAGGGTGAGAGGGGAGTTGACAATGTGCTAGAAGAAACCGTAGGAGATAAACTGAATGTGATTTATCACCTCTAATCCTTGCAATGAAAAACATTTAGGAAGAGCAAATAATTGAGGTCTTTCAGAAGTATGTTTTTATTGAAAAAAAAGAAACAAAAACAAAAAAAACCCCAAACCTTGAATTAATTAGCAACCTAAAAATGGAGGAATAAAAATATTTTTAAGAAATCATAGGAAAATTCTCAATATGTTTATATAATTGGAAAAATTGGTCTTTAAAACAATCTCCTTAAAATTATATGCCTGAAAAAAATTATAGGCCTGAAAGAATGTAAAAAACATGCGTTCATGCTTGTTTTTATATATGGCAATCCCAATCGCAGGTATCTACATAACTCAAGCTGCTGAAACTATTTCTATTAAGAAAATATTTCTATTAAGTTGAAAGCAATATTTCTATTTCTATTAAGGTATTTCTATTTCTATTTATTTCTATTAAATATTTCTATTAAAATATTTCTATTTTATAGAAATATTTCTATTAAGCTGAAAGCAATGGGTGATAACGTATCTGTACTCTACTTATCGTCTTCCTTCCTGGGCTGATACTGTTTTCCTTGTATTTGATTTTTTGGCTGCTGTTGAGTTATCACCGAGTGGTACCAGATTGACAGGCTGGGAGGGTGAGAAGCATGCAGGCAGCCCAAGCGGAGACCGGGAAAGCCCCTCCCGGCCCTGCCACTGCGGGTGGAGCTGTGCCTCCCCATGCTGGTGAGGTAACTCCACAGAGCTCGCTGGTGCCTCCTCCAGGATTTCTACCAGGCCTCGGGTGAAGGTGCCAGCTTTATTTCTAGGTCAGTCTACTCTGTTGTTCTCTTAGGACTGAGCTAGCTGTACATGCTTCTCCTAGAGTCCTTTAAAATATTCAAAAAGTTTGGGAGAAATGGGAGGGAGAAATTAAAATGGCTGAGTTGAAGTTTGCTTGTATATTTCAAGCATGTACTGAGTTGGTATAAAAAATTTTCCAACAATGTTGGTGTGCTCTAGGAGACTATAAAATGAGCATTTAGAAAAAAAATGAGCATTTCATGGAAGATAAAGCCAATAGACAGAAGGATTAAAAATAAACACCCCATTCTTTCAAATTACCCCAAGACTTCTTTTGCACAATTTTGGCACTTACACCTCTTATTTGGAGGTCAAACCCAACAATTTCTGTTTACTGGGCTAGAGATTTTAAGCAACCAAGAAAGAAATCATACAAGGGATGCTCTGAAGATTCCACATTTTAATCTAGAGGAGTCTCTGAGTCCTCTTTTAATCTTGTAATTGTAACATATGAGGTGATTTGATTTACAAGCCATTTTGGGTCTTTGACAACATGAAGGTAGGATGAGTGACAATCTGTCAACTAGGACCAGGACAGAGAACTTTTTAAAAAGCAAAAAAGGAAAAACTACAAAATTTGGGGGTTCTTTCAGGGTAGGCCAGGAATCTTGTGATCTGACATTATGCTTCTGCATGAGGATAATATCATAGAAATGAAATGAATTTTGCCAACTCTAGAAGAGCTGTTCCCCTTCTCATAGTCTTAATCTTAGTTAATAGCATCGCAAATTACTGAACCTCTGAGACATCCTCAGTCCTTCCTTTACCCTTCCCCCTCCTTCCTTACCCAATTAGCTTTGTCCTATTGATTCTCCCTCTTAAGTAGGTCTTCATTTTGGGTCCCTGTCCTAATAGCCACAGCTTTATTTTTGGGATTATTGCACATTTGAGACCTTATTCTTCATTCTTCATGTTTCATATCCAGTCCCATAGATTAGATGTAACAAAAAATGTTCACATATAGTCTGTCAATGCTTGAAAAAGGGGTCTTGTGTGTCATTGTTTTCTAGATGCAACTGCCTATCACTTAGTCTCCCCAGTTTTTAATCTATCCACGCTGCCCGAAGTCCTCTCTGAAATCACAAGGCTGATCCTAGAGTGTGCCATGCTACCATTACATAATCTCCAGTGTCTTCTGGGAGAACGACATTCATCATGATGCCTCCCCAGTCTTTCCCCTCCACAAACCCTGCCACCCTCATCTCTTCTCATCTCCCACATGCCCCCTACGCTTCAGCCACAAGGAACTTCTCACCATTCTCTGAATATGCCACTCTTTCAAACTTTGTATTTTCCCATATGCTGTTTCTTTTCCTGGAGTGCCCTTCCCTCCTTTCTCTGCACGGCAAACTCCCACTCATGCTGCAAGACCCAGCTCAAATGCCATCTCCTCTCTGAAAACTTCCCCACTTCTGCAAAGAAGAACTGCCATTCAGAGATCCACTAGCTTTTTGTGGACGTCTCTTTTAAGATAATTGTAGATAGTCTCACCCCCAACTGTGGGCTAGAAGGGCCCGACTTAAAGGTCTTTGATCATCCTCCAGCTTGGGAGATGTCCATGTGGTCAAAAGGGTGTTACCCAAACCTCCTCCTTTCTGAATTATGCTCTGGATACCTGGTACCATAAAACTTCCTGCCCAGATGGCCCCAGTACCATCCCAGAAACTGTTGGGAGTCCTTTCCCTGGATCTTTACATCTGAGAGTAGTCCATGCAGTTGGTGTGAGCACCACTAAGATTGAGGGTTGGGTGGAATGTGGTTGGAGCTTGGACTTGTTGCTTATGATGTCCACACACAGGTGCCCAAGGCTCTTCATGGTAAAAGACAGAGCTGACTATGGGATGGTGAGAGAAGGTAGGAAAGTTACAGGCCTGGGGCTGAAGGCCAGCGTCTTCGATGACATTGATCTCCAACCTGGAACTCTGAGGAATTCAGGAATTCTGAATTTGAACCTTGTAGTCCATGTTATTAAGAAGGCATATTTGTCAAGGTAGAATTTAAAAAAAAATTGTATTCAACTGTTTATAGCTTAATTTGTAATTAAAAAATATTTAAACATCAGGAACAGGTCCAGCAAATGTTGGGAATGGGCCTTATAGCATAGTTATTTCTTAACATCCTTATCTCCTTAACTAGACTGTGAGTTCACGAGGGCTAAGATTTTTTTTTTTTTTAATATTTTTACTTCAGTGGTTCAATATTTTGCTTGAAAATACATTCGTTGATATAAAAAATTCAAGTATTCAAAATACTTGATTTAGAGAGTCAGGAACATGTATAACCGAGTTTAAAGAACCATATGCAAATTGGTTAAAAAATAAATCAGACTTTCTCTGGTTGAGAAACAGACTCATGAGCTTTGGGTAATCATCAGTCCCTAGTATGATGAAAAGAGAGCAGCACAGTAGGTAGGGATACAGACATTGTAGGCTTCTGAACTTCTTCCTCCCACAGACATTGAATTTACAGACACCCATGGAGCAGTTCTCTCTGAGAGAAATTCTGAGACTAGCTAAGTGAGTCCTACACATTGAGCAAATGAGAAAATACACATATTGAAACAGGTAGGAAAGGCTGACAACACTCTTTCCATATACTCTCCCTGACACAGTAACATATAGTCAGGAGAGAACCCCCAATTCCCAGCTTTTTTCTGAGCAGCAGAGAGTTTGGACTGCACTTCTAGTGCCCCACTTTTAAGCTCCCACAGCAAGGATGGGCCCCGACAACACCAATTTCTGAAAGTGCGCGGGGCTTGCCTTCTCAAGATCCAAAGGACTGTAGTAAGCAAAGAAGCAGTTCTTAATAGGTGTGCAAGCTCTTCCTGTGACTCTCTTCCCAGGGCTCAGGGCAGAGGGGAGCAGGCAGCAAGACCTGTCCCCTTGCCTTTTTCATTGGAAGAGATTTGAATGCATAGTTTATAAACTGCTGCGTGAGGTTTCAGCTTCTAATTTGCATGCATCTAGGAGCTGGCTGTGATTTTCCCAGAGAGCAGGGAAGCCAGTGAACATTTCCTCCTCTCTCTGGCTTACTCCAAGAATAAAAACAAGTTGCTTGTATAAACTTGTCCAAACATCTCGTGTCCTAACTTTTATAACTGCCACCCAAGGGATGGGTCAGTAAATCACCAAGCTTTGACAGTCCGTGGGGCTTGCATTTATGAGTCTATAGCAAAAAAAATAAATAAATAAACAATTTTTATACAAGAACAGAAGCACCCCTCTCCCCCACTCCCCCTGCAGCTATATACCTGGACTCAATGCAGAGGAAGCAGGTGAAAATGCCCACCTCCCTGTTTTTCCCTGGAAAAGCCGTCAGTATATACTTTCTCAGGTGCTATCTGAGGGTTCAGCTGCCTCTTCTTCTTCTTCTTCTTCTTCCTTTTTTTTTATTTAAAGATTTTATTTATCTGTTTGACAGTGAAAATGAGAGAACACAAGCAGGCAGAACAGCAGAGGGAGAGGGAGAAGCTGAGTAGGGAGCCCAATGCAGGGCTTGAGCCCAGGACCCTGGGATCATGACCTGAGCCAAAGGCAGTTGCTTAACCAACTGAGCCACCCAGACATCCCGAGGGTTCAGCTTCTAATCAGCCTGCATCTTCATACTGAGATCCTTTCCTTTGGGACCCTGATGGGTCTTGGCACATCCTCAACTACTTATCAGCCTAAAATAGACTGTGAATAATGATAAGATAGTTCATGTAGGTTTCATGGTAAGGCAAAAACCTGCAGTAGGTACATAAAAGATAAAAAGAACAAATCTAAGCATACCATCAAAGAAAATTATCAAATCACAAAGTAAGAAAGCAAGAGAGGTAGAAAGAAACAATAGAACAACAAAACAGCTGGGAAACCAATAATAAAACAGCAATAGTAAGTATACCTATCAGTAATCACTTTAAATGTAAATGAACTGAGGTGCCTGGATGGCTCCAGCTGGTTAAGCGTGGACTCTTGGTTTGGCTCTGATCATGATCTCATGGGTCCTGTGATTGACCCCCTTTTGTAGGCCTAGCAGTGCTCAGGAGAGAGTCTTCTTAAAGATTGTCTCCCTCTGCCCAACCCCCAGTCGCATTCAAGCATGTGCTCTCTCTAAAATTAGTAAATAAATCTTGAAAAAAGATAAATGTAAATGAACTAAATTCTCCAATGGAAAGACATAGGGTGGCTAAATGGATTTTAAAAAAGACCCAATCATATGCCTACAAGAGACACTTTGGCTTTAAAGACACACATAAAATGAAAGTGAAGCAATGGAAAAAGATATTCCATGCAAGTGAAAACCAAAAGAAAGCAGGTTAGCTATTCTTCTATCAGGTAAAAAAAAAAAAAAAATAGCCTTTAAACCAATGACTGTAATAAGACACAAACAAGGTCATTATATAACGACAAACTGGTCAGTTCATCAAGAAGATAAAATAATTGTAAATATTTCTGCACTCACCGTTGGAGCACCTAAATATATAAAGCAAATGTTAACAGATCTGAAGTGAGAAATAGACTAGAAAGACAACAGAAAAGATCAAACAAAAATGAAACTAAGATGAAACTAAAAGCTGATTTTTGAAAAGATAAAATTGACAAATCTTTAACTAGACTTACCAAGAAAAAAAAGACTCAAATAAAGAAAATTAGGAACAAAAGAGGAGGTGTGACTGCGGATACCACAGAATACAGAAGACTATAAGAAACTACTATGAATTATAATAAGCTAACAAAATTGGACGACCTAAAAGGAATGGATAAATTTCTAGAATCCTAAAATTACCAGGACTGGACCATAAAGAAACAGAAAATCTGTATAGACAAATTACTGGTCTGTAATTCCCTCTGAGAGGTAAATAGAATCAGTAATAGAATAGGAAATAGAATCAGTAATCAAAAACCTCCCAACGAACAAAAATACTGGAATATATAGCTTCACAGGTGAATTCTACTGAACATTCAAAGGAGAATTAACACCAATCTTTCTCAAACTCTTCCAAAAAATAACAGACAAAACTTCCAAACTCATTTTATGAGGCCAAAATTTATCTAAGACCAAAACCCAGGCACAGGCACTAAAAGAAAAGAAAAGAAAAGAAAAGAAAAGAAAATGATAGATATCTATCTATCTGATAGATAGAATGTTGATGCAAAAATCCTCAGCAAAATATTAGCAAGCTAAAACTTTTGAATACATTAAATCATATACCATGTCCGAGTGGGATTTATTCTCAGGATGCAAGGATAGTCCAGTGTATGCAAATCAATCAATGTGACATACCACATTAACAAAATGAAGGATAAAAATCATATTATCTTAATAGATGCAGAAAAAGCATTTGGCAAAATCCAACATCCTTTTGCTATTAAAAACTCTCAATAAACTGGGTACAGAAAGAATGTATCTCAGCATAATAAGGGCCATCTATATGACAGGTTCGTAGCACACATCACACTCAATAGTGAAAAGTTGAAACTTTTCCCTCTAAGAACAGGAATAAGATAAGGATGCCTAATCTTGCCTCTTTTATTTAACATAGCAATAGAAGCAGAGCAATTAGGCAAGAAGTAAAACAAAAGGCAAAAAAAAAAATCTGGAAGAATGAAGTAAAATAGCATGTTTTCTGATGACATGGTATTATATATAGAAAACCCTAAAGACTCCATCTAAACCTTAAAGACTCTAAATGCTGCTAGAACTAAAAAATGAATTTGGTAAATCTTTAGGATACAAAATCAATATATAAAAATCAAGTGCTTTTCTGTATATCAACAACAAATGGTCAGAAAGGGAAATTAAGAAAATAATCACATTAATGTAGCATCAAAATGAACAAAATACTTAAGAATAAATTTTACGAAGCAGGTGAAAGACCTGTACAGTAGAAACTAGAAGACATTGATGAGAGAAATTGATGAAGTCACAAATAAATATATTCTGTGCTAATGGATTAGAAAAATTAATATTGTAAAACTGTGCACACTACCCAACGCAATCTACAGATTCCGTGCACTCCTTATCAAAATTCCAATGGTGTGTTTCAAAGAAATGGAACAAACAATACTCTGATGTATGAAATTACAAAAGACTCTGAACAACCAAAGGGGTTTTGAGAAAGAAGAACAAAGTTGGAGGCATTGTACTTCCTGATATTAAACTATATTACAAAGCTCTACTAATCAAAAGAGTATGCTATTTATTGGTATAAAAACAGATCATGGTCAATGGAATAGAACAAAAAGCCCAGAAATAAATCCATGCATATTTAGTCAATTGATTTTTTTTTTTTAAGGATTATATCCTTCGTTTAAGAGAGAGAGAGAGAGAGAGAGCATGAGCCGGGAGAGAGGGAGAAGAAGCAGCAAACTCGCCACTGAGCCAGGAGCCTGACGCAGGGCTTGATCCCAGGATCTTGGGATCATGACCTGAGCCACAGGCAGATGCTCAACTGACTGAGCCACCCAGACAACCCTAGACAATTAAGTTTTTGAAGATTTATTTATTTGCAGAAGAGTTCACACAAGAGCAGAGGGAGGGGCAAGAGGGAGGGGCAGAGGGGAAAGGAGAGAATCTTAATTAGGAGAGAATCCCCACTGAGCGCTGATCCTAATGTGGGGGCTCCATCTCACAACCCTAAGATTATGACCTGAGCTGAAACCAGGAGTCAGATGCTTAATTGATTCAGCCACCCAAGTGCCCCTTTAGTCAATTAATTTATGACAAAGGAGCCATGAATATACCATGGGGAAAGATGGTTTCTTCAATAAACAGTGTTGGGGAAACTGAACCGCCAGATACAAATGAATTATACTGGACCCTCTGTCTTACACCATATAGAAAAATCAACTCAAAATGGGTTAAAGACTAGTATATAAGACCTGAAACCATAAAACTCCTATAAGACAATGTAGGGGGTATGCTCCTTGACATTGGTCTTGACAACAAAGTTTGGAATTGATATCAAAAGTAATGACAACAAAAACAAAAATAAATAAATGGGACTACATCAAACCATAAAGCTTCTACATAGCAAAGGAAATGATCAACAAAATGAAAAGGTAACCTGTGGAATACGAGAAAATATTTGCAAACTGTCTTTCCAATAATGGCTTAATATTTGAAATATGCAAGGGACTTATACAACTCAATAGCAGAAACACAGATATAAAATTAAAAAGTAGACAAAGGGACCTAAAGGGACATTTTTTTCCCCTTAGAAGGCATACAAATGGCCAACAGGTACATGACAAAGGTGCTCTGTATCACTAAATGCTAAGGAAATGCAAGTCAAAATCACAAAGAAATACCAACTTAAACTTTTTAGGATGTCTATTATCAAAAGACAAGAGATTACAAATGCTGGTGAGGCTATGGAGTCAAGGAAACCCTCCTATAACTGGTGGGAATGCAAACTGGTACAGCCATTGTGGAAAACAGTATGGAATTTCCTCAAGAAACTAAAAATAGAACTATCATATGATCCAGTAAACCCCCTTTTGGGAATATGTCCAAAGGAAACAAAATCACTATTTCAAGGAGATATCTGTACCCCCATCGTCATTGCAGCATTATTTACAATAGATAAGGTATAGAAACAACCTAAGTGGGGTGGCTGCCTGGGTGGCTCAGTAGGTTAAGTGTCTGCCTTTGGCTCTGGTCATGATCCCAGGATCCTGGGATTCAGTCCCACATTGGGCTCCCTGCTCACCTGGGAGCCTGCTTTTCTCTGTCCCACTTGCCCTGCTTGTGTGTGCACTCTCTCTCTGTGTGAAATAAATTTAAAAAAATAAAACAAAAACAACCTAAGTGTCATTCATCAGATAAATGGATAAAGAAGTTATTGTTTCTGCACATACAATGAAATATTACTCAACCAAGAAGAGGCCCTATGTCCTCACAGTCCAAGTCCGTTCTCAGGAATGAATATGAAACTCATATTAACAGCAGTTTCATCCTTTCATTCATTTACTTATTCATTCATTCTTACCACTCTATAATACTTTAGTATTTTAATAGAATTCAAGCTAAAGAAATTGCATTCCATCAGTGGAATTTCAGATAACTTCCAGTATGGGGTGCAGGAGTCAGAATTATGAAGGTCTTCAAGGAGACTAGTTCAAGGAGTAGCAGATCTACTTGTGACAACTTGATACCCTAAGATATAAATGGTTTACTATTCTGCTCAAGGAGCAGGTGTGCCATGTACACTGGATGACATTCCGTCATCTTTAAATTTACGTGTTCATACATAGTTAATGAATTTTATTTAGGAGCATGAAGTTGTAAAACATTTTTGTTTTAGGAAATACATCATATTAATAGCAAATTATTATAAATATCGGTAGCCACACATAGGGATTAAAGCAATTGAAAATACAATCCCATACCTATATCTCATCATATGCGGCTCAGAGATAATACCAGAAGTAAAGTCTTTTAGGGAATTTTGTCATTAAATTTGAGAGAAAACACTTCTTTCTTACTAGGCACATAAAGGCTAGGAAAGAAATTAAGGCATGTTTTATCAGGATGAGATTGGTTGGAGAAATAAAATCTGATTTTTCATTTTGTTTAACCCTTTTCCTAAAATGTACTTATGAATATGCTTTCCTACTCCTATAAGTTTAGAGCCAACATGATTCAGACTTGGATGATTGAAGATATCATGGTGCCTAAGATTATCACAGAATATGAAATTATCTTTATCCAGTAGTACAACTATATATGTAATGGAAAAGAGATTGAGCTGACTTATTATTGACACCCAGAACAAACCCTGGAAATTATGTTCTGGTGTTATTTGGTTTTGCGTGTCCCTTTCTTAGAAAAATAGTATCCTTATGCATAAGGACGGTTCATAATTATAGGTGGTAATTAATGATCAAATAATTGAGAAATGGGTACATGTACATACATATAAGTATATGTATATATTTATATAATTTATATAATTTGTATATTTAAATAAGCTCTTTAGAGTGTCTAGTTTCATGTTCTTTACATAGTATACATGCAAATTGTTTCCTTACAGATTAATGTTGTCCCATCCACAAGGGCCCGGTTCTTGTCCAGATGCACCGAAAGCCACAAATCTTGGTGACTGACAATGACCAAAGCAAATTCATGCTAATTTGTGTTTTTGATAATCTCTAGTCAAAGAGAATGCTTACTAGACCTGGGTTTAAATTTTGGTTCTGTTATTTACTAATTTTTTGGTCTTGGGCAAGTTACTGAAATCCTCTGAATCTCAGATGCGCTCATTTATAAAATGCAATGAATAATACACACTTCATAGTGTTGTCCTGAGGAGTAACTAAGAAAGTGTGTGTAAAACAACTGAAATGGTCTCTCTCCTGGAGTAGATGTTTAACTGTTACTCTCTCTCCCTTTTTGTTCTTTCACAGAGATGGCTGAAAATGCCCCCCAAGGCATCATATCCTTTATTCCTGATAAGCTATTGTAGGTTTACTACAGTAGAGTATTAGGGGGCGAAGGATCCATTTAAGAGCTAATTAACTGCATTTTTTATATTCTTTCTTTTAAAAGCATGCTTTGATTCTGCACTGCCAGGGAACAACTATCCTATTCATTTGAAGTGACTACATGCTGATTTGTTTTATATATATATAGATAGATAGATATATCTATATATACATATAGTGAAAGGATTCCCGCCATTGAATTAACATATCCATCACTTCACATATTTGCCTTTTCTTTTTTGGTGAGAACACTTAAGTTCTACCCTATTAGCAAATTTCAGTTATACGATATAGTATTATCAGCTACAGTCACCACAATTTACACTAGATCCTCAGACCTTATGAAAGTTGTGCCCTTTCCAGCTTCTTTCTATTTCCTCCCCCTCTCCAAACCCTTGGCAACCACCATTCTACTGTTTCTGAGTGGTATAATTAAAAAAAAAATTTACATAATGGTGATACCATGCAGGATTTGTCTTTTTCTGTCTGGCTTATTTTACTTAGCATAATGTCTTCCAGTTTCATCCATGTAGTTGCAAATGGCAGGATTTCCCTCTTTTTTTTTTTTAAGATTTTATTTATGTATTTATATATTTATTTAATTATTTGGAGGAGAGAGAGAGTGTGTGAACAGGGGGAGGGGTAAAGGGAGAGGAAGAGAATCTCAAGCAGATTCTGAGCTGAGCCCAGAGCCAACACAGGCTGGGTCTCATGACCTGAGCCACTTGACCTGAAACCAAGAGTTAGGCACTCAATCTACTGAGTCACCCTGGCACCACCCTCCCCTTTCTTTTTTTTTTTTTTTAAACAGAGTTAATCCTGTCTCTCAAGATCTAAGATCTTGTAAGTCAGACTAAGATTAAGAAGAAGAAATATTCTAGGGGATATAAAGTTACAAAAGCAGTAGTTTGAGGATTATTTGAGAAACAACTAGCCAAATACTCAATTTTTCAAAAACCTTGATCTAAGTGATTGTGTTATTATGATAAATGGTTATAGATTAAACATTAATTCTGGTAACTATATGCCAGACTATATGTCTTCTGGATAGGGAAAGCTTCAGTATCAGCCTCTTGGATTAGGGCACTTATCTTTGCTAAACCCAACGTCTCTGTATTCCTTTCTTTTCTCTCCTCTCTCCTTTCCTCTTTTCTTTTCTTCCTACCTAAATTCTATCCCTACTTCTCTGGAAGGATACAAAGTCCTTTGATAGTTCCCTCTTGGGTCCAGGAGGGACTATATTGAAGGGAAAGAATACAAAATGGAGGAGTGCTTGTAGAATCATCCTCCTGAAGTCTCTACTCAACTTTCTCTTGCTCCCTTCTCCTGTACCTTTTTTTTATTTTTAAAGATTTATTCATTTATTTTAGAGAGAGAGAGAGGTGGAAAATGGGCAGAGGGAGAATCTCTTCAAGCAGACTTCCCCTGAGCATGGAGCCCTACACGGGCTTGATCTCATGACCCATGAGATTATGACCTGAGCCAAAACCAAGAGTTGGACACTCAAATGACTGATCCATCCAGGTGTCCCTCCCAAACCTTTTTTTTTTTTTTTTAAGATTTTGTTTATTTATATATATATATAGAGAGAGAGAAAGTGAGCATGAGCAGGACAGAGGGGTAGAGGAGAGAGAGAAGAGGAGAGAAGAGAGGGAGAGGGAGAAGCTCCCAACTTAGCAGGGAGCCCTCTGTGGGGCTTGATCCCAGGACCCAGGATCATGACCTGAGGCAAAGGCAGACACTTAACTGCCTGGGTCATCCAGGCACCCCACCCTCCAATATCTTTTTTAATAAGGAATTTGTAAAGTTTCTTAATCTCTCTCTCTTCTCAAAAAAAAAAAAAAAAAAAAATTTTTTTTTTTAAAAAGACTTCTGGGTTTAAATTCATTTAATAGGTGACCTTTCTGATCTAATAGCTCATGAACAATGTGGCAATGAGTGCACCTTAGCTTAAGCTTCAATAACAAAATATCATAGACCAAGTGGCTTAAACAATAGGCATCTATTATTTATTCCCAGTTTTGGAGCTGAGATGTCCAAGATCAAGGTGGACAGGTTTGGTTCTGGTAAGGACCTTCTTCCTGGCATGCTGATAGCTACCCTCTTGTTGTATCTTCACATGGTGGAGAGTGGGGGGAGGAGGAGGAATATCTGGTGTCTTTCTCTTCTTATAAGGGTACTAATCCCATTGTGGAGGCTTTACCCTCATGAGCTCACCTAAACCCAGTTACCTGCTGAAGACCCCATCTCCTAATACCACCACACCAGAGTTTCGAACCTCAACCAGTATATTAATTTGGGGAACCATGTGTGTATGCATGTGCGTAAAATATATATAGCATGTAATATTTTATATACATGTGTATATTATATGTAGTATATTGTGTATATAAATATATGTAAATTTATGGTGATATGTGTGTATTTAAGATCCTGGACACGTTTGAATCAACTTGACTCTAACCCTGTGGGATGCAAAGGAAATAAACTATTAACAGAAGTTCTTTGTCTTCCTAGTGTTGAACTATACAGACATCTTCTTTTCCTGTTCTACTCTTAGCATGCAGTGAGTAGTTTGAATATCCACAGAATTATATTGGACTTTTGATTTCATTTTTAGTTCATTTTTCTAACCTATTTTTCTTTTCAAAATCTTTCTTTAGTTTGCTTTTCTTTTTCATGTATTCTTACATTAAATCTTTTTCCATGAGGAACACTTGTCAGTCTTGACCAGTATTCTGTTTGATACAGAATCACCAAAGGATAATAAGTCATGGTTATGGATTAATTATCCAAGAATCTATTTCAAATCTTTGAATCTACTGGAAGTTTAATTATAGAATTTAAAATCTTAAATAACTTTTAGAAATCAACTCATTATATCCTTCTTATAGAGATGAGGACTCAGAGACATAATTTCACTTTCTGATTATCATATACTGAGACTAGAACTCCGTTTTCTTGGTTGAAGGACAATATTCTTTGCCTAGTCATTAATTGCTATATTTTGTTTCCCCAAAACTTTTTTTTTTTTTTTTTCCAAAATTGGCTTCTACTTCCATTAGGAAGCATTGAATTAAGTCTGAGGTTTAGGTGCAATTCTGCCTGGATAGATCAGGTTGGACTACATTAGTGATGAAAATTAGCACTTGTGTGAGCCTTGAGCTTAAAATAAGTCAAGGCTAATGGAAATCATCCAGTGGACCTAAAAGCAATTTAGCATTCCTTTCTGTTTTTGCTTTGGTTTTAAAAAGAATCTGTATATGTGGGGAGCTCTGAGTGGTTCTAAAATAGGCAGGTTCTTATATTTTCTGAAGCCACATTTTAAATATCAGACATGGCTGATAAAATGTAGTCTTATTTTCCATGGGGTAGGGGTGTGAGACAGACACATGTATTTCTATTTATTTCTGACCTCATTTTCTCTCATGTCCCTCGTGTTTCCTTCACTCTAGATATGTTGGCCTTCTTACTGCTGTGTGTTCCCTTGTCTGGGGTCACATGGTTTATACTCTCATTTTCTTTAGGTGTCTGCTCAAGAGTCACTTCCTCAGAGAAGCCTTTGTTGATCAAACTCTCTAAAGTGCACTCCACTGCTCTAATTCCTTCTCCATGCTTTATGTTTTTTGATAGTGTTTTTCACTAACAGGCTTTAATATAGTGGTTTGCTCTTTTGTTTTTGTCTGTCTTTTGAGTAAACTGTAGTTCTGTGAGAATGGGGACTTTTATTTGGTTCTCTGCTTTCCTCTAGGGCCCAGAACAGTGCCTGTACTAAGCAGTCCTCCAAAAGACACTTTTAAAGGGATGAATGATTTCCAGCATTCATCTTCTCCATGTCACCTTCCTAGAGCACCTGCAACATGTGGAGACAAGTGCCTTTGAGGGAGTGCTGGTTTTAAGCTGAGAGACCCATTCTTTTTCCGAAACTTCTTTTTCTTTCAAAGAAGTTGAATCTGAAGAATTTTGTAACTTTGGATTCAGTTTTTTACTATCAAATTAAAGCTAAAACTGCTGCCAGGAAGGAGGGAAAGCCAGATTGGAGGGGGAGGAGGCGAGAGGTAGAAGAAGGGGAAGCAGAGAGTTGGGGGAGAAGATAGCTGAAAGATCCAGGAAACCTGAGGAGAGGCAACAAAAACCAATTAAAGTTAATGAACTACAGCTAAGCTTTTTATTTTAGTTGTTTTTTTTCCCCCCCTCACAGTATACCAGCCTCAACTTGGAACTATTTTTCTTGGAGAGATACTTGCAAAAAGTAGATTATTTCCTCCCTACCCCCACGCTCGGGGAAAAAAATAATATGACACTTCAATCAACAAAAGCATGAGGGTATGTTTTGTGCAGTTATCTAGTGGATTTGTCACTTGGCCTTCAGCCTTGGTCCTACCTCCCACTGAATTCTGGCAAAATCCCAGAATGTCACAAATCTTGTTCTCCTCTAGCTTCACATAAGCCGAGAGAAAGTCGGCCCTACTGAGTAGCTATCTGGAGACAGGAGGCGGAGGTCCAATTGTAGTATCTAATATTAGAAATAGAGACGCCTCCAATGGTTTTTGGCAGACTGAGCCTAGAAAGAGTGGCTCTGGCTCTCCCACTCAAACGTCTTAAATAGTTTATATATCTCTTTGATTAATTTGGCTGGAAACATGATTGCAGTTAATGTATTAGGTATAAAAGTTTAGAGGAAGATTCTTATCTCAATTATACCCATTCTCTAGAATAACTTATTCTATCAGTACAGCTATATTTAAATGATGAGTGCTAATAAAAATGAAAGACCCTTATATTAATTGAGTGTTCTTTATTACCCATAAAACCAAAAAATTAGAATATGAATGAAATGTATTTCACTAACATTTTCTATTCATTCAACATTTTGGTCAAATATCACATTCAAATTTATGATTTCATTCCAAAACACAAAAAGTAGTATAAACAGATATAAATTATTTTAAAAGATGCTTAAAATCTGAGCTCTGGACACTCAGGTTTCCAATTTGAAGTATGTTTTCAAATACTCTGCTATTTACAATAATCTCTTCCTCAACCTATTGTCTTTACCTCAGGCTTAAAATCAGAGTTTTGTCTATTTATTTCCCAGCTTCCATCTTATTCCATTCATTCCTTTTTTGATTCCATATATATATTTTCCATATATATATATTCCATATTCCATATATATATATATGTGAGTGTGTGTGTGTGTATATATGTATGTATATATATATATATATATATATATATATATATATATATATAAAATTTGTCTTCTTTCATACAATTTAAGAATCCTAGAAGTAAGAGTGGCCTTACTCAATGTTTGGCTGGATGCTAATTCATCTCTCTGTCACCCCAGGTCCTTTTCTTCTATCCTTAAAAATGCTGGGGTGCTCCTTGTTGCTAGAGGCAGCCCTTTCTTTGTTGAGAAAACCTCCTGATTAGAAAAGTAGTCCTTGGGTCAACTCAAAACATGTATGTTGAAACGTATAGTTCTTTTAGCACATCAGTTTTGCTCATTTGGTGATTCATTTATTCACTCACACATTTATACATGCACTTAATAATTATTTGGTTATTTGTTGAGGTTTACCATGTATGGGGCTATACAAGCTCAGGGCCCTAGAGTATAACAAAATTAGTCTATTTTGGTATATACTTTTTTGTTGTTGTTGGAAAGAGAAGAAAGCTACATTTGTAAATATAAATATCCTCACTTCTACTTTATCTGACACAATACAATTTTAAACTCTATTCTGTTTTTGATTACTGTTTTCTGAAAAGCCTTTATATGTTAATATCACTCTTAAAATGTACACTCACATTTGAAGGGGATTTTTTACATTTAAAAAACACTAAAATTATTACCTTCCACATTTGAAGGCATGCCTTCTTTTAATATTGCTTTTTTTCTTCATATATTTAAATGTTGGTCATTATTTACTTATATTATCTCTAAACCTCAGATTTTGAAATTAAGATGAAGTATACTTAAGTCAGGAATTCATCTTGTGCTGGGATATGTGTGTGTGTGTGAGAGAGAGAGAGAGGAAGGGATTAGGAGGGACTGGGAGAACTCCATTTTTCTTTTTATTTTTCCATATTAAAGTTTAGCTTGTCAAAGAATTATTTTCCCTACCTATATAAAGAGTGTTTACAAATAATGTAAACAAGACAGACATTTTTACTTACCAATAGAAAAAACATATGACAGTTCACAAAAATGTGAATGAAGATGTTTAAACATACAAAACTTCAACCCTCACCTGTATTAAAAATGTAAATTGAAACCTCAATGAAACAAATATTTTTAACCCATCAAATTTCCAAATTGTAGTCAGTTGTTTTTAAATTTTAATTCAATATGGGAAGGAAAGATGCAGGCTTTCATTTATTACTGGTTTAGATATAAATATAGAAGAAGGATTGAACATTAATAACATTTTCTGAATCATAAGGAGATTAATGAGAAATAGCATTAATCGGGGCGCCTGGGTGGCTCAGTGGGTTAAACCACTGCCTTCGGCTCAGGTCATGATCTCAGAGTCCTGGGATCGAGCCCCGCATCGGGCTCTCTGCTCTCTAGGGGAGCCTGCTTCCTCCTCTCTCTCTGCCTGCCTCTCTGCCTGCTTGTGATCTCTCTGTCAAATAAATAAATAAAAAATCTTAAAAAAAAAAAAAAAAAAGAAATAGCATTAATGATTTTTGCCCCAAATTGTTCATTGTTATTCATGACAACAATATTTCAATTTAGACATCCAACAATAGGGAAATGGTTAAATGCATCATAATACCATTAATGAAATACTATACAGTTATTTAGTATCATATTTAAGAAGTATTTAATGACACAAAGGATGCTCTCATTGTAATTTTAAGTGAAGAAAATGAAGTATCCAAGTATATGTAGATTGTGACTTTTATAAGTTCAGGAGTATTTGTCTGTTTTATTTATAGTTGACTGTCCCCAGGGCGATAGAATTGTGCCAGGCACTGGTAGGCATGCTGTACATATTTGCTAAATCAAGTAATGAATGAATACGCAGTATGTTTCCACTTAAAAATACACATACACATATATACACACAATTAAGAAGAAAAACCATCAAAATACTAACAATGTCAATCTCTATGTTGGTCGTTATATTTTATTTTTATATTTTCAGTAATTTCCAATTCTCTCTAGTTTATAATCAGGCAAAATTTACTGAACCAATATCCTAGTTATCTTCAACCAGTAACTACAACTTATAGAGATATTCTTCATTTCTGCTTCTATAGTTCGATTCTGAAGCCATGCCCAATAAATTTGGCATATTTGCCTTTCTAGTGAATACTGATAAGGATGGAATTCTTTACAGTACAAACTCTTTCTCTCCAGTCTGAATACACTTTGCAATAATGATCTAAACGATTTTAAACCCACCTCCTGTTGACCGTATTAGAATGTGTGATCAGCCCATACCCTTCTATTTTGTTCATGATGATTCATTGTAGAACATTGCCAGTGGCTTCTTGGTAGCAAAGGCCTGCATCCTGACCTGCATTAGCTACTGAGCTTCTCAGAAAAAGAAACAAAGTTAGTTTGGTTTGGTTTGATTTTAGTGATCCTTGCAGGGATTATGTTTTTGTTTTTGTTTTTTTTTTAATTCTCATAACATAAATTTTTGAAAATCAGTTTCAGAATTTTGTCTGTATAATGTCAAACTTATCTTTCTCTTTTAAGATCTACATTTTTTTTAAGATGAATAAAAACATTTGCTTGTCTCCTGTGTATCACCTGGATACCCTGACACTGGTCTCTCTGAATGCCCCAAGGATAAGTTGACTTTTCACATCAGCAGTTGTTAACTAGGTTGCTTTTCCCAGAGAACTTTAGAGATCCCTTCCACTTTGCCAAGATGTTGTTCTTTAGATTTCAGTGTTTGCATACATTTTAAATGGCACGGTGCTTTCTTACTATGCCTTTGCATTTTTCATTTTCTAATTCAGTACTTAATTTGTGTTTTCCAGTAGATAATTCTCCTTGATAGAGAGGATTAAATCACCTTTGTTCTTGCTTCCCTGTAACAACTGACAATAATACTATTATCTCCTGAGCTTATTCTCTAACTTTCCATCTGAATTTTCTGTGCCATCGTCTGCATTTCCACCAGAAATTTTTTTTCTTAATTTTCCATCTTAAAAGATTGCAGAAATACTGAAGAAATAATACAAGTATTTAACCCTCATCTAGCTTCCCTGAGTGCTAATCCTTTCCCCACCACCTTTCTTAAACTGTTTGAGAATAAGTGCAGGTATCCTGTCCCTTTACATCTAAGTGCTTCTTTGTATTTTTCTTGAAAAGAAATTAAGAAAGAAGGAAAGAAAGAAAAAGAAAAAGGAAAAGGAAAGGAAAGAAAAAAGAAAAGAAGTGGGGCATCTCAGTGGCTCAGTAGGTTAAGTATCTCCCTTGGCTCAGGTCATGATCTCTGGGTTCTGGGTTGGAGCCCTGCATTGGGCTCTCTGCTCAATGGGGAGTTTGCTTCTCCTTCTCACTCTCCTTCTGTATTCCCTCTTTCTCTCTCTCTCTCTATGAAATAAATAAGCAAATAAATAAAATCTTAGACAAAGAAAGATGAAACAAGAATATTCAGAGTATAGTTATATAAATCAGGAAATTGGCATTGATACTGATAGGACACGCTACCACAAAATACGGCATTTTGGCATATTGATTAAAAGGAATGAGTCTGAGAAAACTGCAGAAGCAGGAAGGTAACTGACCTTTCCCTCCTTGCGTTTCTTCCCTGAAAGGAGATAAATCTCCACTGTGTAGATACCCTCCCAGGACCAGGAAGAGGGAAGACATTCTTATCACCAGAGACAGAAAATTTAAAATCTTGTTAAGCTAATCCTTATCTTCCTAGAAAGTTCTTCACTATTCACTACGTCTAGCCCACAGGCTTTTGTCTTGTCAATTCTTCATAAATTTATGGTTTCTTTGTCTAAAAGGTATGAAAGTTTCCTGCTCCAGTCATCTCTTTGGGTCTCAATCTCTTGTGAAGACTCTCATGTATATGTAAAAATAAAATTTGTATGCTTTTCTCCTATTAATCATTCTTTGTTAGTTTAATTTTGAGACTCAGCCAAGGACCCTAAGAAGATCGAGAAAAGGTTTTTCCTCTCCTATATCCAATCCAATGTTATTATAGTAAAAATATATAATAAGCAATAATAAAGAACTTATTCAAATATTGCTAGTTTTTCTAAGAAAGTAATGTTTATAACAAATTATTATTTCTTTCTGGTCTAGGATCTCATGTTGCATTTAGTTGCCATATCTCTTTAGTCTCCCTTATTCTGGAATAGTTTCCAATTTTTCTTTGTCTTTCATGACCTTGATGTTTTTAAAGAGTACGGACCAGTTATATTGTAGCATGTC
Organism: Enhydra lutris kenyoni; assembly: GCF_002288905.1. Lineage (NCBI taxonomy): Eukaryota > Metazoa > Chordata > Mammalia > Carnivora > Mustelidae > Enhydra > Enhydra lutris. Next base: position 14,645,095 of record NW_019154103.1, on the reverse strand, counting down.
TCTCCATTTTGGGCTGTCTGATATTTCTTCATGATTAGATTCAGGTTATGCATTTTTAACAGAAATACCACAGAAGTGATGTGTCCTTCTCAGGAGGCATTGATGTCCATTTGTGCCATTACTGGTGAATTAACTTTGATCATTTGGTTAAGGTGGTGTCTGCCAGGTTTCTCCCATAAAGTTACTATTTCCCCCTTCATAATTAATAAGTATCTTGTGGAGAGATACTTTGAGACTTTGTAAATATCCTGTCTCATCAAATATTCACCCTTTAATTTTAGTATCCATTGATGATTTGTGTCTGAATCAAATAGTATCACAATGATTATTTCCCTATAATGAATTTCTAGTTTGATAACTTTTTTCCTGTACTTATTATCTGATATTTTTATATAAGGATGACTTTTTCATTTTCTCCCTTATAATTATGTATCTATTTATAATATTAGAATGGCCTCATGGATTGTTATATTCCATTTAATTCAGTGAGTTATATGCTGTTACTATCATTATCTATTTTGATGCACAATTTGTCTCAGATTGGCCAGTTAGAGCCCATTCAAACTATGTGTGTGTGTGTGTGTGTGTGTGTGTGTGTGTGTGTGTATTTTGACATGTCCTCATTTGAGGGCAAGGCAAAAATCTTTTTTTCTGGACTCAAGATATTGCAAGAACGTGTGTATCTTCCGAGTCCCAACCCTGGCATCAGCCAATTAGGCAAGAAGTTCAGTTTCCTGTTAGTATAGGATGATGTTTAAAAACCCAAGATATGGATGCTAGGTGTGGTCATTGCTTTTGGAGGTATTGTTTCCTCTAGCTTTTTTTTCCAGAAGGCACAACACACTACATAAATACATACATACATTGTATACACATAGTTACATCTATTTCATTATCTATCTGTGTCTATTTATATTGATATCTCCAGCCTGAAATCAACATCAGAGTTCCTTCCTTCCCATAGTTATAACTCTGTTCTTGGACAATGAGAAATCTGGCTGGCTATCTATATTTTGATATGTCAGAGAAGGCCAGGTTTCTACTTAAAAAGTTCTGACAAGAGTTTTCAGGGGTTTTTTGAAAGATTTATGTATTTATTTGAGAGAGAGAGAGAAGAGAAAGAGTACATAAGTGGGGCGGAGGGAGATGGATACAGAATCTCAAGCCCGACTTCCTACTGAGTGTAGAGCCCAATGCAGGGCTGGATCTCATAACCCTAGATCATGACCAGAGCCAAAGACAGACGGTTAATGACTAAGCCACCCAGGTACCCCTGAAAAAGACATTCCCAGGGCACCTGAGTGATTCAATCAGTTAGGTGTCTGACTCTTGGTTTCAAGGCTCAGGTCATGATCTCATCGAGCACCCTACTGGGCTCAACACTCACTGGGGAGTCTGCTTGAGATTCTCTCCCTCTGCCCCTCCCTGAACTCTTATGTGAGCATGCTGTCTCTCTCTTTCTCTCTCTCCCAAATAAATAAATAAATAAATAAATATTAAAAAAGAAAAAGGAAGATCCTCATAATTAATTTAGTTGTACCTTCTTGAACCATAGTTTAGAAAAGAATGATTCAAGAAATAGGTGTTCAGGGAGTGGCTTAGTTGGTTGACTGTTGAACTCTTGCTTTTGGCTCAGATCATGATCTCCGGGCTGTGAGATGGAGTCCCCCATTTGGCTCCACTCTGGGCATAGAGCCTGCTTAAGATTCTCCCTTTCTCTCTTCCTTTCCCTCTGCCCCTCCCCCTGTTAGTGCATGCTCTCTCTCTAAAAGACAAATAAATACATAAATAAAATCTTAAGAAAAATAAATATATTTTCAGCCTTTGAAAACAGCTTATTTATTCAATTGTGAATGATCATCTCAAAGAAGTTTCTTTACAACTGGTTAGTTTTTTTTTTTTTTTAAATTAACCATTACAGTTACAAATAGTATACAATTAAAATATTCTTATGGATATTCTGTTTCTTCAGGATACATTCTTGGATCCCAGTTTGAGAAATCCTGGGCTAGATTTTTAAATTGTCCTCCTGTGTCATTCAAAGAAACATCTCACACTTTTTTTGTGTTTTTTGGTTTTTTTTTTTTTGGTAGAGATGCTTTGGATTTGAGAACATCTGCAGCAGTCTGAAACATGTTTTCTCCAGCATTGTGCTTTAGTCTTTCTATAGATATCATTCTCACAGATTCTGGGATATATTAATTTTACTGAACAAATACCATTTATACCTCTGTCTTGAATAGTATCAATCTGAATTGAAAACATGTCAACTTTGTTAGCATCCTTAAATTCCTCTTTTAAAATTGAGAGAAGTCCATAAAAAGGGATTGGGTCATGATAGAAATCTTTTCAAAGTAAGTAGCTATGATTATTAAAGTTTCAGAAGAGATACACTCACCTAATGGTAAGAAGCGGGTCCAGGTTATGTCTTCCCACTCACTTTGAAACCACTATGTGAAGAGTATCTAGAATCTGTCTTCCAGATAGGAAAACAAAGTTCCAGGTAGAACATTTCTTACTTACATAAATTGAAGAATTAATATTCAGAAATGATTAACTGAATTCCTCCAAATTTAAGCTTCTTTCTTCTTTATGCTTTTATGAAAATAGAATTCTCTGAAACCATCTGGGACCCTTAACTGCTCTTTTGCAACAAGATCAAAAAAGAATGATCGTTCTACTTATCTAATAAGTAAAAACTTATTAACTAGAGCTTTGGTAAATTTGAGAATTTAATCTCATTTGATTTTGGTTAGAGATACAGCTTAACTTGAATATGTATCTAAAATGGATGTGCACAGTGTAAATTCTTCATAGCATTTTTAACATTTTTAAATGTTACTTAATTAAAAATGTTCAGAGTTTACAGCATTGTTTGGATGCTGGTGGAGGTTGTGAAACAAAGAATCTGTACTAATTCCCATAGATACTTTTTTTTTTTTTTTTTTTAACTTAGTAGCAGCCTGGATGTTTTACTGCCTGAAGACGTGGGTTCAAATCTAATTCTATTAACAAGCTTTGTGAGGTTGTGGAATTTATTTAACCTCTTTCAAACTCCATTTAATTTTGTAAAATAAAAATGCAAGTGCCTCCTCAGGCCATCTCACCATAATATTAAGAGATCAAATAATATTAATGCATTTGCAAGTGCTTTGTAATTTCCAAAGCACTATATAAATTTGTTTTTTTATTATTGCATATGTAAAATATTTTGTGACTCTGTCTATATTTGAAATACTACCTCCTAAAAATGATTATCTAGAACACTGTTTCTTAAACAAAAGCATGCATCAGAATGACCCAGAGGACTTGTTAAAACAATTTGCTCTGCACAGTCCCAAAGTTTCTGATCAGATACGTCTGGGGTGGGGCTGAGAATTTGCATTTCCAACAGGTTCCCAGGAGATACTGCAATCCCTGGTACAGAAACCACGCTTCAAGCACCACTAATCTAGAATTCAGGGCTGTGTTTTCCCCATATATAACAAATAGCTAGCAAATAATATCATGACGTTTACCCTGTTAAGTACTTGTTGCACTTTTCTTCTTGAGTTTTATTTCCATTTCCAATAAAATAATAGCCCCACTGAATCAGACTCAGAAGTGTTAATAATTTATGATAAGCCACAGCATGTTTTCTGCTGTAGCTTCTCAATTCTGATTGAGACTCTCATTTGAGCAGATTCCATGGGTGAGGAGAGTGTTTGTCCCAACAGTTACTGCCATCTGAACAGAGTAGTGAATCTGTAAATAGGCACTTTACTTCCGTTGTGTGCGTGTAAATTTTTAAATTAAAAAAAATCATAAAATACTGTCTTTTCCTAAAATTCACATGCTTTCCAAAAGAGGTGATTTAAACCACAGTAGAGGATAATGGCAGAGATCTATCACTCAAATATGGTTCCCTACACATATATAAAGAATACATATGTTGTGAAGTAAGTTATTTTCCAAGTATCTTGCTTTTTCACACTTTGGGGAGGCCATATATATCTTAATAAATCTCTGGGGAAATTATGGTAAATATCTCTGCAAATAAACTTACCATTGGAATAGAAATTATTAATAAAGAAGAGTTTTGATGACAAATGAAAGTGAAGTATTCCTGAGTTTATGCAAGGTAGAATAGGAGCATGTAGAAGCGATCTACTTAAATTGTGTAAGTTTCATTGACCTTATGATTAATTTAAATGTACTGTGTTTATTTTCCATAATATGATTCTAAACGTACCGAGAGCAAAATGACTTGGATAGTAACTTTTGTTTAAGTTTTCTATTTAAAAACCAGATTCTAAGATCAAGGCTTTCAGGAAGTTGGCTAAATTGGATGATTTCTTTTTTCCTTTCTGTATGTATTGTTTTACCAGGGACAGATTCCTTCTTAAATTAGATTAGTTCTTTTCATACAGTGTCTTCAGGAAGTATAGTTGGACCAAATGGCAAGAAATATCAGCCAGAGAGTTTATGCATTTTGAAATGTATGGCTAAAAGAAAATCCGTTTTGGCTATTTTTATGGCTTTGAAGGAAAATATCCCTTCCGGTTCTCTGCCCTTAGCATGAATCATCAAAGGGAGCTGAAAAAAGTAATGGTTGAAAATATTACAAATGTTCACAGAGTATGTGATTGTCTCTTGAGGGTTATGTCAGAATTGCCACGCACTTCCGGAGTGCATGACCGCCTCACACAAACGTTATATGAAACACTTGGAACATAAAAGTCACCTGTTTTAAACAAAGATTGGATGAATTTAAAGTTATTTTGACTTCATTTCAGAAATTATATTTCTTAGACAAGAGGTGTAAGTTACTGTAATTTGAGCAATACAGAGACCCAACTTTGTTTTTGAGAAGCCTCAGATGGCAAAGATTAGAATATGATAATTCATCTTTTTTAAACCATTTCGGAAATTATCTCAATAGAATATAAGTATACTACGTTAGTATAAGGTGTGGTCACTAGACACTGTAGCAATACATTGCAATTTGAATTGCAAAATGATAGAAGTCATTCTTTAAAGAAGATTCTTCCCCTTTCCAATTTGTGAAATAGAAACTTAGTTATTATAGCTCCAAACTGATATATTCCCAGATTTCTCCTGCTAGAAAAAACTACCCCTTGTTCTAAGGCGCTCAACTTAATGAAGGTCCTCAGGTAAAAAACAAGAAATATATTGAAACTAGGGGAATGAGCCATATTTAGAATGCCAAGCAGGATTACACAAAAGGTACAAACCAAAGAATCCCTGCAGAGTTACAGAGGAGGAGAATCTGGCCTGTGGCTCAGGTTAGAAAGCAAAACATGAAATAGAGAAACAAGTATCATCTGCTGTGCGATAATGAAGAAAGAAGTTATGTAATGGCATCTGAAGACTGTGTTTATTGTTCTCACTTAGATGTTGGGTCCAAGATTCTCAATCTGTTCTGGAATATTTTTTAAAAGCAGGTAATTACCAGGACTTGTGACCCCCTGTTAACAAAGTGGCAGGATCTCACAGACATCAATCTTTCCTGGTGGCTTCTTGTTTGGAAGGAAAATCTGACTTGAAGTGGAGTTTCACTTAATTTTGTCTCCCAGCTTTGTAAAAAATTTGTAGTTTATCTCTAGGCACCAGACTGATGCTTAAATATCTTTGTGTTTTTCTTTTCCACAAAAAAATGGTTCCCTTCTATATGTGTGGTTAGATATTATATCTTATGACATATCATTTGAAATCTCACAGTTTGAGCATATGTCTGCTATTCCTCTTCTTAGAGTCTCCTTCTTTTCCAAGTAATTCTTTTAAAATTTAGATGATGTGCTATTGCCTGGTTGACAAAGCAAATGAGTTAGAAGGCATCTTTCTTGATTACTACATAAAGATGGATAAAGGTAAATTATTCATGCATTTGTATTCCATGTTTGATGATAAATGTCAAAGGCCCATTTTCTGCTTCTGTTTTTCTACACTAATGATGATGACCATCAACTTTCTGAACTTAGAATTAACCTTCAAGGCAATTCATTAGGAGAATCAGAGCTACCTATTACCGAGGCATCAATGATTAAATCATAACCAAATTGGTTTAGGGCCTTAAGATCAATTACTTTATTGGTGCAATTTTGGTTTAACTCTTTCATGATTACTTATATTTGTAATTTAGAAGATGCTTGTGAAAAATAAAGAAAGTTCAAAAATCGGTATTTAAATACTTCAATAGTCAGTACCCTCAAATTTTGCCTTTGGGTCATTAATATTCTAAACATCTATTACATCAAATGTAAATGGGCTTCATTATGTCTATTCTGAATTGACTCTGTAATTTCCATTTCTGTCTATTTTTCTGTCTGCACTAAATTGGGTTGATATATACACCTCCCATTCTCCTTCACATTTAAATTAAATTCCCTAATTGCAAAATTTAAAATTAGGCCTCTTCTATTTTTGATTTTAAATGTCAGATTCTTGAGAAGACACTGGCCTAATGGGCCTGTTAGTAATCACTCAATCAGTTTATACAAGTTTCCCTGTCTTTATTGTCAGTTTAGTTTAGAACAGTATAACTTCTCCCCTTCTCTGAGGTTGGGTAGCCCTTCCTTGGTGTTTAGTATTGATCTGTGCTTTGTTCACTTTATTCTTGCGGCATTTGAGAAGGACCACCAAGTAGCAATTAGATCATGATCCCTTAATTGTGGTTAGAACGGATTAGGTGTTCCCAATTACTGTTCTGATAATAATTCTCAGAGGGTGGGGCTCACCTTGCAAGGCTTTCTCAGGTCCTGCCAGTCTTTGTCAGGAGCTTTTATTTATTTATTTTTTTTTTAATTTTTTTTTTTTTTAAAGATTTTATTTATTTGACAGACAGAAATCACAAGTAGGCAGAGAGGCAGGCACAGAGAGAGGGGGAGGCAGGCTCCCACCAAGCAGAGAGCCCGATGCGGGGCTCGATCCCAGGACCCTGGGATCATGACCTGAGCTGAAGGCAGAGGCTTTAACCCACTGAGCCATCCAGGCGCCCCCTGTCAGGAGCTTTTAAATAGAAACACTTTTCAACACTTCAGAAGTTCCTGAAAAAACAAAGAAACATATATTTTTCTTTTGTTGTCTCTTTAGGTTTTTTACTGCTAACTACTGCTAAGATGTATAAATGGAATAGTTTAGCTAAGAGAATTTATCTGAAGTTTAAAAAGTCTCCTGCCCCATGACAATTTTTTTTCTCATTTTGTAATTGAGTTGGGACAGAAAAATATAAGATAGGGAAGCAAAGGATCTCTTTTAGCTAATATAGTTGAACCACTGGAGAGCAGTTGATTCCTTAAGAAACTTTCTTGAGTTTTATGGCTTGAAACCCAGAAACTCAAACACTTTGAGAAAGGGGATTTAGACCTCCTGTGGTTGTGGAGGAATGTCTGGAATTCTTAAGAACAGATCATATCTGGCCTCCGTAATTTATAGAAATGAAAAAGCAAAGTGAATTCTAGAATAAGTTCCTGTATTTTGGAATTTGCAAAGAACGGGAGCTATCATATTAATAATCTGTGAAGGGTAGGGTAAAAAATTAGTCCTAATTTGGAGAGACTTCCCTGGTTTAGCACAGAAAGTCCCTTGTTCTGGGAGCCTCCCTCTGGTCAGGGCAAACCAGAATAGTTGGTCACCCAAGAAAGGGATATGGGAATAGCTGAGCCACTTTTTATTCTCTTTCTATCAATGGGCTTCCCTTGAAGTGAATGCAGATGTGTGCATTAAGCATACATTATCATTATTTGAGTATGGGTATTCATGTTATATTTCCCTTTTATTTAATTGATTTTTAAAATGGTTTGTTAGATATATCACTGGAAAAAGAGAGGAGGACCTATATATTCCAAACCATGGACTCCAGTAGCTACTTTCATGGGCAGAATAGAACAGCTCTCTTCGTAGCTAAGTTTTAGAATGTAGGTCAAAGCATGTTTAAAAAGAGGATCATGGATATTTCCACTCTTAGACTGATAATTATTTTCTTAAAATCATTGTTCTATGATCTGACCCGGTAGTGGGCAGAGGAAGGTGTGACTTTGTCTTAAAAAATCCACTCAGAATAATCCACCTTGGGAGTTCATCTTACATGTCTACCGACATGGATGATAAGTAGCCATGTTTACAAAAGTTGGCATATATGCAGAAACCTAGATGGGAATTTAAATCTCTATGGAATTTTGCTTAGATCAATTTAATAAAATATTTATGAAGATACATTTTCTGGTGAGCTTTTGATTGGGTTGAATTGAGTTGATGCAGTGTATTGATACCATGCAGAGGAACTGAGCAATCAATAGTAGCAAAGTGCGAGAGCAGGGATATTCAGGGTCCAAACAGTTAGGACAAGGAAAACTTGCTTAAGATGGTGTCTTAGGTAATGCTGTCAGCGTGAGAATAGTAGGAATAGTAGGCTTCCAGACTCGATGTGAATTATGCTGTTCCTAAAAGGAGGAGAATTTTCAAATACCTATGGTGAAGGTGGAGAAGAAAGAAATGGAGAGAGTCGCAGCACAAAGACTCTCTAGTGCGGTAGAGTGTTTGTTATTTCCATACACCAGTTCATTCCATCTGTTTACTTTACATTTTTATTTTACATCAGGCTTTACATTACTAATATAAATTAGTAGTAATTCAAGTAATGCAAAGACATAACAAAAAATGGTTTCAGGAGCACCTGGGTGGCTCAGTCACTAAGCGTCTGCCTTCGGCTCAGGTCATGATCTCAGGGTCCTGGAATCGAGCCCTCCCCCCCCCCCCCTTGAGGGGGCTCCCTGCTTAGCGGGAAGCCTGCTTCTCCCTCCCCTGCTTCCCCTGCTTGTGTTCCCTCTCTCTATGTCTCTCTCTCTCAAATAAATAAATAAAATCTTAAAAAAAAAATGGTTTCAACTAAGTGCCATAACCAAAAATCAAAATTTATTAGTGCAATAAAAGAGGCTCTAATACCAGTTTTTGGGATTAGGAAAGGCTTTGTTGAAGATATAACAGATGAGATAGATCTTTTTTTGTTGTTTTTTAAAATATTTTATTTGTCAGAGAGAGAGAGAGAAAGAGCACAAGCATGGGAAACAACAGGCCGAGGGAGGAGTAGGCTCCCCGCTGAGCAAGGAGCCCACTGTGGGACTTGATCCCAGGACCCTGGGATCATGACCTGAGCCAAAGGCAGATGCTTAACCACCTGAGCCACCCGGGTATCCCTGATGAGATAGATCTTAAAGGGTAGTAAGACTATGAATTGGAAGACAGGGAGAATATTTTGGCCAAAGGAAATGGTATCAACGAAAGTCCTGGCTTAGAAGAGCACAAATAAGAATGGACAATACAGTTTTCTAAATTGCAGGATAAAGGTAAGAGAGAAATGAGATACAAAAGTAGAAACATGGGCTAAGTTTATAGTGAAGAAGATTCTAAGTGACAGAATGAAGATGTAGTATAGTAAGCAATGGGGGAAATTGGATTTTAAGTAAGAAAACTGTGTAATTGATACCTTGATTTAAAAAAAATTCTGGTAGAGGTATGAAGAATGCATTGAGTAAGAAAAGACACCTCTTTCATGTCTTTGCTACATACTTTCTAATGGATTTTAAATGAAATCCTAAATACATCTTTGCCAGCAGTCACCTCTGTTTGTAGCTAAACCCTACAAAAGTACAGTAGTGGCATATTTTCTAACTCTTTCCATGTTTGTGATGATGCTGGAACTCTTTGTTAAAGAACTGTATGAGAAAGAACACTTTAGTCCATGCAGTAACAAATGTACCCTGTAATCTCAGTGGTCTACCACCGCAAAGCCTGGTGAAGGGTAGCAGAAGTTCTTCCTCACACAGTGACTCAGATCCACTCCATTTTGTGTCTCCACTATCTCAACATACGGCTTTCAAGGAGGCCGCCAAAGGGAAAAGGATTTAGAGGAAGCACTGTGCTCTAAATTGCCGCATAAGTTTAACTGCCTGATAAGTGTCACTTCTGATTATAGTACTTTGGAGGCCAGAACTAGTCATAGAATTGTAATCTAACTGTAAGAGAGGCTGGGGAATGTAAAGAACCATATGGATATTTGTGTTCTGCCACAATCCAACCTTCCAGTCATGAAGTATCCCCTTGCTACTTTCATCCCACTCATATAACAAACCCAACTCCCCCCCAAGGAGAGGGTCTAAAATTTATTCATCACTGAATCCAACTCATAGTTCAGGAACTCTGGATTCATGGTAGCCTCTGAATTAGGTCTAATTGTGTCTTTTCTTTTTCCAGAGTCCCACAAACTTGAAAGACAAATTATATCTGCCCTCCTCTGCAAATAGAACAATGGAATTCTCTAATTAGGAAAGGGGAAGGATTGGAAACAGACCATAGTCCTTGGCTCATAGCAAATGTGAAATCCCTGTACAGATAAGGTGAAGGCCCCTACCTCAAGGAGGCAGGGAATGGGTGGGGATTTCCTTAATTAGGCATGATTCTGCTGTATTCCTTTTCTATTGTTCTCAGAAGTCCCATGTGAAGTGGACGCTGAGAAATGTGCCATCTTAAACTTAGCACCTTTTTCTCTCACCCATTTCCTGCTCTTGGAAGGCTTGGGGGCCAAAGAGTTATCTTAAATTTTAAGAAGACAGATGATTTTTCAATCAGTCATGTGGTTTCTGAGGTAATGCTGTTGCTTTACAAACTTAATAAGCTTCAAATCTATTTGTTTCCAGTAACTTTCATGTTCCAGAAGCCCACCCCAAATTCTTTTTTAGATAGTGTCCTTTAATCTGCTTAATGTTTTTGATCCTAATATGGTTTTTTTCCTCAGTTTTATAGTGGCTTCCTTGAGGCTATTAGGTTTGAATTAAAAGGCTATACCTTAATTTAACTTTTGCAGTGAATCATTTTAGGGACTCAGAATTTTTGCTGTGTCATAAATTGGAGTGTCCTGATACAGGTTTTAGAAGAGGCAATGGATTGGAATCATCTATATCCATGGTTCTCAATGCCTTCTAGGGAAGATTGTCAATGTCTAGGTATATTTTTGATTTTTACGACTGGAGGGGTGGGTGGTGCTTGTGCTACTGGTATTTAGTGGGTAGAGGGCAGGGAGGCAGCTAAAAATTCTACAGTGCACTGGGAATCCCCACTCAACAAAAGATTCTCTGACTGACAATGTTGAGAACGTCAAGGTTAAGAACACTGCTTCCCAACACACACAGACATATTCTAGAACCTCCACCCGTAGTTAGTCCAGAATTTTCCAGCAGTTGCTAGGTGAACTGACAGATCCATTCACCTTCTTCAGATTTCTTTGGAATTTCCAGGATTCTTCTTCTGGAAGATAAAGCCAGTAAGTGATAGATCACCACCTTGGAGGAAACTAGCCCGCCAAGTTTCTAGCTATACTTATTTTATATATTTTGGTATACATCTATCATATGTATCCCTAACACAACTCTAAGCCCATAGCAACTACCTAACATTATTCGAGAATAAGCTAATATCACTGGCTTTGGCCATTAGAGGGTGGCTTCTCCATTATGCCAATGTTCAGTTTATTTGTTAGAACAAATACAAAGTCTAAAAACTTGGCCAGATATAATCTTTATGGAAGATGAAAATCTTAGTGGTAAAATGCTAGAAATATAATTGGCCAAATGCAGTAGTGAATATAGGCAAAAGTTAGTAACAAAGCAAAAATTTCTATAGTTTTCAAGAGAGGTAAGACTAAATTGTGTTCCTGGGAAGTTAGTTATGTTTTGACATATTTTTTCTCTCTATCTTGAGATGGTTTAGAGCAACTGATAATTAATCAGCATTTTCTATAAGAAGAACTAATATTGTTGTGGAAAGTTAACTTCATTTTAGAGTGTATTTAGTACTTAGTGAAAAAGACTAGAAAAGATCTATAAAATGAATCATTTTCTATTAATAAGCTCTTGCTTAAAATTACTAGTTGTATCTGCAAAAATGTGTTTTTTTTAATGTTATAAGATTTATATCATGTCACTCTCCTCATTCATTATCAATACTTCCTCCATTTTTGTTATGTCTCCTTCTTTCTGGTGCTCAGTTTATCTGTAGAAAGAAGCAGTGTTTGAAGGCAATGCCCTTGGAATATAATGTTTGCTCCCCAATGCATGTCTTCATAATAATCATAAATTTACATTGCTCAAAAAATCTGAGGTTGGAGGAGGAGGTTCATTATAATCTGCTACATTTCTTGTAGTCCTATATCTTATTTCCGTTTTGCCAGTTGTGATAGTTTTAGAGTTGAGGCACATGGATTATCACTTATTTTATTTTTATTTATTTATTTTATTTTATTTTATTTTATTTATTTCTTTTCGGTATCACTTATTTTAAATGGTATGCCCATTTTTGTGGAGGAAGAAAAGCAGCCAAAAATCATAGAAATTGTTCAATTTATTACAAATGAGAATGTCACAAGTAGAATGCCAGATTGTTCACCTTGTCCCTTACCCTAATATAAAACTGTTCTATTCTATGTCTTTTTTGTAGTTATGAGTAATACCCCAAATATTTTACAGCACAGTGATGAGTCACAAAGTAAGGAACTATAAATACTCTTGTTCTCCAGAAACAATGAAGCTTAATCTATTCTTTCACATTCACCCACCTCATATGCTGTTTCATTTAAGGTTAAGCTTTTTAAAAAACCAACTTTTCTCTACTTTAAACATTTAATCTCCAATACAAGTTATGTTTTCTAGTAAACTGTTTCATTTTATCTAATGTTTAAAAATGTATCTAAATGTAGCTCATCATGTACTGCTAGCTACACCTAATCATACACACAGGTCTGAATTACTCCACTCCTATTTAAAGCAAAAGAACAAAAAGTAAGAATGGCAGATGTGTTCATAATTAATATCCTACTGGGTTAATCAGTAGATCCCTGGGAATGCTCTGAGACTTTTGATGTATTCTGAAAATCACAGCCTTAATCTATAGACCTCTCTTTAACAGACATACAACTGTTAGAGTTTGGGGAAGATGTGATTCTTGAGAGTAAGGTAATAAATATCATTAAGTCACAAACTTGTCTCTCTGAATAACCTAATTCCACACTTGATTTTGAGTATTTCAGTGAGGCATTTATGTTTGACATTTATAGTGGATACTGTATACAAGTGTTGCAGTTTACTAATATTGCATTCAGTATTTCTTGTAGGTAATTCAAACAATGTGAAGTACAGCTCTTCTAAAACTAAGTAAACACAAACAAGATAGTTTTTTTTTTTAATTTTGAAATGGATATTTCAGAATTGTTGACTTATGGAGGACTTCTGAATGTGAGGATATAAGAGGCATGATAATTCAATGAGGAAGAGGAGGAAGGGGAAGAAGATGATTTATAGGAAAAATTCCAGGTCTTTACAGTGAGACAAACCTGAATTGAAAGCTCAGTCTCCTTTCGTGTGTCTCTCCCGATTACCTAACAGTTCCCCTCTTCAGTTACCTCATCTACAAGTGTGGCAATCTGTCTTAGAGTGTGAGGTGTTAAATAAGATGGAGCAGTATTTAGGACATTAAAAAATGCTAAATTTAAAAGCTCAGTTTCATTGGGAACATGGAACTCTCATTGTAAAAACACTGTACTCTATAAAAAGCTGAGCTTTAGTTACATTGTGGTTTGCATTTTAGTTTGTGAGTTAATGTATTCAGGTATGTGCCTGGCACATGGTGGGTACTCAATAAATGTTGAATGAGAAGATGTTGGTCTAAACAGAAATCTTGGGATTTAACTAGGGATTTAGTAAAAGGAAAAAAAAAGAACAAAATTAAAAGAGATTCATTGGCTCTCTCTTTACTGTTTCTAGATTGAGGATTTGTGAGGTATTTCCTGCAAGTTGAAGGATGCATACATGGTCATTTTAGGTGTATTACTCCTTAGAAATTATGTTTCAAGTACTTTCATTTTGTGTTTGATTAGTCAAAGTATTACCTTTTCCACAATCTAGTTTTTCCATTGAAAGTGGTATGAACAGTTTTTCTGAGTCAGAGAATTTGTATCATCTTAGTCTCTGGGAGAGTCAGGGCTTACATTATGCCATGTTTGGGGATGGAGCATGGCACTAGATGCCCCGGTGGGCTTACCTAACAAGAATCTCCATGCCAGAGAGAGGAAGGCATTAAATAGCAAATAAAAGACATTGGACAGATTGAAATAGGTTGGGGAGGAAAGCCAAATGGGTTATATTTTAGTACTTAAGTACTTTAAACTGCATTTCCCTCCATTTTTAAAAAATAAGGAGCTTCACATTTTCATTTTGCACCAGGTCTTACAAATTGTGCGGCTCATGCTGATACATGTTAGTGAATCTTAAGAAGCTTAGTGACTTAGCCTGACTTGCCTTTGCCTTCCTCTCAGGCTACATCTGGTAAAACTCATCTTCGTCACATTGCCTTTCGTCCTCACTGACCTTCTGTCTGCTTCTTCAATACATTCTTTCTTCTTACTTCAGAAACTTCATGCTTGCCAGTGCTTCCTCCCAGTACAGCTTCCTCTCTCTTGTCTTATTTCTCAGCTGGAGAATCACTTCTTCAGACAATGCCCCTTCAACACTCCAACTAAAGGGGCCTCTCTCCCAAACTGCATTTTTCTCTCATAATTCTCTTTTTTATTGTTTTTATAAAACTTAACTACTATCTGTGATTTATTTACTGGCCATTTTTGCTCAACCAAATGTAAAATTCCATGAAGAGACCATCATGTTTGTATCATTCAAGGTGATACACTTATACAAATGGGTAGAAAAGGTCCTAGTGCATAGGTGCATAATTTCTTGTTCAATAAATAACATGTTCAATAAATAACATTTCTTGTTCAATAAATAACATGTTATTTTTTTTATCCAAAAATATGAAAGGTCTACTCTGACAAAATACTAAAATTTGAAGATATTTTATATAATATATATAAAATATTAATATGGCTCTTCTAGGAGCTTTTAATCTAGTCAAGAAGAGGGAAGCACATATACAGTTAAAAATAGTATATAATAACTTGTGGGTTCCTGGGTGGCTCATTTGGTTAAGTGTCTGCCTTTGGCTCAGGTCATGATCCCAGAGTTCTGGGATCAAGCCCCACAGAGGGCCTGCTTCTTCCTCTCCCTCTGCTGCTCCCCTTGCTTGTGTTCTCTCACTCGATGTAAAAAAAAAAAAAAAAGTAAATCTTTTTTTTTTAAGATTTTATTATTTGACAGAGAGAGACACTGTGAGAGAGGGAACACAAGCAGAGAGAGTGGGAAAGGGAGAAGCAGGCTTCCCGCTGAACAGGGAGATTGATGCAGGGATCGATCCCAGAACCCTGGGATCATGACATGAGCCGAAGGCAGACGCTTAATGCCTGAGCCATCCAGGTGCCCTCCCCCACCAAATAAATCTTTAAACATTTTCTAGTATTAGAAAAAGTATATAGTAACTTGAGTGGTCAAAAGTAATATGGCAAAATTATCATGTTATTTCTTGTGTGGCAACAGAATAGAGTGGTTTGGAAATACAAGATTGTGGGAAATCTAGCTTCTGTATTGTCCTTACAGCAAGAAGGTCAAATATTCAGGGAGAATAGCCTACAAGAATCTTAACTGAAATGAACTCATCACAAGCTTACAGGTTCATGGTAGTGGAATGGTATGAAGGGCTTAGTTTTCAAAAGTATATTCTGGGAGTCAGGAGAAAACAGATCAGTTGATCTCCAAGAAAATAGATAGTTTCATCCTCAAGGTATGTGAAAAATAGCTTAGTTGTAGAAGGTCACTACTTATCCCAAAGCCATGAATCTATATATTGTGCATCAGCGCTTCCTGATACTTCACGCTCAACCCTGAATTCATTCCCCCAAACTTCCATGATCCATCTCTTGACCCTATTGTGAACTCTTTGCTTTGGAATTTATTTTTGCCTTCTTGGACTAAAATTACTCTGATTGTTTTCTTTGGTTCTGAGGCTTCTTCCTCTCAAAGATGCTCTCCTCAGTTACCCATTGGGCCATGACATCTATAGGTCCACAAGCCTTGAGGTCCTGAATCTCTCCCCTACCAACATGACCAGGTTCCCTTTTATTCCAGAAGACCAACAGGTACATATAGAAGCTTGGCCAAGGCATGAAGGGGAGGACAGGAAGTGATTTTTATATTACTGGCCTGGATTTCAACATCCATTTTTAGCTCTGTTTGGATGTAACAGACAACAGATTTTAGGAGGAACATCCCACAGTCTAAAATTTTGGAGTCACACAACCAGTAAACTGGGTTATGGCCACTGATTACAGAGAAAAAAAAATCCTTGTGCTCTCTTTTGGTTTTGGGCATTTTTTCTAGATCGTCTTCCTTAGAAGTACAGCCTCACCTAAGATAATGTCTAAAACAAGGAAGGAGAGTATGTGTTTAGGAGAAACTTTTTTTTTTTTTTTAAAGATTTTATTTATTTATTTGTCAGAGAGAGAGAGAGAGAGTGAGCACAAGCAGATAGAGTGGCAGGCAGAGGCAGAGGGAGAAGCAGGCTCCCTGCTGAGCAAGGAGCCCGATGTGGGACTCGATCCCAGGATGCTGGGATCATGACCTGAGCCGAAGGCAGCGGCTTAACCCACTGAGCCACCCAGGCGTCCCTGGGAGAAACTTTTATGTGAGTGAGAAAAGAGGATAGGGAAGGGGAAAAAGCTAAGCAAAGACTTGGTTTTAGGTGTTCATCTTTAGCCTGATCTCATAGGGAGGTGCTGGAACATAAATTACACCAGAGAGTCTGTCCTTGAGGCAGTAGGGCTTTTGTATCCACATTAGCTACGCACTTGCTCAGAGTCACCCAAAGTGGGTTGTTTCTCTCAGGTATGTTTAGCTGGATAACCCCCAGATCCTGTGGGGTTAATTGTCTGAGGAGGTTGATGATAAGAGCTAATAGCTGCTGGGAAAAGGGACTCATGTATGTCTGAGTGGGCCACCAATAATATCTTCAGTGGTCAGTGGATGTGGAGCTGGTAAAAATAAATATATAGAGACAGGTAAGTGACTGCAACCAGAGAGCAGAGTTTTCACTACATCTGGTAGTTACCTTTTTCAGAAGAGCCAGAATACAAGATAGAAATAGAGCAAAGAAAATGTACATGCTAAATTCTATAAAGAGAAGCCAAAGGAAACAGGTGAATATTGGAAACCTTTAAGACCTATATATTTATTACATCTGTAGGCACTGAGGCCTCAAGGAGGAAAAGGGTAGTGAGAAATTGAGGAAAGGAAGTAAAATATCCACAAGAATAATCTTCAATTATTCATTCATGTATTTGAGGATCAATTTATAGAGTAAAAAATCTGAAATTGCCATGATCCCATGGATCGCATGATCCCTTGGCATCACATGACACATGACTGTGAGCAGGAAATGTAGGTTTGATTTTCATCTTACTGTGCACACTATTCATCACTTTCATGTATATCATAAAATTTAAAATCTCTCTGACTGGACAAACTGTGAGAAGATACACACTGGCTAAGGTCATTCCTGAGAAGAATAAAAGGAATTCATTTCAGAAAACTCGATTTAGGTGAACTGTGTAAAACACTTAATATTTTTAAAAATCACCACCTGTTGGGTGATGAATAAGATGTTTCTTTGTAGCAAATATTCAAACCAACTGTTTGGGAAATGGCTGCAATAGAACTTTCTGAAAAAGAAAAATCATCATAAACAGAGGGACAGGTTTAAAGGATGGATCAGAAGAACCATCATCATTTGAATATTTAATGGTGGGCTTGACCAGGGGTGCCTGGATGGTATAGTTGGCTATGTGTCTGATTCTTAATTTCAGCTCAGGTTGTGATCTCAGAGTTATGAGATGGAGCTCCACGTTGAGCTCCATGCTCAGTGTGGCGTCTGCTTGAGATTCTCTCTCCCTCTCCTTCTGCCCTTCCTACTCGTGCTCTCTCTCTGTCTCTCTCAAATAAACAAACAAATAAATAAAAATTTAAAAAATTAGCCTTGGCCAGTATCTGTAATACTGAACACACCGAAGACACTGTATTTCTGAAAGAGGATGCATTTTGGATTTAGATACAGTTGGTTTTAACTTTCATCTTGGCTAGTTGTGTGTAGGTATGACCTTGACTAAGTTACTTAAACTCTCTGAGTTCATTTTCCTCGTTTGTTCAATGGCCCTTGACAGTTTTTATGAGGATTAATAAGGTGACATTAAAACAGTACTTGAAAAATCATCAGAAATTGTTAGAACTCTTTCTTTTAGAGAACTACCAGAGGTAGTCCTTGAGGTCTTATCTCTGCTCCACAGGATAGGTGCCATCTTTGCTCTAAACTGGTTATTTCATCTCTGCTGGTGGCAGGAGGTATACTTTAGCCTCCACCTTGGAAATGGTGGCTAATAGTAGAGGATAAATAAGGCTAGATTTTTTAGTACTCCCGGATCGTGTGTGTGTGAGTGAGTGAGTGAGCAAATGAAGCCAGTTGATCAAGGACACCCAACAGTTAAGGATGTAGTAAAAAGCACCATGATTCCCAATGAAAGAGCTCATCCATATCCAATTTCCAATGGATTCATACATAATATATTCTTTAAACACATAATAGAGTCATAATGTTCAATTAAAAAAATAGACTTCATGTGTTATACAGAGTTTCTTTTTCCCTTGAGGTCTAAAGTATATATGACATAATCTCTAATTATACCTTGCCATTTACATGCAGTCTTCAACAATTTATTTCCAGGATTTTATACAAGGTTCCTGATATTATGTTTTTCCTTCATAATTGAACCACAGTTGACTGAGTTTAAATCTATTAAGAGCCTGATTGGGGTTAAAGATGTGCCATAATGGGAATGACTAACGATTTCATCTTTGTTTCAACTGTGTTAAGCTCATGAGACCTATGATTTTATCACCATTATCAGCATTTTCAATGTTCATTTTCCACTCATTTTGGCAAAATAATAAGGGCAAAGAGCAAAAAACATTCAAATAATTACATGAAGCCTGCTCTTACAGACAAAGATGGCATGACTGCCCAAACAGAACTCTTGGCTGTCAGGCGGTGCCACCACACATTAGTGCAAAATGTTCGTTGATCTGCTGATGTATGAAAGTCTGGATTTGGCATACAAAAGGCACTTTGGAGTGTCGATGTATAATGCATGAAAGTGTTGGCTGTTCAGAAGCTGAAAATATGAGAGTCAGGGACAGCCTGTATGTACATGAACAAAGGAAAGGAGACAGATACAGTAAACCATGACTGACTTTGTCCTTTAGGTGTTAAGGAAGACTTCCAAGTAGAGGTGTCTCGAGTGCAGTCCTTAGAGGTGAGTAGACTTGGATCAGGTATTGCCCCACGGTCTAACTGTGCACCCATCTTGGAACCGTTAAAGAACATGGCATGTTCAGGATGTCTGAGAGCAGAACATAGAATGTGGGAAGAGACAGAAGGAAGTTAGTTTAGAAACAGAGTTTGAAGAGCCCTGCATGCTATGTCAAGGAGGGAACACTATTTTGTAGGTCAATAGGTCTTTTTATGGCTTCAAAAATGAACTGAAGAGTTAGGTGATTTCAATAAAAATCCAGTTATCATGATTTTCTTAAGAAAGAACAACACTGAGCCTCTATTCCTATGAGGCAGCTCTTGGCTGGAACAGGTTAGCTGCTGCTTTTTTTATATAGGGCTTCTGCTCTCCATATTTTTTCTTCCTATTGGTAGGCTTCTTTCATCTAAATGACCACCTGGGCTTCATAGGCATTTAAATGTCTGGGCCCTGAACGTGATGGGGACCATCAGAGGCTTTCAAGGAAAAAAATAATCAGAGAAATCCACTTAAAATTTTTATCATGATTTGGATACTGTTTTGGGCTCTGTAAGATAGAAATATGGGTCAGAGAGCAAAGAAAAGATGGTTGGGGTGGGTTTGCTAGGGACAGAATGGGGAGAGAGGGAGGGGGAGGGAGAGGGAGAGAGAGACAGAGGGAGACAGATAGTGAGATACTGAGAAGTTATTTAGGAGTTCTAGGTGAGAAATAGAGAAGAACTGAGTATCCTCTGTATTTTTGTGAATTCCACAGCACTAGACGTATTGCCTTGCATATATATTGGGTACTCAGTAAATGCTTTTTGAATTAACATACATTAACATATTGATAAACATTTAGTCATTGTGTGGACTTTTTCATACCATCTTTGGGCCCTAGTTTGTCACTTACTAAATACAAGTAAGAAAATAGAATTCAGTGACAGCTCCAAGTGGAGACTGAAATTAGAGGATTTGTTTAAATTGTTTACAGTGTTTCACGTGGCACAGAAGGATGATATGTTATGAAAACTCCAGTTTCTAGTTCTATGCTGGTTTTGGACAATATTTCCTTTAAAATCAATTGTATTGAATATGTGAGGATTAATAAATCCATTCACTTTATATTAATACTTTTGTTTTAGAAAATATTGTGTAGATTCCAAAAAATGTTTATAAAATATAGGTAATGTAGAAATCATTATTCAAAGAATGCTTATGTATGGATCACGGAATTACAAAATGGAACATTATGTCTTTGAAATCTTTTGTGTTCCTTTTTCTGAATCTATTCCATTCCCATTAACTCAAGAAAATCACTAGTCTAAATTTGTGTTTATCATTGCTTACCTTTGTATTTTTAGCTATGTATCTAATGTTAAGCCATTTATTGCTTGGTTTTGCACATTAATTTTAACTTAAAAAAAGATTTTATTTCTTTATTTAGAGAGAGAATGCATGGATGCAAGTGGTGGGAGAAGCAGAGGGAGAGTGAGAATCTCAAGCAGATTCCCACTGAATGCAGAGCCTTACACAGGGCTCAATCTCATGACCCTGAGATCACGACCTGAGCCAAAATCAAGAGTCAGATTCTTAACTGACTGAGCTACCCAGATGCCCCTTTAACTTTCAAAAATAGAACAATATTGTATATATTCAGTGATTTGTTTTTTTCACTCAGTGTTAGGTTTCAGAGGTGTAGACATTGATGCAGTAAATGTAATTAATTGACTTTTCAGTGCTCTCCAGCATTCCATTTATGATCACACCCTGATTTATTATATTTTTAGTGAGTATTTGATATTATAAACTGTGCTATTATGAACACTTTCCTGGTATGTATATATGAGTGTTTCTTTAGAATTTAAACCTAGAAATGGAATTTCTGCATCAAAAGAAATGTGTGCATTCAGATTTGTTAGATTAGGTCAAACCATTTTCCAAAGTAGTTTACCAGTTCATGCAATGACCAACGGTGTATACATGTAAAAAATATTTTTTTGCATAACGTGCTTGCCAACACTTGGTGTTGTCAGACAGAAGTTTTTTGTTTTTATTTTTGTTTTTGTTTTTGCCCATCTAGTGGGTATGTAATGCTTACCTTATTGTAGTTTTAGTTTACATTTCCCTGAAAAATGCCAGATACTAACTTTTCATTTATTTGGATTTCCTTTTGTGTGAAGTATCTGTTCAATTCTTTGCTCAACTTCTGTGGTTTCTTATTTATTAGCCGTTCTTTAGAAATTTTGCATCCTAATCCTTTATTACATGTGTTGAAAACATTTTCTCTTTTTTTTCTGGATGGTGTCATTTTTTTTTAACAAACTGCTTAATCTGAAGGTGTTTCAATTTTCAATCCCATTTTGTATGGATCCAACTTTTTGTATGGGGTTCTTATGGTGCTTATAAAATAGTGTTCCGTGTTTTATAGTTTTGACTCTGTAGTTAGGACTGTATTGATTTTTTTGTGAAGAGTATTGGGGTAAAACTCCAGTTTTATTTATTTTTTTCCATATGGATAACCAGTTGTCCCAACACTATTTGTTGTAAATTCCATATTTTTACCATTGATCTGAAATATCACCTTTGTCATAAATCAAGTTTCCTTGAATGTGTGGATATTTTTTCTGGGACATGTCATTTGAGCAAACTATTTTTTAGTCTCCAGTAATACCACAGTCTTAATTTTAATAAATTAAAAATAATTCTTGATACTTGATAGGAGATACATTCCAACTTGTTATTTAGGAGAGTCTTAGCAAATCTTAGACCTTTGCTTTTCTACTTTTAATCAGTCTGTTAAGTTATACTTAAAAAATTTTATTTAGAGAATGTTTAGGGTTTTATTGATAAATTTGGGGAGATTTGAAATTTATGATAGCAGATCTTCCAGCCTATTACATCTCTCTATTTAAGTCTTCTTTAATATTTAATAAAGTTTATAAACTATAAAATTTTTATAGATTTTTGTTAGATTTATTTCTCAGACTTCATATATTTTTATAAAGCATTAAATAACATTTTAAAATATTATACATTCTAAATTTGTGGCTGAGGTATAAAAAGTGTAATTGATTTTTGTATGTTATTTTGTATCTTACAAGCTTGGTAAACTTGACTTCTAATCAATTCTAATAATATATATATTGATCTCTTTGGCTTTGCAGCTAGACAGGTATATTGATGATTAATTAAAATTTTATTTTTTTCATTTCTTTTGGCTTCTTTTTCTTGCCTTACTATGCTGGCTATGACAACTAGTACAATCGTGAATAGAAGGGAAGATAGTAGGCATTGTTGTTTTGTTCCTGATGCTGTAGGGAAAGTTTTCATTATTCTACTATTAAGAGTCATTTTACTATTTTTTCCCTAAAATACCTTTATCTAGTCAAGGAAGTTCCTTTCTATTTCTTGTGTGCTATGAGGTTTTTTTCCTTTAATCATGTATAATTCCTGAATTATTAAATGTTTCTAGACCAATAGACACTATCATATGATTTTTCCATATAGTCAATTATCAATTATTTCCATAGTCAATTATCAACCTATAGTTCACTCTGTGGAAAATAATTTGACTTTTTAATTGTCCGAAGATTTTTCTCTTTATCTTGTGGTTTCACTGTGGTGAATCTAGGTGAGGATTTGTTTTGTTTTATTTTTTTTCCTAACTTAGAAATTTGGGGTGCCTTTTGAATATGTGGATTTATGTCTTTCATTTGTATCAGATAATTTTCAGAAATTTCCTTTCTAATACTACCTATAAACTAGTTTATTTTTCTTCTGTGTTTCTGTAAATTCAAATATTAGCATGAGATTTTCAGAGCACTCCAGTTGTATGAATTAAGGCTGCAAAACCATGTAAAAGCTGTTTTTTTTTTTACTTAAGTTTTAAACGTTGCCTTTACTATGAAGATTGGACTTTTTGAATGTCACAGATTTTAGGGTTTTTTCTCTTAATACTCCTCATCTATTTACTAATGTATCCCTGATATATATATTTTTTATGTATCCCATCCCTGATCTATTTTTTTTTTTAAGATTTTATTTATTTATTTGACAGAGTGATAGAGAGAAAGCACAAGTAGGCAGAGCAGCAGGCAGAGGTAGAGGGAAAAGCAGGCTGTCTGCTGAGCAGGGACCCCAATGTGGGACTCGATCCCAGGACCCTGGGATCATGACCTGAGCCAAAGGCAGACACTTAACTGAGTCACCCAGGTACCACCCCCCACCTCAATCTATTATCAGTTCTATCTGGTAAAATTTAAATCACAATTGTTTTTTATTTCCGTAAATTCTCTTTGGTTATTTTTTGAATCTGCTTGGTCAATTTCTTTTAATTAGTTATCAATTTTTCTATTCATATTTAAATATTCATTTAAAAAGATATTATATAAGTTTATTTAATATTTTATATTCATAAATCCATTCCTGCTGTTTTTATTTTTTTTATTTTATTTTTATTTTTATTTTATTTTTTTTAAAGATTTTATTTATTTATTTGACGGAGAGAGATCACAAGTAGACAGAGAGGCAGGCAGAGAGAGAGAGAGAGGGAAGCAGGCTCCCTGCTGAACAGAGAGCCCGATGTGGGACTCGATCCCAAGACCCTGAGATCATGACCTGAGCCGAAGGCAGCGGCTTAACCCACTGAGCCACCCAGGCGCCCGTTTCCTGCTGTTTTTATACTTGTTTTCTCTTTTGATTTCTTGGGGCATTTGGTGAGTTATGCAATTTTGAGCAATGACCTTATGTTTCTTGGAGTCTCAACTGTGGGAAATATTTCAGTCCTGAATGAAGATAGGTGCTCAAGAGAGAATTTTTTATTTGCCTCTGTAAACATCTGTGTCGATTACCTAGTTGGGGACCAATGTAAATTCAGTTTTTTGGCTTGAGATCTTCAGAGTACCCACATGTATGAATTTGGGCTATAAACCCATGTGAAAACTAGCTTTTGCTTATGAAATCTCAGGGAATATCTTACACTTTACTTGTGCTATGAAGGCAGGAACCTTAAGGTCATAGCTATTTAAGGATTTACTGTTAGACTCCTTACCTTGGCCAGAATTGCATCTATGCCTCTTGTCTCTTGAGCCCTTGAGGGCCATGAAAAGGATATTTTAATTCTATCTTGTTTAGTAAATCTCTCAAGTAAATCTCTCAAATTTCTCTCAAGTGAAAACTGACTTCAGAGATCCTCTTAAACCATTCTCCACTTTTACTTATATTTTAGTCTGAATATTCCTTATTTTCTTTTGAATTAATCAAGGCATTTAAGAAGATATCTTATTAACGTTTTCAGAAGTTTCTTCAGTGGAGAGGTGCATGTACCACATTGCTAGAAATGAAAGTCTGACTATGTTTTGACTAGAGGAGGAAGAGAAACTTACCATTGGTGTTAGTAATTTTCTCATGCTGGGAATGGTCTCAGCACAGGCAAGCCAAATAGGACAGTGATTCCTGACTGTGAAGAGTAGTTCAGGATATTCCTTTGGAAGACATTGGTCTCAGGATAGGCGAGGGAAGTTTTATTGTGCACAATTTGAAGGACAAAGTCGGTGTGTGCATCCCAGATAGAGCTGCTGGATTAAGTTCCGGACATCTAGTTAATCTGAATTTCAGATATATAGTGAATTTTTTTTAAAGATTTTATTTATTTATTTGATGGACAGAGATGACAGGTAGGCAGAGAGGCAGGCAGAGGTGGCGGGCAGGGGGGATGCAGGTTCCCCACTGAGCAGAGAGCCTGATGTGGGGCTCGATCCCAGGACCCCAAGATCATGACCTGAGCTGAAGGCAGGGGTTTGACCCACTGAACCACCCAGGAACCCCTATAGTGAATATTTTTTTTTTTTTTAGATTTTTTATTTATTTATTTGACAGAGAGAGATCATAAGTAGACAGAGAGGCAGGCAGAGACAGAGAGAGAGAGGGAAGCAGGCTCCCTGTCAAGCAGAGAGCCCGATGTGGGGCTCGATTCCAGGACCCTGAGATCATGACCTGAGCTGAAGGCAGCGGCTTAACCCACTGAGCCACCCAGGCGCCCCTATAGTGAATATTTTTAAGCATATGTCCCAATTATTCCCTTTCATCCAGCCATTTCTCATCCCAGTTATCTAAGGTGGTATGGATATCATGGAGTGTATTATTTATAAGCACTATATTTTGGCTAAATGAAAGCCTTAGAGAAGTAAACTTTACACTTTAGTGTGCAAAATAAATCACCGGGAGTACCTTGTCAAACTGTAAATTCTTATTTAGTTGGTCTATGGCTGGGTAATGAGCTTTTGCCTGCCTTTCTTTCTTTCCCTTCCTTCCTTCCATTTATCTTTTTTCTTTTAGATTCTGCATTTCTAACATGAATGGGTTCTGCTCTAAATGTAAACATGAAATCTCCTCTTCATGTAAGAGAAATTTCAAAAAATAATCTTTCCTCAGTAGACAAGAACCTTCTGCTGCTCCCTCCTAGAACCTTCAAGGAAGACATTTTTCTTAGCTTGAACTTTGTTGTTAAGCATTCTTGTAAATACCACTGATAAAATGTGGCTGTGGGTTCAGTAGGCTCAATTCTTGTAGGTAGCCCTTCCTGAAACATATTCTCAAAATACTACCTCATCATTAAAATGCTGAAATACTAAAACTCACTCCTGCTCCCTTGCCCACCCATATAGATATATGTAGTTCAGCATGCTTCATAGATAAACAAATAAATATCAGTGTACCATATGTGATATTCTCTAAAACCCCAAGGAGAGGAATCGTTTTGAATAAACACATTTCCAAAACAGGTAACAGCTTATTCCTTCATGTTCGCTGTATTTGAGGTAGAATGGGAACTAATATTTGGAAACACATTAGCTTCCATTATACCAACTGCATTGAGGGGAGTTTTATACCTGAATTTTTACATGAGCTATATGCAGATCTAAATGGGTAAACAGTAGAGTAACAGAGATAGAATGATAGAGACATGCTAGAACAATTTCTATGTGCTTACCTCCCTTTTTTCTCTAACCTCTGGTAAGTTCCATACTACATTTACAAAAACAGATGGGACGTAAATAAAATCATTGTCTAGAGTTAGATTTTTCCAACATTTTGTTAGAGGCTAGAAATGTTTTCTTCTTCCTTTGAAATTCCTGTTCTTAATTTTTCCATAAGATAAGTGCATCATTCAAATTCACGAGTTTAGAATATTCAAATGGTACAATATAACATGAGTAATGAGTGTGAGCTCTGTATCACCTTATCATCCTGGATGTTTTTATCTATATGTGAATTTTTATGAATTTTTAAAACTGCTGCTATTCCCGTGGTATTTCAGTAGTGGTCATTGTTTGCTGTTATTCTGAAATTTTGTTCCATTTATTCTTTTTTCTAAAATTGCCATGAAAATAAATATAGATCATGATATGTTTAAAGAGCAACAATTAAGAAGAATTTATTCTTTTCTCCTAATTCATCAAATGTCGATGCTTTTGCATGTGAATGGTTATATCTCATTAATGGCTTCTGTGGTGTAACTCTGTAATTAATATTTATATATTAGCTACAGTATCTGTTCTTATGGAAGAAAGAATTATATAGTATAAAATTGAATGTTTTAAAGCATTCAAGTAAACCAAAAATATTTCCTCAAAAATGTGTTGAAAGGATATAACAATCCAGCATGTGATTTTAATTAATGTCCAAGTAACTAAAAATGTATTTAGTTCATAAAGAAAACATATTGACATCTAATTATGGATCATAGAATTTGGTGCAGTGAAACCGTAGTGCATCTGTTCAGTGAAAACATAATCATGGAGAATACTAAATGGCACAATATATAATGAAAAATTGAAATAATGCACAAATAAGGCCATTAAAAAATCACAGTGTGAAACTAAATAGAGTTGGAATTTAGCAAGAGAGGTCTGGTAGTTCTAGATTTACTGATAACAGAGATTGTCAAATTCATACAAAATTTACTATGCTAATTTTAATGGTTGTGCAGCAGAATCGTCTCTCTTTTCTCCTTTAATGGAATTTAAATTTTTAAAGTAGAAGAAAGTTAGTGCAATTAGCCCACTTTCATATTTTCAGACTATATATAAATTGAACTAAGGGTTATCTTTTTGATAAATCATTTTTCTTCAATTAATGATGGCAAAGACTAACAAATGCCAAGAGTGTTGACTTTATTTTTTACAATACTGTTGGCTCAACCCCTTTATCTCTATTTCTACTGATTTAGTACAGGCCGTAATTTCTTCTCATATGGAATTTCAGTAGCTTCTCAGTGGCTTCCTAACTGGTTCACTTGGTTCACGGTGGACCTCATACCTCCCAGTCTCTCCCCACTGACCCCAGTCTATTCAATACTTACAGCAGTGGTTCTGAAATTTGGGGTTGAATCTGAATCACCTGGAGGACTTATTAGAACACATAACAGCATCCTTAGAGGTTCTAGTTCAGTTGGCCTATGAAGAGGCCCTGGAATTTGCATTTTGAATGATTTCCAGGTGATGCTGATATTATGGGTCCTTGGACCATATTTTTGAAATGATGCCTGGGCATCTTGCTAATTGCTTTAAAGCTTCTTGCCCCAGCCCTCCCGTTTTCATAGTCTCTTATTGGCTTCTTGTGGTCCTTCAAATGTGGCTCAAATTTAGCGAGGTATTTAGGGATTTCTACCATGTGGCCTCCAATCTATCTTTTCTGCTCATCTCCAACTTGTCTTTCCCTGGGTATTTGATGCTTTAACACACAGAATAACTCATTGTTAAAGAACATGCCCAAATATTTTTATAACTTCTTGTTTTGTTATGCTATTCCAGTCTGTCTGGAAAGCTCTAAGCTCTTCACCTCCATATTTTAGTCATTCAGTTCTCAGCACAAGTGGCCTCTCTTTTTTTTTAAATGTATTTTTTAAATGTATATAATGATTATGAAAATAGCTATGATAAAGATAATACCAGTAATAAGATCATCTAAAATCTACCAAACTTCTAATATGTACCTAGGCAGGTGTCTAGCTTCACACATTATTTCATTCCACCTCCTCATTATTTCCATGAGATTATTTTCATTCCCATTTTATAGGTGAGAAAACTGAGGCACCAAGAAGTTAAGTAATTGTATATAGTCACATAGTCACATAGCTAATAAGTAGAGTAACTGGGATATGATCCCAGGAGGTAAATCTCAAGACCTCAGACTTCTAACCGCTTATCCAATGAAACTTCTTATATCGTAAAAATGTAGACACTTAAAATTGGGCACCAAAAGGACAGATATGTTTGCAAATTTTATCTTGTATAAAAATTGTCAGTATAGAAAACTGACTAAACGATGATCACTAACTCATATTCAGTACCAGAGTGGCCCTGAACATTCCTCCAGTTGCAGTTCTCTAAAATTCTCCAGTCATTTCCCTTACCCAGTCATTTATTTGCATGATAGAATTACAAGGAATGCAATGTAACTTGTTCTTATTTTCACAATATCATGGTAAAGTATGTTTCTCTGAGGGTGGGCTTGGGACCACCTGTATCAGTACCACCTGGGGTGCTTGGGGAAAGTGCAGAGTCTCAGATTAACCAAGATCGAAAAAATCAGAGCATCTGGAAGAAGCGCCTGAGAATGTCTTTTCCCTAAGCACCCTGGTGGTTCTTAGGTACACTCAAGTTTCAGAAGTACAGTTCTCTCTGGATATCAAATCAGTCAATGTGATTTATAAACACTCATTTAGTGTGTGTGTTGTGGGGGTTTGGGGAAGTTGATTCTAGTTACTGACAGCTCTGAGTTAGGTTGCATATAGGGTACATGTGAAGGCACAAAACACGGGCAGAAGATTTGTTTGGATTACCAAGACTTCTTTAAAAACAGTTGTAACTATTTAATGACTTAGTGTACATTATTTAAATCAAGTAACCAAGTCATTTTCCCTTTAACCCATATAAGGCTCAGTTATTCTAGTATTTCTTAATCTTAAATAATTTTCCACAACCTTTTAAAGAAAAAAAAAAGAACAAAACAAAAAACACCTTTTGACTTTAGAGTTGACTTAAATTATATCCAATGTAAAGTTTCTTAAATATTGTATAAGCATAAAGCAAAGTACACATTTTATATAGTTATAAGATGTAGTATAATGTATAAATTAAGTCCAAACAAAACCATAAAGATATATTATTCAAGTTACAAATATTAAAAATGAAGATTTTTTTTAATTGAAGCTCTTAGGTCTTCTTTTATATTTTAAAGTAACGAATATACTTTTTTACCACGTCACTTTGTCAATGTAATTTTTTTTTACTTTTGCATACAAGGTACTGTAATTCATCATTGCTTTAATTATTTCTCTTTTTTAAATGAATTTTTAATCTTACCAACTACTCTTTTATTTTCATGGGCCAATCAATTTAAGAATATATACATAATGTAAAATACAATCATAAATATGATAACTGAATGAAACATTCTCCAGGGCATATTTGTTTTTGTATGCACTGATAATGAACTATTGCAAGATGTTCTGCAGTCAGACTAGGCTGTGTTGTCTGTTGGGCAGGTTTTTTCTGGTCAGTATGTTTTCACAACCACAAGCCTTTTTTTTTCCCCCAAAGATTATTTATTTATTTGAGAAAGAGAGAGAGAGAGCACAAGTTGGGAGGGGCAGAGGGAGAAGGAGAGGGAGAAGCAGAAGCAGGCTCCCCATTGAGCAGGGAGCCTGATGTGGGGCTCGATCCCAGGACCCTGGGATCATGACCTGAGCTGAAGGCAGATGCCTAACCAACTGAGTCACCCAGGCACCCCACAAGTTCATGCTTTTTGATGACAACTATTGTGCAAACTTCATTCAGATTTGGCTTTCAGTTCTGTAGAATGTGATCCAATGTAAACAAGGTACCTGGTTATAAGGCAGTCATGTAGATTGGATGGACTATACTAATATCAGTATCCTAAAATTCTTTTAGAAAAGAAAACATAACATTAAAAGCATCGAAAACAACAAAATTTCCAGAGCTTCAAAACCAAAATGAGTAGACTCCTGTTCTTGGCATCCTTGAAAACCTGTAACTATTCTTTGGTGCATTGGTTTGGCTTGGAAGTATAGAAATTAACAGAACAGAAGAGAAATTTTGTATCATGAACATGAATTTCTGCAGATTGGTGGCTTGTTAGATACTCAAATAAAAGAGGATTTGAAGAAAGGAAGAAAATAGTATGGGGAAAGTTGCAAAAGTAATGGTAGCCATTGGCACTCTTGTTTCTTGTTTCTTGCTTTGTGTTCTGGTACTTTCAGATCACTCAGGCAAGTCTATGTCATGTAAAAGGTGACTTCTGATACAAGTAAATTAAATACAAAGCTTGATGTGTTTAGGTTGCTTTTGGTCTCCCATCTGCAGCATGTAGTTGACAGTCCTGCGTTAGGCAGACTTTGCTCTGGATTTCTAATTGTTCAAGACCTTTTGGTCTTTATTCACTGTGTCAAATGATACCATTCAGAAGAACAGAGGAATAAAGTCCACTTTCCTGACTTCTTAAGCATCTATTGCTGATAAAATCTAAATTAGTTCTAAAAATCTCCATATTGAGAGAAGTTGCTATTTTCTTCCAGAAACTTATTCCATTGTATAACACCTCACATTTCTGTGTAGGCATCCTTGTCCATATCTAATCCAAACCCTCTGTACTGCATTTTATTCTTTCTCCCTTTGTCTGTCTGTAGCATCAGAAGAACAGATGGCCATCTTTTGTCAGTACTTGAAAACTGTTTCTAAGAAACATTAATTCTGCACCAGGCCTCACTTGTTAGACAAAGCTCCTTTTCAGAATAGGCAGGACAGTTTTTTAATTCATCAGGTATGTCTTGAAGCCTAGTTCCCCTTTTCCTCACTTTAAGTCTCTTAATAGCTTCAGGCTTTTATTTTTAGTTTATTTTACTTTTTTACCTTTTTCATCCCTATCTTCAGATATATAATCATTAAACTTATTTACATTGAGGTGTAAATGACTGCTAAAGCTTAATATAGATCATTGGGGGTGGGTATCTTAATTTTAACAAAGAGCATTTTTTCTTATACTGAAATTTTAATCACAGGGTTAGAATATCTATGGATTGGATAAGGGAGGGTGGAAGGAGTATGGAAGATAGCTCTCAGCAATGCTGTAATCTTTCTGTGTAGGCAATTGGTAAAATGCTCCATGTGTGAGTAGCATCTCTCTTCATTCATGCTTCATTAAAAAAAATATTCATTGGGCAATTAGTGTTTGGGGCACTGGGGATCCAGCAGTGAATTAGACAAAATCTTATAGAACTTGTTCTTTTGGGAGTAGAAACAATAAACAAGGGTGTCTGGGTGGCTCAGTTGGTTGAGATACTAACTGTTGGTTTCAGCTCAGGTAATGATCTTGGGATCATGGGATGGAGCCATGTGTCAGGGTCCTCACTCAATGGGGAATCTGCTTGAGATTCCCTCTGCCCCTACTCTTCCACATGCACGTGCTTTCTCTCTCTTTCAAATCAAATCAATCAATCAATCTTAAAAAATGAACAAACCAACAAAAACAAGAAAATGCCTGGTGTGAGAAACTTTAGGCAGAAAATTAAAATAGGGTAAAGTGAATAGTGAATGGCTAGCTACTTCAGATCTGGGATTCCAAAAAGGCATTTCCTGGGGGCGGTGACATCTAAATTGAGATCTGACTATAAGACAGGGCCAGCCCTAAGCAAAGGCACTGTAGAGAGAGGTAAGAACAAGTGCAAGGACTCTACAGATGGAGATAAACTTAGTATGTGAATGTCTGGCTCTCATTAAAAAAGAGGGAGGCTAGAGGACGAAGTTGGGGAGAGATGGAGGGACCAGGTCATGTGGAGCTTTGACATGCCACTAAAGAAATTTAAGATTTTATTCTAAGCAGCGTGGGAAACCTCTGGAGCCAGATCTGATTTACATTTTTAAATATTACCAAGTCTGCTGTGTGTTATAGGAGGAATGGAAACAAGAATACCAGTTAGCATATTGAGTATTCTGGGTGAGAGAAAATGATGACTCAGGACAGGATGGTAGAGGTAGAAGCTTGGAGAAAAATTTAAAGAGGTTGTCAGGGCTTATTATTATTGATTTGAATGTAGAGAGGGGGTAAAAGAGGAAGTCAAGAATAATGCCTAGGCTTAAAGCTTGACTAATTGGGTGGTGATGGTTTCTTTATTATTATGAGGAAAACTTAGGGAGAAATAGATCTAGAGGTGAAACCACGATTTCATAGTATAACTTGCAATAGTAGTTAGGGTCACAGACTCTAGGTTAGGTATACCTGAATCTAATTCTTCGCTTAGGTGTTTTGAACTCAATGGTCTTGAGCATAAATGGAGATCAATATAAGCATAGAATTATGAAAATGAAAAAAAAACTTCATAGAGAATACTTAGGTACATCATCATTATTACTAAATTTGAGGTTAGAATTTGTAATCTATTTTTTCCATTTTCTAAATTTTAATATTCTTTGCTAATATTTTATGCCATGTCTCTAAGATATCTGCCCAAATTTCAGAGTTTAAAAATTTAAACAGTGTTATTGTTTGATCAGTTATTTAACTAACAAGTTTATATTCTTTTAAATATACCACAGTGTTGTTTTAACCATAGTAATATGTTGCTTTCTCATAGTCAGTTGTCTCTAAGACTCATATCATTGATCAGTACAAACTTTGGTCATTTTCACACCTTTCATTATTCTGTGTGGTTTTCTTTATAAAGACAAGAAATCAGCAATTATCCACTTTATTCATATACTTTTAACCTTTTGTTTGAAAACATCATAATATATTCTAGCCTTCAACAAACACTACACTCTTCTCTATTTGTTGTCTTTATCAAACAGAATTCATTAGTATCTCTTGCATTTTTCCAAGTTTCTGATGAAAATGGAAGTCTGACTTCTGGACTTAAAATCATTTCTTTGAAGGGATTATAGTAGGAGAGATTAAATTAAGTAGTTTTTTTTTTTTTTTTCAATTTTGAGGAAGTTAAATTTATATTTCTTTTTCTTAGGCTGTGTTTTATGGGAAGGGCCATAGCTTACAGTGGAGAGGAAAAGGGCTTGGAGTAATACTAAGGTCATTTTTAAATCATCACTTGTACAAACTCTTTATATAGAAGAAATCTGTTTAAGTTTTGAACATCTAAAATTGGCGAATGCTATTGATTGGTCAATATTCTGTGGTCCCCTACTAGCTACCTTGGACTTTCTATGCAGATAAAGAAGAGAGGATAATTTTCACTGATCAGGAGAATGCAAGCCTTTGAGGAAAGTTAGATGGTGATTAGTACTTTGTGTATCAAAGTTTTCTTTTTTGTACATTTATTAATGAAAATGCTGATGAGAGAAGAATTAAGATAGAAAGATAAATTGCACATGCTTCTTCCTATCAAAAAATAATGCTCTTAAACATGGCTCATTAATTTCTAGCCTGGGGGTAGTATTGATGATGTAATACTCCTCTGAGAGTAACCTCTACGTTTAACACATTTAACTCATTCATGTTTAACTTATTCAATATGATCAATTTATCAGTATTAACAAGACCATCAGAGAGTCTCTTATAGAAATATGCACACTTTGTTCCTATGCATATGCCTCTTTGCTAGGCAGAAATGATTTTGGTGGGCTAACTCAAGAAATCCTAAATGAAGGTACAAATTGAAGATTTCTAAAATAAGTAAGAGGTACTTGTGGTTGAAAGCATTATAGGGTCCAAAATTCTGAGTAAAGAAATCATTTTATATTTACTTCAGAGAGACACTATTTATCTCTGTTGGCCAACATACTTTGAAACAACTATTTGGTTTTAATGGATATATATCTTGCCACTCTGCCATCAGTAATTTGAACAGCTTGAAATACTGTATGTCATCTTACATTGCTTTCTCTTTGAAGCAAACACAATCACTGGATTGTTTTCCATTGATTTAAAAACATTGACTTGCTGAAGTATGAGCCTGTGTGCAGTCATAATTCTTGTCTTTTTTCCCTCGGCAAAGCCTGTGATAATTCTTTGAGTTTCAAGCAGGTGTCATGCATCAGATCCAAGTGCTTAATAAATGCACCAGAAGTATATTTTCCTTAAGGCCTTGTGTTTATCCCATTTCCATTTATCTTGTGAAATATCTTCAAATGTTTTTTTTAAATCCTGGGAAAGAGCAGGTTAGCATTTCTACTTGGCAAGCAGCACTAGTAAGCGTAAGGCTCCCTTGTCTGTTTTGACCTTAACCAACGTTGGTGATTCCCAGTCTGTGTGCCAAGGGACTGTGAAGAGTGATGGAGTTGTTGGACAGAGCCCACCAATCCATATGCACACCAAAAATTTTTTTTTTTTAGTAATCTGAAAAATATTTCTAACATGAAAATGTACTGTGCTTTTCCCTAAATGCATATAAATACTGCTGTGATCAATAAAATACAAATACATGTTAAAGAGATTCCAAATTCAAGATGGCATTTTGTCACTATATTTTCTCAATTAATGGGTGGTACTGGGTTACCTGTATTTTTGATATTGTAACTGATAGTGCTCAATGCATTAAATTTTAAGATAACATTATTGGCCAGAGGTACCTTACTGATTCCAAACTGAAATGATTTTTTTTCTATCACATCCATGTTGTGAGCTGATAATCAGTAATTTTTACATTCATTTTGATTAACAGCACACTAATACATTAATGATGGTATAATTAACAACTCTGATAACTATTTTGTCGGGTGCAGAGAGTCACTTAGTTTTTATAGCAACCCAGTGAAGTAATCATTATTATTATTCCCTTTTTGCTAAGAGGAAACCAAGGCTCAGAGAACTCAAGGATATTGCCATAGGACACTCAATAAACTAATAAGTAATGTGGGCTTTAAATCCTACCTTGGCCATCTGACTCTGAACTTGCTCTTTTGACTCTGTTGTACTACAGAGCAGTGTGACAGGTGAGACATGCATATCAAGGTTGTGCTTGATTCTAGAAGACATGTATTTATGAAATGGATATAACTGGATTTGCCTTAAATTTTGTTGAATCTAAAAAATTATGATTTTTCAAGAACTTTTAATCTAGAAAATTTGTTTGTGAAATCCAGGACATCATGCTAATGCTGCTTAAATGAAGCAATTACAGCAACTACCTCTTACTGTTAAACCAGCAGCCACCTATTAAACATGTCCAATTTTGACCTACTATTTCAAATATCAAGAAGAAGGAGGAGAAAAAAACAAGCAATGATATGGAGTTTTAATAACTTAAGTGCAGGGAAGAAAAGGAAGGAAGAAGAGCTACATGTAGTTCATGGATTCTAGAAAGTGAAAGATTTGGGACCTTATCAGTAGAGTCCCTGGAAGGTTTCAACTCATTCTTTTAATTCCTAATTGCTCTGGTGAACTAGGTGTTAACCTCACCTAATGGTTCTCTTCTGTATCCTTCTTCTCATTATTCTCCCTTCCACAGTGGAAAATCTTACTGTTTGTTTACAATCCAGAGTTTTAAAGAAGCTGAACTAAAATTGGCTGCTTCTGGGACATCCCTGCCAATGGATAGGTTCCAAATTGGCTCTGCCATGAAGAGGCAGCTATGCCCACATAAGGATATTTTGGCTTAGTATTTCTGTCGTCTTGTTGCCAGGCAGACAATCATCCAGGAGTGGGAAAATACAGCTGGGGCAAATGTTTATAGCTAGGATGGTCAGCTGGTTGGAGCACTAGTCTGAAGGAAAGGCTATCTGATGTCATGTTTGACTCCTCATGAGAAGCACTTAATGTTGAACTTAGCTTCTAACCCGATCAGATGGACACGGACCACAGTACATATACCTTCTATCTGCCCAGGCATATTCTTAAATCATTCAGTTTGTTTCTTCCATTCTTGACTGTAAAGGAGATAACAACTTTCTTTTCTGATATGAGAACAGGCAGATAACTCTGTAGCTTTTCTGGTGTTGTAGTCAAGTTTAGGAGAAAGAACAATTCTCTCAGCTCTGGAAAAAAAGCTTCCCTTTAAGTGTTTCTCATGGGCTAATATGTTACCTGAAGATGGGAAAACAAGGGTGTGTGTATAAAAATCACATGTAGAAAGCATATGTGTAAAACATAGATGTATATACAGTATTTATGTAAAGATGTCTTTATCTAGACATTCCAGCATAGCTCCTAGTTAAGCCACAACTTTTATAATGGGAAAGCAAATCAGATTTGACTGCATTGGCTGTTTAACTGAAGGAGCCACACAGATGGGAAAGAAGCACAGACAAATTGCTTTTGGCTCTGTTTTCTTTTATAACAACATCAGATATATTTAGTTTCTTTTTCTTTATGCGTTGTGCATGTTTCTGCCTCATATAGAAAGTCATTGCACATTGTCTTCATCAGTTTTGCCACTCTCTACTAACAGGCCCATTTAGCATTTCATTTACCTTTAAAATTTTGAGATCCAAAGATATCATAGGAAAGTCCATTTTCAGATGTAGACGATGGGCAGCGAGAAATACTTAAATATCATGGAAGTGATTCTTATTAGGAGAAAGGAGAATCTTATATTTTAACCACATGGTGGAGAAATATTTCTGTTTAGCACAAAGTGTATTTCCAAGCTGGATGGACCTATACACACACCTTAGTTCTAATAATTTGAATAATTTTTTGACAGACCCTGTATTAACATGATGAACTGTGAGGTTCACTAAAAACATTTGATTAGTTCATGTGAACTTCTCATAAGGTGGTCACTTTGTTCTCCCCCTTTTGAACTCTCCCATCTGTAAATGGCAATAATTATTTTCATATCTAGGCCCCTTGTGATACACTGTCAGGTTGAAATAAGAGGACTATGGTACAGGTTCCATCAGTTATCCCAGTAGGCTCTCCAGTAATTGTTATCCTCTAAAACTAGTCCATGAGCCAGAAATTAAAAACATACGGCTCAAACAACGTGGCAACTTCTTAAAAAGTTAATCATGGAGTTACCATATGATCGAGCAATTTCACTCTGAATTATCTACCCCAAACTTGTGTTCCTATAAAGACTTGTCAACCAATATTTATAGCAGCATTATGCATAATAGTCTCAAAGTGGAAACAATCCAAACGTCCAACTGGTAAATGAATAAAGAAAATGTGGTATATCCATACAAAGAAATACAATTCAGAAATAAAAAGTGACAAACTACTGCTGATACATGAAATGACAGAGGAACCTCAAACACATTATGCGAAGTGACAGAAACCAGACATAAAGACTACATATTGTGTGATTAAATTTATATGACATTTCTAGAAAAAGAAAATCTATGAAGGAAAGACGCAGATCACTAGTGTATAGAGCTGGAGATAGGAGTAGCAACTAACTGCAAAGTACATGAGGCAACTTTTTTGAGGTGATGAAAAGTTTTAAAATGTTTGGTGGTTATGGTTGCACAATTGTATGTATTTATTAAAAATCATTGAACTGGGAATGCCTGAGTGGCTCAGTGGGTTGAGCCGCTGCCTTCGGCTCAGGTCATGATCCTAGGGTCCTGGGAACGAGTCCCACATTGGGCTCGTTGCTCAGTGGGGAGCCTGCTTCTCTCTCTGCCTCTGCCTGCCACTCTGCCTGCTTGGGCATGCTCTCTCTCTCTGACAAATAAATAAATAAAATCTTTAAAAAAAATCATTGAACTGATACTTAACATTGAATTTTATAGAATGCAGACCAACCCGAATAAGGCTATGATTCTGAAAGTTTATCAGTTTCTATAGCTCTTTATCCACATTATTCCAATTTTGCATGCTGTGTATTTAGGGGCAGTCAGTGCGTGTGTGCACGCGCATGTCTTTGTGTATGTGTGTGACAGGTACTCTTCTCTCTGATGTATTCCAACTATGATGGAATCCTCTCTGTTTCATGAATATTTGCCAAATTCTACTCTGCTCCCAGAAATTCTTCTGCACATGCTTTCCCTGGAGTGTTCTTTCCTGATACATTTGTCAAGCCTCGCTCCTGTTCTCGCAGGTTGTCGCTCATGTTACCTCCTCAGAGAGGGCTTCCCTGGCTTTATAAAGGAGATTCCTGGACCCAATAATATTTTTGGTCCCTTGTGAACTCTTTTCAAAGCATTTAACCCAACTTTGAGTTAGTTTCAATTTCATATGCATGCATGTTTACATGTATATATTAGTCTCTTCCCTAATAAAATATAAGGCCTGTAAGTGGAATTATATTCCAGCACATGCTACAGTGGGGGTGTTTAAAATTTTGTGAAGAATTAATAAATCGATGAATAAGAGTACTCCCTGTATTAAACCATGAAACGTTAGAAATGTCCTAAATAATTTAGCTGGGTCTCTGTGTAGTTTTCTTCAACTATTTCCATAGTTGAGAATGGACTTATCTCATTTAGAAAATACTGGTATTCCTGGGAATATTCTGGAATTAACCTGATATTTTGAGCGCTTCTGAGCATGGGTTTAAGTCTTAACTGACAAAGGATTCCTATATAAGTGAGGGATACCCAGAACTTTCCCAGGTCTATTTCCTAAAATCTTATATGATTCTGGGAGACACAGAGTCTCCAGATTTATTCAGTGCTTGGGAATTACCAGTTGCTAAATATTGTTTTTTGACACCTCATCAAACTCTTTTAAAAACCTATTTTTACAATTGAATTAGACCTCCCAGTGTGCAAACCATAATACAAAACTAATGTACAGTTAACTGTGGCCTAAATAATGAGGCTTCCCCAAAACCTAATCTTCCTCCCAGGAAGTAGCTTATACTTTGGAAAAATCTCACTCATTACATAATCTGACAAAATAATATAATACAGTTTTAATAGCTACAGTTAATACGTTAAACATATGGTTTCTTCAATAATTACTAATTTTTACATTTCTCACTACTAATTACGGTATTAAATCGTTCACTCCTTAATTTGTTCTGTCATAAGTTTTTATTTATTCCAGGCTAAATGGTGATAGAGTTGAGACTTTTGCACTTCTCCCATTAGCTTAACATCACTGATATAAAGCTGCTGTGTGTTGTAATGGTTTATTATCATATTATTTTTGGTGACTTAATTTTCCTGTGATGATCGTCTCAATTTAGCCATTCCAGATGTGAAATAGTTTCTAAGGATATTTTAAAAACTTAACAAGATTGTTGTTATTTGTAGCTTTATATCATTTTAATGCCATTTTGGTAACGGCCTATTATAATTGCCAACTGCCTACAGCTGCCTGTTTGCTACAGGGTAACTTCGCTACTGTAGTACTGTGGGGGCAAACTAGGGAGTTGGCATATTTTCTGAAGCTGCTGCTATTGCCTATCTCCACAATTTTTTGGACCCCATTATTACATGGGTTAATATTTTGTTTGCTCCAGACTCCTCTAAAAATTCAGTGTCATATAGAGGTGGATTCCTACAGAGTGTGAGAGTTGAGTGGCTGGTTTATGACCCAGGGATATGAGTTTTGAGTCTTAGGAAGCTAAATATTTCAAATGTGCTCTGCACTCGGTCAAGTGGGGGCTGTTTTTCCTCCCATATATTTTGTACTACTGGGTTTTCAGGTAAGGTCATTCCTCTGTATTTTTCATTCCCTTGTTCCTCCTGGAAGCAGTCCAACTGTCCGTTGATTGACAAATGGATAAAGAAGTTGTGGTATGTATACACACACACACACACACACACATATATATATATAATGGAATAGTATTCAGCCATAAAAAAGAATGAAATCTTGCCATTCATTGTCATTCTTATCAACACTACTCTCTGTCATATTTCTTAGTGATTTTGATATCCACAGAGATGATATTCAGGCTTTCAGCTTCTCTTTTTAAAAGATTTATTTATTGGGGCACCTGGGTGGCTCAGTGGGTTAAGCCGCTGCCTTCGGCTCAGGTCATGATCTCAGGGTCCCGGGATCGAGTCCCGCATCGGGTGCTCTGCTCAGCGGGGAGCCTGCTTCCCTCTCTCTCTCTCTCTGCCTGCCTCTGCCTACTTGTGATCTGTCCCTGTCAAATAAATAAATAAAATCTTAAAAAAAAAAAAGATTTTTTTATTGGGGCACCTGTGGGTTAAAGCCTCTGCCTTTGGCTCAGGTCATGATCCCAGGGTCCTGGGATCGAGCCCCACATCGGGCTCTCTGCTCGGGAGGGAGCCTGCTTCCCTTTCTCTCTCTCTGTCTGTCAAACAAATAAATAAAAAATCTTTTAAAAAAAAGATTTATTGATTTATTATTTATTTTGAGAGAGAGAAAACAAGTGTGAATGGGGGGAGGAGCAGTGGAAGAGAATTTTCAAGCGGAGTCCCTACTGAACACAAAGCCCAATTGGGGGCTAATTCCAGTGTTTGAGTTTTTTTTTTTTTTAATTAATTTTTTTAAAATTAATTTTATTTATTTTTTTAAACATATATTTTTATCCCCAGGGGTACAGGTCTGTGAATCGCCAGGTTTACACATTTCACAGCACTCACCATAGCACATACCCTCCCCAGTGTCCATAACCCCACCCCCCCAAACCCCCTCCCCCTATCAACCCTCAGTTTGTTTTGTGAGATTAAGAGTCACTTATGGTTTGTCTCACTCCCAATCCCATCTTGTTTCATTTACTCTTCTCCTACCCCCTTAACCCCTCATGTTGCATCTCCACTTCCTCATATCAGGGAGATCATATGATAGTTGTCTTTCTCTGACTGACTTATTTCGCTAAGCATGATACCCTCTAGTTCCATCCACGTCGTCGCAAATGGCAAGATTTCATTTCTTTTGATGGCTGCATAGTATTCCATTGTATATATATACCACATCTTCTTTATCCATTCATCTGTTGATGGACATCTGGGTTCTTTCCATAGTTTGGCTATTGTAGACATTGCTGCTATAAACATTCGGGTGCACATGCCTCTTCCAATCACTACGTTTGTATCTTTAGGATAAATACCCAGCAGTGCAATTGCTGGGTCATAGAGTAGTTCTATTTTCAACATTTTGAGGAACCTCCATGCTGTTTTCCAGAGGGGTTGCACCAGCTTGCATTCCCACCAACAGTGTAGGAGGGTTCCCCTTTTTCCGCATCCTCGCCAGCATCTGTCATTTCCTGACTTGTTCATTTTAGCCATTCTGACTGGTGTGAGGTGATATCTCATTGTGGTTTTGATTTGTATTTCCCTGATGCCGAGTGATATGGAGCACTTTTTCATGTTTCTGTTGGCCATCTGGATGTCATCTTTGCAGAAATGTCTGTTCATGTCCTTTGCCCATTTCTTGATTGGATTATTTGTTCTTTGGGTGTTGAGTTTGCTAAGTTCTTTATAGATTTTGGACACTAGCCCTTTATCTGATATGTCGTTTGCAAATATCTTCTCCCATTCTGTCAGTTGTCTTTTGGTCTTGTTAACTGTTTCCTTTGCTGTACAAAAGCTTTTGATCTTGATGAAATCCCAATAGTTCATTTTGTCCTTGCTTCCCTTGCCGTTGGTGATGTTCCTAGGAAGATGTTGCTGCGGCTGAGGTCGAAGAGGTTGCTGCCTGTGTTCTCCTCCAGAATTTTGATGGATTCCTTTCTCACATTGAGGTCCTTCATCCATTTTGAGTCTATTTTCATGTGTGGTGTAAGGAAATGATCCAATTTCATTTTTCTGCATGTGGCTGTCCAATTTTCCCAACACCATTTATTGAAGAGGCTGTCTTTTTTCCATTGGACATTCTTTCCTGCTTTGTCGAAGATTAGTTGACCATAGAGTTGAGGGTCTATTTCTGGGCTCTCTATTCTGTTCCATTGATCTATGTGTCTGTTTTTGTGCCAGTACCATGTTGTCTTGATGATGACAGCTTTGTAATAGAGCTTGAAGTCCGGGATTGTGATGCCACCAACTTTGGCTTTCTTTTTCAATATTACTTTGGCTATTCGAGGTCTTTTCTGGTTCCATATAAATTTTAGGATTATTTGTTCCATTTCTTTGAAAAAAATGGATGGTACTTTGATAGGAATTGCATTAAATGTGTAGATTGCTTTAGGTAGCATAGACATTTTCACAGTATTTGTTCTTCCAATCCAGGAGCATGGAACATTTTTCCATTTATTTGTGTCTTCCTCAATTTCTTTCATGAGTACTTTATAGTTTTCTGAGTATAAATTCTTAGCCTCTTTGGTTAGGTTTATTCCTAGGTATCTTATAGTTTTGGGTGCAATTGTAAATGGGATTGACTCCTTAATTTCTCTTTCTTCTGTCTTGTTGTTGGTGTAGAGAAATGCAACTGATTTCTGGGCATTGATTTTATATCCTGACACTTTACTGAATTCCTGTACAAGTTCAAGCAGTTTTGGAGTGGAGTCTTTTGGGTTTTCCACATATGGTATCATATCATCTGCAAAGAGTGATAGTTTGACTTCTTCTTTGCCGATATGGATGCCTTTAATTTCCTTTTGTTGTCTGATTGCTGAGGCTAGGACTTCTAGTACTATGTTGAATAGCAGTGGTGATAACGGACATCCCTGCCGTGTTCCTGACCTTAGCGGAAAAGCTTTCAGTTTTTCTCCATTGAGAATGATATTTGTGGTGGGTTTTTCATAGATGGCTTTGATAATATTGAGGTATGTGCCCTCTATCCCTACACTTTGAAGAGTTTTGATCAGGAAGGGATGCTGGACTTTGTCAAATGCTTTTTCAGCATCTATGGAGAGTATCATATGGTTCTTGTTCTTTCTTTTATTAATGTGTTGTATCACATTGATTGATTTGCGGATGTTGAGCCAACCTGGCAGCCCTGGAATAAATCCCACTTGGTCATGGTGAATAATCCTTTTAATGTACTGTTGAATCCTATTGGCTAGTATTTTGGTGAGAATTTTTGCATCTGTGTTCATCAAGGATATTGGTCTGTAGTTCTCTTTTTTGATGGGATCCTTGTCTGGTTTGGGGATCAAGGTGATGCTGGCCTCATAAAATGAGTTTGGAAGTTTTCCTTCCATTTCTATTTTTTGGAACAGTTTCAGGAGAATAGGAATTAGTTCTTCTTTAAATGTTTGGTAGAATTCCCCCGGGAAGCCATCTGGCCCCGGGCTTTTGTTTGTTTGGAGATTTTTGATGACTGTTTCAATCTCCTTACTGGTTATGGGTCTGTTCAGGCTTTCTATTTCTTCCTGGTTCAGTTGTGGTAGTTTATATGTCTCTAGGAATGCATCCATTTCTTCCAGATTGTCAAATTTGTTGGCGTAGAGTTGCTCATAGTATGTTCTTATAATTGTCTGTATTTCTTTGGTGTTAGTTGTGATCTCTCCTCTTTCATTCATGATTTTATTTATTTGGGTCCTTTCTCTTTTCTTTTTGATAAGTCTGGCCAGGGGTTTATCGATCTTATTAATTCTTTCAAAGAACCAGCTCCTAGTTTCGTTGATTTGTTCTATTGTTTTTTTGGTTTCTATTTCATTGATTTCTGCTCTGATCTTTATGATTTCTCTTCTCCTGCTGGGTTTAGGGTTTCTTTCTTGTTCTTTCTCTAGCTCTTTTAGGTGTAGGGTTAGGTTGTGTACCTGAGACGTTTCTTGTTTCTTGAGAAAGGCTTGTACCGCTATATATTTTCCTCTCAGGACTGCCTTTGTTGTGTCCCACAGATTTTGAACCATTGTGTTCATTATCATTTGTTTCCATGAATTTTTTCAACTCTTCTTTAATTTCCTGGTTGACCCATTCATTCGTTAGAAGGATGCTGTTTAATCTCCATGTATTTGGGTTCTTTCCAAATTTCCTCTTGTGATTGAGTTCTAGCTTCAGAGCATTGTGGTCTG
Source organism: Enhydra lutris kenyoni (assembly GCF_002288905.1). Lineage (NCBI taxonomy): Eukaryota > Metazoa > Chordata > Mammalia > Carnivora > Mustelidae > Enhydra > Enhydra lutris. Next base: position 14,601,029 of record NW_019154103.1, on the reverse strand, counting down.
AAAATATGCAGGGAATGATTCCAATCTTTTGATAACGGTTGAGACCTGATTTAGGACCGAGAATGTGATCTATTCTGGAGAATGTTCCATGCGCACTAGAGAAGAATGTGTATTCTGTTGCTTTGGGATGAAATGTTCTGAATATATCTGTGATGTCCATCTGGTCCAGTGTGTCATTTAAGGCCTTTATTTTCCTTGTTGATCTTTTGCTTGGATGATCTGTCCATTTCAGTGAGGGGAGTGTTAAAGTCCCCTACGATTATTGTATTATTGTGGATGTGTTTCTTTGATTTTGTTATTAATTGGTTTATATAGTTGGCTGCTCCCACGTTAGGGGCATAGATATTTAAAATTGTTAGATCTTCTTGTTGGACAGATCCTTTGAGTATGATATAGTGTCCTTCCTCATCTCTTATTATAGTCTTTGGCTTAAAATCTAATTGATCTGATATAGGATTGCCACTCCTGCTTTCTTCTGATGTCCATTAGCATGGTAAATTCTTTTCCACCCCCTCACTTTAAATCTGGAGGTGTCCTCGGGTTTAAAATGAGTTTCTTGTAGGCAACATATAGATGGGTTTTGTTTTTTTATCCATTCTGATACCCTGTGTCTTTTGATTGGGGCATTTAGCCCATTAACATTCAGGGTAACTATTGAGAGATATGAATTTAGTGCCATTGTATTGCTTGTAAGGTGACTGTTATTGTATATTGTGTCTGTTCCTTTCTGATCTACTACTTTTTAGGGTCTCTCTTTGCTTAGAGGACCACTTTCAATATTTCCTGTAGAGCTGGTTTGGTGTTTGCAAATTCTTTCAGTTTTTGTTTGTCCTGGAAGCTTTTAATCTCTCCTTCTATTTTCAATGATAGCCTAGCTGGATATGGTATTCTTGGCTGCATGTTTTTCTCGTTTAGTGCTCTGAATATATCATGCCAGCTCTTTCTGGCCTGCCAGGTCTCTGTGGATAAGTCTGCTGCCAATCTAATATTTTTACCATTGTATGTTACAGACTTCTTTTCCCGGGATGCTTTCAGGATTTTCTCTTTGTCACTAAGACTTGTAAATTTTACTATTAGGTGACGGGGTGTGGACCTATTCTTATTGATTTTGAGGGGGGTTCTCTGAACCTCCTGGATTTTGATGCTTGTTCCCTTTGCCATATTGGGGAAATTCTCTCCAATAATTCTCTCCAATATACCTTCTGCTCCCCTTTCTGTTTCCTCTTCTTCTGGAATCCCAATTATTCTAATGTTGTTTCGTCTTATGGTGTCACTTATCTCTTGAATTCTCCCCTCGTGGTCCAGTAGCTGTTTGTCCCTCTTTTGCTCAGCTTCTTTATTCTCTGTCATTTGGTCTTCTGTATCGCTAATTCTTTCTTCTGCCTCATTTATCCTAGCAGTGAGAGCCTCCATTTTTTATTGCACCTCATTAATAGCTTTTTTGATTTCAACTTGGTTAGATTTTAGTTCTTTATTTCTCCAGAAAGGGCTTTTATATCTCCCGAGAGGGTTTCTCTAATATCTTCCATGCCTTTTTTGAGCCCGGCTAGAACCTTGAGAATCGTCATTCTGAACTCTAGATCTGACATATTACCAATGTCTGTATTGATTAGGTCCCTAGCCTTTGGTACTGCCTCTTGTTCTTCTTTTTGTGGTGAATTTTTCCGCCTTGTCATTTTGTCCAGATAAGAGTAGATGAAGGAGCAAGTAAAATACTAGAAGGGTGGCAACAACCCCAGGAAAATATGCTTTAACCAACTTAGAAGAGATCCCAAATCGTGAGGGGGGAGAAAGGGGATAAAAAGAGGTTCAGAAAGAAAAAAAACATGAAACAATTAAAAGAAGAAAACAAATAAAAAATATAAAAAGGAAAAAAAATATATATATTAGATAAACTAGTTAAAAAACGTTAAAAAAGAAAAGGTAAAAGTTAAAAAAATTTAGCAGAAGAAGAGAAAAAAATTGAAAAAGAAAAAAATTTAAATTAACTGCAAGGCTAAAGAATCATGGGGAGAAAGCCATGAGTTCTGTGCTTTGCTTTCTCCTCCTCTGGAATTCCGCTGCTCTCCTTGGTATTGAAACTGCACTCCTTGGTAGTCCTTGGTCCTGGCTGGATTTCTTGTTGCTCTTCTGGGGGAGGGGCCTGTTGTAGTGATTCTCAAGTGTCTTTGCCCCAGGTGGAGTTGCACCGCCCTTACCATGGGCCGGGCTGAGTAATCTGCTTGGGTTTGCTTTCGGGAGCTTTTGTTCCCTGAGCGCTTTCCGTAGAGTTCCCAGAGGGCAGGAATGAAGATGGTGGCCTCCCGGTGTCCGGCCTGGAGGAGCCGAGAGCCCGGGGCCTCACTCCTCAGTGCACCCTTAGAGAACAGCGCCCAATTACTCCTGTCACCCTGGCCTCTGGCCGCGCTCCGAGCTGACCGAGCCTGTGACTGGTTCAAGGTAACCCCGGGTTTAGAGCTTACTCCTTGGCTCTGTTTCTGTAGCCGGCTTCCCCGTTCTACTACCTGTAAGCTCTGCGACACTGAGACACCCCTGATCCTTCTGTGACCCTGTGGGACCTGAGGCCACGCTGACCCCGCGTGGGCTTCACCCCAGTTAAGCCTCTGGAGCGATGTCCCTCAGTGGAACAGACTTTTTTTTTTTTTTTAAGATTTTATTGATTTATTCAACAGAGAGAGAGAGAGAGATCACAAGTAGGCAGAGAAGCAGGCAGAGAGAGAGGGGAAGCAGGCTCCCTGCTGTGCAGAGAGCCTGATGTGGGGCTCGATCCCAGGACCCTGAGATCATGACCTGAGCTGAACGTAGAGGCTTAACCCACTGAGCCACCCAGGCGCCCCCGGAACAGACTTTTTTAGAAATCCTGATTTTGTGCTCCGTTGCTCCGCCGCTTGCCGGGAGCCGCCCCCCCCCCCCCAGGTCTGTCTTTCCGTCGCTTTGGATTCACTTCTCAGCCAGTCCTACCTTCCAGAAAGTGTTTGATTTTCTGTTTCTAGAATTGCTGTTCTTACTCTCTTCGATCTCCCATTGGATTTGTAGGTGTTTGCAATCTTTAGATAAGCTATCTAGCTGATCTCTGGCTACCTGAAGTAGTCTCCGCCTGCTACTTCTCCGCCATCTTGAGTCCTCCCCCCCAGTGTTTGAATTCTTAATCACTATAGTATACATATATTATCTCATCTGAGTCTTACAACACACCTGTAAAAATAAATCAGGAAGTAGAAGCTTGGAGAAACTCAATAAGTCTTTCAGGATCACACAGCTTATAGTGGTGGTGTTTAAACACTTTAAAACTCTGCCTACTTTGTGCCTCAACCTAAGTAGCTGAACTTGACTAAGGAAAAAATTTATGCTTACTCATCTCATTTTAAGTTCATGATCATTTCAGTGGGAGCGTTAGTGCTATCAGGCAGACTTATAGTTCCTTAGTCTGTCTTATTTTCCCCAATTATCTCTACCCTCTTCTCAAGCCTCATATCCTTTCTTATTCTAAATCTCTTCTGATAATCTTGAGTAATATTACATTGAAATCATAGAAACAATATGAAGAGATTGTTCCCATTGTCTTACCACCACATCCACCGCCACATGTGCGGGGAGAGCCATATATTTGGCATTCCCTGTTCTTAATGCAGACCAGCCAGCTGACTATACTCCTATGCATATATAACTCTTTGTTATTCGCTAGATCCCAGTTCATTCAAGTAACTGATCCTTGTCTCTGTTATGTTATTAAGTTTTCCCTCTTCATTGGGGCACCTCCAATGCTGTTACTTCTTCCATTAAAAGAAAATAATAATAATGAAAGATATCATTAGGCACATAGATCAATGGAATAGAATAGAGCGCCCAGAAATATAACCATATGAATATAGTCAACTGATCTTGGACAGAGGAACAAATGCAATACGGTAAGTTTCAAAAATAGTCTTTTCAAGGGGTGCCTGGGTGGCTCACTGGGTTGAGCCTCTGCCTTCGGCTCAGGTCATGGTCTCAGGGTCCTGGGATCGAGCCCCACATCGGGCTCTCTGCTCAGCATGGTGCCTGCTTCCCTTCCTCTCTCTCTCTCTGCCTGCCTCTCTGCCTACTTGTGATCTCTGTCTGTCAAATAACTAAATAAAATCTTTAAAAAAAAATAGTCTTTTCAACAAATCATGCTGGAACAATTGGGCATCCATATACAAAAAAATTAATTTAGACATAAACTATACCCCTTTCATAATAATTAGCTTAATATATCACAGATCTAAATGTAAAATGCAAAATTATCAAACTCTGAGAAAATGACAGGAAAGAATCAGATGCTCTTGGGTTTGGTAATGACTTCTTAGATGGAACATCAAAAATAAAATCCGTGAGAGAAAGAATTAATAATCTGGACCTCATTAAAATTTAAAGGCTTTGGGGCTCCTGGGTGGCTCAGTCTGTTAAGCATCTAACTCTTGATTTTGGCTCAGGTCATGATCTCAGGTTTGTGACATCAAGCCCTGAGCTGGGCTCTGTGATGGGTGGAGACCCTGGTTAAGAGTCTCTCTCTCTCCCCCTCTGCCCGCACCCTCACCATCCCCCCAAAATACATACATACATATATAAAAAGTGAAACTTCTCCCCAAAGACAATGTCAAGAGCATAAGAAGCAGAGCCCCAGATTGAGAGAAAATATTTGCAAAAGATGCGTCTGGTGAAAGACTTACCCAAAATATTTGAGGAACTCTTAAAACTCAATAATAAGCAACCAATATGAGTTTTAAAAATGAACCAGAGACATTTGTTAGTAGTTATGTCACCAAAGAAGATGTACAAATTGCAAATAAGGATGTAAAAAGATGATCCATGTCTTATGTCAGCAGGGCATTGGAAATTAAAACGTAATGAGATATCACTACACACATTTTAGAATGGCCAAAATCCAAACCACTGACAACACCAAATGCTGGTGAAGATGTAGTGCAATAGGAATTCTCAATCATTGCTGGTTGGAATGCAAAATATTAGTCACTTTGGTAGACAGTTTGGTGGTCTTTTACAAAACTAAATGTACTTTTACCTTACAATCCAGTCGTCCTGGTCCTTGGTATTTACGCAAAGGAGCCGGGTAAACTTATATCCACACAAAAACCTACACGAAGATGTTTATAGTAGGTTCTACATTTGGAGAAAAGGCAAAAATGCAATGAATAATTACCAGAGTAATAACCGTCATAGCATTTAATGAGTGCACAGAACACTGAACATTGGAGGGAGGAGAAATCAGTTAAAATTACATGATGTAGACAGAAGATCTCAGAGAAACAGCATTTGTTCTGGCTAATGGAAGGTTAACCCTGTTTCCCTGTTTTCCACACCCCTTTAGTCATAATAATGGACCTCACCTAAGGCAGTATGCTAGCATTTATATACAGTGGTGATTATCTTTCATTTCTTTTCCAATAATAACCCCAGGACTCTTCCAGGTTGAAAACTTCATTGGTCCTACTTATGACTGAGTAGAACAAATTTGCACTGTGATCAGTGAAAAAGAATGACAATAAAATTTGTAACCCCAGATTCTTTATTCTTACCCAGGAGGTTCTCAGGTTCTCATATGACATATGCAAAAATGCTGTCCCTCTCTTTGAGGTACACTATCATTGAGGAGGCAGAGTTCTGTGCAAATGCTGTCCAGGTGGTTGTAGCTATTACTGCACAGATTTCGTGTCCACCCAAAAAAGTGTCTTGTAGTGAATGAGTGTGTATGACAGCTATATTTAAGTTATAGAAAAATTAGTCCCTCTTGAACTACAGTACCTTATTATTATTAATAAATTACTTGTAAAAAATGTCTTAAGTGACCAAGATAAATTACTAGGCTATAAAACCATGGTTTACAAAATTCTGTTGTATTTATTGGGTCCATTGACTTCCAGAGATGTAAGGCTTTTTTTAATTTTTATGATTTCAGAATTTATGTTGATTTTTTTAAAAGTAACATGATGTATTGACAAGATCATAACATTTAGACTCAAAAGGCTTCAGTCTGGTTCTATGTTCCAAGATGTATCAGTTATATTGAACAACCCACTTAATAGTACTGAGTCTTGGTTTAATTATGTGCACTATAGGATTGTGTAAACTACAAAACTTCAGTAGTCTTGAGTTGTTATTATTGTAATAGCAAAATCAAGGCACAGTAATCGTCTTTTTCTATTTTCCCTTTTTCTTTCATTTTCTTTCACTCATAGAGATAGCTCCACAGTACTTTTACAGCTTTTCTTTTCTAGTTCATCATGAGCATCACTGGTGAATAGGGATTTTTACAATTGGGTTGTTAGGGTACAATGTATTGTCAGGGACTGCTGAATTACTTAGAGAATTTTTCAGTGTTGAGTTACTCATTAGTTTAGAATATTTTCTATTTTTAAAAACATATGGGTGTGGTTAAGTGAGAAGGAAGGATCAGTTTGACTATGACATGTAAAGAGAAGTGGAAGAGATGGGGAGTTCGGGGAAGCAGTAGAGAAAAGAAAACATTTTTAGACAGTACAAGGAAAATGTTCTCTGAGGAGAAACTCTGAACTGATGGTATATATATGTGATTAGATGGCTCCATGCTGCTCCTGTGGAGAAGAGGGCATGGCTGTACCCTTGCTCCTCGGGAACGACCGGGAGGCCAAGACAAGGACTGAGCTCTTGCACAATGCTGCCTCCAGTCCAAGGGAGCTGCTATAAGAACAGCCAATATAAGAGCAGGGTTTACAGAGTTTGAGCTCACGTAGAGATTGGGGGTGGCATGAGTCTCATCTGTTCATCAGTTCTACAAATATTAGTGTGTACTCTGTAACAGGAATAGCAGTAGACAAAACACACAACGATCCTGTCCTCAGGGAGCTTATACTGCAGAGAAGTCTAAACCTTTCTTGTGAATAAAAATCTCTTCTGATTCTCTAGATTTTTACTATCCCATTGCCCCCCACTGGACTGTTTGGATATCAATGTAATAACCTGAGCATGGTCATTGTATTTCTATTGATACAGGCTGCCATATTACAGGCACTTTGATGTGGTGGAAGAAGTACCAAACTGGGAATCAGATTATGTAGATGTCGTCGCATCTGCCACTAATGAGCTACATGAGCTTCAGCCGATCACAGAGTCTAAAGAAAAAAGAGGTGTCTAAAAGATTTATGCTTTGTCAGGCAAAGGGGAGGATATCCTCTCCTCCTGAATTCACGTCAGCATAAAATCATGCCTGCTTTTGTAATGTGCTCTCATTTGTGACAGGAATAGTGATCACAGCTAACATCCAGGTCTCTGTGGCATACAGACTCTTCAGTCAGAACTCTTTGGCCCTGAGATCAGAATGTGCCGCTCTGAGAAAAATTTGTCAGACAATTAAAACAGAAACCTATTTAGTGTCTTCCAGCATGGGCTGTTTTCGCCATGTTTGGAATCAGGTGTTTTGTCTAATCAAAGAAAGCATTTTCTGTTTCCTAGAGTAACAGCAAGACTGAACTTGGGTCAAATACTAAAACCAGTTCAGAGTCTGTCAGAGCCTTATAGATGTCCCCAATATCTATTTCTCCTTTTTCCTTTGTAATGGATTCCTTCAAATTATAGCTGGACACATGGCTACTGCAAGATCAAAGCAATATTTTCTAATCTCTTTTGCATTTTAGAATGGCTGAGTGACTATGTTCTGGTCAAAGGGATGTGATGTGAACAACTTCTAAATAGTGCCCTTAGAGAAAGGGCAAGTTCTGTTTTATACTCCTCCCCACCCAACACAAATTTTCTATGCTAGGATGAGGACACAGTAGACATGGTGGTGAACCACCATCAACTGCAGACAGGTGACACTCCAGTGGGTGGTGAAGTGACATTAAAGAAAGATATTGGGTCTCTAGCTTTGTGGAACCGCCACACTAGCCTTGAACTATCTATTCTGAACTTGATGTCCTTGAACCTTTCAACCAGGTCCTCTTTGTTTGGACAGCTTAACCTATATCCCAATTAATACAAAGATAAATGACTCAGGTAATAAGCAGACACTGAAGTGTTACATTATCAATAATTTTCTTTGACCTCTTCTAAAAAAGTGACTAAGCCAGTCAATAGTCTTTGTGAGAAGTGTATGTATGTATATGTGTGTGTGTTGTGTGTGTGTGCATGTATGTGTATACCAAAATGAGGGGGCATTTTGGGGATGACCAGTAAGAGAGTGGTTTTTTTGAAAAATTCATTCCTTTTCTTTGTTTCTTTTCTTTGGAGTATAAATTTGAAAAAGAATGAAAAGAGCAACATTTGATTGAACAGTAAATTCACGTGATTTTTATAAATTTTAGTGACGATTCTGTCATTGATAATAATTTGTTATAATCCATGGTCGTGGAAAGTCAAACTAAAATAGAGAAGGCCTGAAAAGTACATAGAGAAGGTTAAAATTATTTTGTTGTGCATATTCTAATATTGAATTTCCTGATATTAGACTTCTATTTTCTCAGCAATAATAATACATCCATGCTTGCATTGGTTGCCAAATTTGTTTATAAAAAGGTTGTGAACAAACAAGAATAATTAAGCCCCTCAATATTAACTAAATAATATCTTGATGAGGATTTTAAAACAGTTTGGCTAGCATTTTTTCCTGCTTAGAAGTGATGTCGCTGTGAAATGTGAAGATAACACTTCATGTGTTACTATTTGTTGTGAAGTGATTTAATAAATGTTTAAACAAGTCATTACCACGTTGACAGCATTTCTTATCATGGAGCTGTAATTTTGATATTGATTGTCATGCTCGGCTTCCCACCCCCTTCCTCTGCCCTGAAAATGTGAGGACACGTAAGCATGACCCTCAGAGAGTGCTAACAGACTGCATGGTTATGTTTGTTCTTGAGTCTTCCTCTCTTCTGAGTCAAAGAAGGAAAGACAGTCAGCTGTACTTTCCACACCGAGGTGGTAGCATGCACGGAAGGGATAAATTGTGTGTAGTATATGCTCATCTGCTAGGAGAGCACCAAGGTAGCATCTTTAGAGGATAATAGTTTTGCTCATATATGAATTGCTTCAAAAGAAGCAGCCTCCAGGAAGCCCTTTCTCACGTTGTTTAACAGCTTTCAAACTTGCAATCAGGGAATAAGTGTAGTGTAGACTTCTGGCTCCTCAAGTGACACCCACCCTACCTTTGTGAATAAGTAGAGTAAAATTAGATGGTGACATACATTTCCTCATTAATAATTATTGAGCACTTACCATGGGCCAGGTAAATAACTAGCTAAAGCAGTGCTATTTTTGTCCTCTTGAAACTTACAGTCTAGTGGTGGATCTGCATCCTAGTTTTCAGGTGTCATTTTATGTATTTTTGCTGGGTGAGTTTCCACTCCTTCATGATCCTCAGACTGCACTACCAGGAGCTCTTCCTCGTAAGTTTAATCAATGAGAAAAGAACATGTGACCTGAATATGGTGTGCTATCTTCATTTGTACAATCTTAGCGATAGAAAGTCTCCTTGTTTATCTGCTGCACACATTTTCTTGAAGAAAGACTCCTGGGGCACGTGGGTGGCTCAGTGGGTTAAGCCTCTGCCTTCAGCTTGGGTCCTGATCTCAGGGTCCTGGGATCGAGCCCCACATCGGGCTCTCTGATCAGTGGGGAGCCTGCTTCCTCTTCTCTCTCTGCCTGCCTCTCTGCCTACTTGTGATCTCTGTCTGTCAAATAAATAAAATCTTAAAAAAAAAAAAAAAGACTCCTATGTGGGTGGCATTCAGTTTCTGCTCCAACACCTTTGAAAAGGTGTTCCAGTTTTTATCAAATTTCTTATGGTTTACATTCAATATTTTCCAATTTATTTATATGTTCATAAAAGGAAATGAAGTCAGTGTGGTGCAATCTGACCTTAATTGGCCCATATTTAATCCTAGTGACTACCTATGTCTTCCTAAATCCTGGCAACTTCAGGAAATATTTCAAAAACTTGTTTTTTTAGGGACAAGACATTTAACACAGATTTTTCAGTATCTACCTTTTTCCCTATTGAAAATAATATAAGCTGCTCATCTCAACTTTTCTGTCATTTTTCTCATTCTCTCTGTAACATGAGACTGCACCGTGAACATTCTTCTCTATGTCACAGATGTCTTTCCCACGAGAGTGTTTCTACTATATCTTGAACTTTTCCTCCATTCTCTATGGGTAACAGGTAAGTACATGGCTTTTCTTGTATAGTCCTAGAAAACAGTTATACTCTTAAGTACTCTTCTCAACCAGTGGTCCTTTTGTACCCTAGGGGTCATTTGACAATATCTTGGAGACATTTTTGGCTGTCACAGCTGAAGGAGGATTTGTGACTGGCATGGATAGAGACCAAACACACTTGCTAATAATCTTACAATGCACAGGATGTCACCTCACAACAAAGAACTGTTTGCTTCAAAATATCGTTGATGTTGAGTTTGAGGTAATTTGATTTAAAACAATCAAAATATTCATCTTTATTAAGATATTTTCTTAACAATTTCTTCTCTGTCTCCACTTACATTCAGTTAGAGAAGCTACTGGTGATCGAAGTATTTTAATATGCTTTCTTTCTTCACTCATCTGTTTTCTGTACACACTGGAATATATTTGTCTGTTCTAGGCACTCTAGGTAATATAAAGATAAGTAAGTCCTTGGCTCTGGCTTTATAGTAAGAAACTGACATCTGTGAATTAAGATAATTAGAATTAAAGTGAAACCAATTAATCATGTCAGAGCAGACAGAAAGTACCACAGGAAGTTGGAGAAATTGGTTATTTCTGGCTGGAGTTATATAGATGATATAGGTAGCATTGGAATTGGGTCTTAAAGAATAGTTGTGATTCAAACATGCTGAGGTGAAGAAACAGGTGGGAAGTAACAAAGAGAGAAGGCAAATGGAACCAGGGCAGGCTCAGGGGACCGCCAGTGGTGGCCAAGCTTGGCCTGAGGTAGAGCACATGAAGAGACATGGTTAGGAAGTTCTTTCCTCCTTTAGCCAGATGTTAATGGTATCAGCTAGATCACTGTTTTGAAAATATGCACATCAGGATCCTTATAGCAGTTTTTTACCTTTCTGAGCAAAAATAATGTCAAATTTTCTTATCCTATATTGAACAAATCAGAATTTTTCATTGCAAGCTGAGCTTGTTTGGATTTTCCTGAGTTTCCTTCCATGATACTTTTATTGCTTCTCCATCAGCTGATATTTGTTGTAATCAAGAAGCAGAAACTTTTTTTTTTTTTTAGTCTGAAAATTCACCTTGAATATGCACATTCTCATAGCTTCTTGGAGGATTCAGTGATTCACTCCTACAGTAATACATTCTAGCCTGAGATAATAAAATGTGCTGTAAAACATCCTTAGAAATACCCATCAAAATGTGGCATTAGAATGGAGGAACAATGGAGAGTCAACTTTCCTCTTGTGGCCTGGGAAAGCCCTCAGGTCCCCCACCCCAGGGCTTGATTTAAACTGCTGATTCCTAGACTCCTCTCTATAGTGAAGAGATTGAACCAGAATGGAGAAGGAACAGGATGAAATCTCTTTTCATTTTTTCTTCTTACAAGATCTTTGGGTAATACTTGTGAAACTAAAGTTTAATATCTATGGTAGTGTCCAATTGCTCATGCTGTGGTTCAACATGTTCAACATATAAGAGTCAAATGTGTAACCAGAAACATGGCTTTGTGTGAGTAAGTGAGGCCTAGGACACTGAATTATGTATACAAATAGGGTGCAGATGAAAAGTGAAAATATTTGTGTTCGATTAGTATTATCGAGGGAGAATTACTGTAGTTTAAAGAAATAAATGTGTTTATTCTGTAAAAATAGAGACTGACAGGCCTAATTATTAATTACCAAGTCGATTTGGGGAATCTGCATGCATGTGATTTTAAAAATGCCTTGTTGTTTTACTCTTCTCAGAACAAGGGAAGTTGAGGACATGAATGCTATTCTTTTCCTTTTTGTTGAGCTACTTAAAAATATTAAGAAACCATATTAGTTTTCCTAGAGATTCCACCTAGCCTTTGTCCTCTAATGTTATAGAGCTTTTAAAGTAGTGATAAAGTGAATGGATTTCTTTCTATTTTTCTTATTCTTATTATATATGCATGAATTTCATAAATTCTTACCTTGTTTTATGGACTGAATACATTTTCCCATTGACGTGGGTATTGTATTCATGTTTTATTCTGTCATTTTTTAAAAGTACGCATGTACTAAATGTGCCTATATGATTGTCAACTCTCAAGGGGCTATGTCTGCATTAATTCCCGTCACATATAAATGAGTTCTTAATAAATATTTTTGATGATGAGGATGACACTTTGTATACCTGGCTTAATGGATCAAATTCACTTGCAGTCTGATATTCATGGCCTTCAGTGTAACGTTATCATTCCTTAGCATGGTTATTTTCTCCTCCATAAAATCAAGCAGCTGATGCCATCCGACTCTGTGCTGAGATGATTCTATGAAATAATTATGTAAAGTACTTAGCCTGGGAGGTGCCCAATAACTATCACTCTTGTCTTTACTTGCTTATGTAATAGAATTGACTAAAATAATTCTTGGCCTTTCTCTACCTTGTAAAAATTAGCAGTGGAGATTATTTGACTTGCTGTGGAAGATTAGAACCCTTCTACTGTATTCAGTGTTTCTCCCAGTGGAACCCCTCCCAGAGGAGGCTTACACAGCCCTGCACTGTTCACCTTAGGTATCACCCAGGGACTAGCAGTGGCAAATGAAATGCGAGTGAAAGTGATGAGCCACTTCCTAGCAGACGATTCTGAGCCAGTGCATGACTCACAGTGTTCTTTCTTTCTTCCCTTTGCCTCAAGGACAGGCAATGCTTCATTCATGACTGCCCCATCAGCCTAAGTCCAGGGAGAATGCTCTCTGAACCTGGAGCAGAGATAAAGCTGACCCGCAGTGAACACAAGTCATGAATGAGAAATAAATACTTGTTGTTGGAAACCACAGAGATTTTGTGGTCGTTTTATGTCCCATAAATAATCCCCGCAAGGAATTTCGTGAAGAATAAATAGCAAGGAATACTTGATCAGAGCCTCTTTGAAGTGCTACCTTACATCTTAAGACTTTCCCAGCCATTGAAGTAGGTCACAGGAGTCCCCTTAGCCTCTCAAGTCTTGTCTGGCTCTTAACTTGACACCCTGTCATAGCCAGCTCTGAGATATTATAAATTGTTTGAGGGAATATGCGCCCCTTTGTAATCTCCACACAGATGGTATATACCAAACAGCTTCTGCAAATATAACTGCTGAGTGTTGAGTAGATATATTTTGTACTGGAATGTAAAGCAAGCCGTGGTGGGTGGGTACACCACGGGTAAATGGACACAGCTGGATAGAGTGTGTAGTATGTGCCTGCCGGAACACAAAAAGAGAAAGTTGTACCTAATTTAGAGGCCCAGAGGTTGGGGGAAGACTGTTGTTCCTAGAGGCCAGGAGAAGTTATCCTGTATGATTCTATCAACAATGCCAGGTTCAGATGCTCTTTTAAGGGGGAAACATTTTTATAATTTTAGCATTTTCCAAATTATTCCCTCAGTGAGTCATAGTGTTTAACCTAAGCAATTTGGGCTATGGCAATAGAACTCATCTGAGAATTTAAAGAAAATCTAAATGGAGTCTGAGCCCACATTCTTATAAACAAGATGCCCCATTCTATTTTAATTAGAAATATCAGTTCGGTACAAAGAGGCTCATTAAGAAATATTTATCAGCTTGTTAAATGAGCTGCTCTTGTTACTTCCAGAACAAGTGTCATAAAAATGTTCAGAATTTCACCAATCATTCAGCACAAAGGATTAGGGCACTTTTTATCTGTTTCTTTTCCTAAAGCAACGGTTTTCTGTAGGCACCAGTACATCTTAAATATTTCCATGTATCATTAAGTGTGGGTGAATTTAGGAATAGTCAGATATTTTTTATGTTAGATTTTGATGAGGAAGTACCTGGACAAATGCACATATTTCACAGGCATGCGACAGATACTGATGAATTCTCTCCTAACTGGATATATTATTGAAGGTTTGTCTTTTACTGTTTATTCATTTAGAAATGTAGATTAGATTTGGACTTTGTATCAGATGTGCTGTTCATCACTTAGAAATGTAGATTAGATTCGGACTTTGTATCAGACTTTGTATCAGATGTATCAGAACATTGTGTATCACCATAGTAAAAGGACAGCTTTTTCTGGGGGCATATATTCAGCTTTTGTCATTTGTGTTAAAATCTCTTGAAAGTTCTTTTAGCTTCAAAAGTTTATTTTAAAGTAGAAACAGCAAAATAACCTTGGAACAAACAAATAATAAACCATATATTTTGCATTAAGCAGACCGGAAAAAATTGGGGTCCATAAAGGTATTATTAATCTAAATTATTAAACTAAAGTCAGCTATACTGGTTTTTGGATATTGAAACCCCAAGCAAACAAAATACTAAAGTAGCAGCAGTATCAACAAAAGAACTAAAATAAGTGTTTAAATAATATCCTAAGAGGGAGATTCTCAAATTGAGGAGACATGTTTGGTCTGCATTAGTCTCTCCTTTGGATTTGCTAGAAGTGACATTTTATGATATTACGAATTATCTTCTATAGCAAACTATTTTTGTGAGATCAGCTATCCTATTTAGTAGATCTTAAATTCTCCTATAGATTATGATGTCAAACTTAAATTTATGTGCCAACAATTGCTAAAGGCTCTCTGGATTGTAGTATTGAGAAGAACTCAGGGGCCATATTTATGCTCAGCAGGAAAAAGTCCTGGCAAATGAATAATATTTACTATGTTTTGAGGGTAGAATGGCTGTTATATTGTGAGGAAGTATCCTAAGTACCACGAATTTGCCGTCTTTGTCTTAGAACATTTTATAATTGGGGAGTCATTTTGTAAAAGTAGATCTTTTGCTTCCTCATATTCTTCAGGAAAGATAACAAGGTGCTTTCTTCTTTGATGTATTACTACAGTCTTATTTAATATTGCTAAAATCTCATTTATTTTGCATCCCCATCATGAGAAGATTCCAAATGGTGGTTTATTAGAGAGGCATATAAGACTATAACAAGAACTAAAGATACAGCTGAAAGAAATCTTGAAGAGAAACATACTATAACTCATTCCTTAACAACATTGCTCAGAATTTATGAATTTATGAATCCCATAGTGATGGGATTTGGGGAGAGTTTGAAATGAAAAGAGATTTTAAATGATAATGTAAAGTTGAAAGAATTTTGAATTATATAAATTTACGAGAGAACTTACTCCTAAGTATTCTATGGAGATATTATATTTCTACCCCAACAATGCCAACGTGCTTCATCACTAGGGTTTAGCAAAATGTGTAGGTAGATTTGTATCACATTACTCTTGGGTCTCAGAAATCAGCTCTTCATAGAAGGATCCCAAGTACTAATATTTCTGTTGTTACCTCATTCTTACTGTATGGTGTTTTGTTTTGCTACTTTGTGATTTCCAACTTTTCCTGAAGAGAGGTTGACTTATGTTATCCTTCCATCAACACAACTTAATTACTATCCACTCTCTTAATTGCTGTATTTGAATAAGTCTTAAGATCTGCTGGCAAGCCAAGCTGGTATATTTGACCATCAAAAAATTTCAGAGTTGCTGGTAAAACTTTATAAAGTCAGAACTTTATAAAATGCTATATTCATCTTTAAATTTTCACCATGACATTATTTTTCTTACCTGTGTAGCAGTAGCTTTCTCAGTTGTAAGCAATTTCATAAGGATACCATGAGTAGTGTGTATTTTTAAAAGCACTACCTAAATCCTACTAGTGCTACTATTACTGCTGCCGCCGCTGCTGCTGTTTTTTGTACTACTATCTCTATACTCTTGTCACGGTGAAAAGGGGCTTTAGGAATACTTTAAAAAAAAATGCAGGGAATTTAGCCACGTTTCTAAATATGTCAATGTCGTTTTCATTCAAAGAAGGGCTAAAAATATCTACTGCACATTAGTCCATTTGAATTTTTTTAAATTCCTACTTAATGTATATTCTATGAAAGTACTGAACATCCATAAATAGTATGCAGGATTTATTTGTCAGCTGAATAGGTATCTTTTAACAGCATCGCAAGTGTGTGACCAAATCTCAACTAGCTATTTTTGTTTGATCAAAATGTAGAGAAAAAATAATAGTTCATTATGTTTCTACTAGTTGTGTTCAGCCTTCCCTGTGCATGGTTTCTCTGTATAACACTTGGTGGAATTGTAATGCTTTTACTGTCGCCTCTAAATATCGCTACACCTTAGAGAATCTGCAGAGTTATGTAACACTGTGATTAAACAGAATCACACCCCTTTCATAGCACAGACTTTGAGTTTTGCTGATGTCGAAGATGCAGAATCCCAAGATATCCAGCTGTCTTACCTAAAGTTTATAGGAAGGAAGAAAGATAAATTGACTGAAGGGAAATTAAGAAAAACCCCTCTTGAAGCACGAATGAGCAAGAATGGACGAAAATAAATCAGGCTTCCTTAGCTTCACTTATAGCCTTTTTAACCAACAATATTTTCTTTCATTCTTGGCTTACTGCCATGAAGGAATTCAGAACTTGAATGCAAATTGATTATTAAAAAGATAGACTTAATTTGGAAATGAGTAAGGTAATTAAGAAAGAATGAGAATATTTCTAATCCCTGAGATTTTCAGAGTGAAGGAAACCAGATTTGTAGATCATATGGTTATAGATCATATGGTGCCTCAGTGAAAAAATATACAGCAGAAAAATTATTCTTTGTTTCAGGGATAAAAATGTGATGTTTTTTGTAGTTGACACCTCTGTCACACTCGGGTTACCGAAACAAATACCCCTTTCTTCATTAACAAAGAAAAAGGAATTCGCATCAGAGCTTGGCTGTTTAAGCAATGCATCAGATATCACTTACACAGGTCAATTACAATTTCCAATAATTAAAAACAAGAAGGAAAATGTTCATAGTTCATGACACTGTCTAATTTGGTGATTTTCACACATTTCAAAACTGAGACTTGAGGCTGAGTGCAAAGAGTATGCAGGCCTGGCTGACACATCCAGAGTTCCTGTGAATGTTGCTGGAGAAGTCACTAACCTTCGTCCCAGAGCTGACATCCCACTTCCGGAGAGCAAACTCGCCTTCTACATGTATCTCAGAAAACTCACCTGTCATGATTATGTCTGTGTTATTCAATACTGGTCTTATTTCACACTAGAGTGTCAAAGGATATTTAATGAATAATTGTTTGCCGCTTTTTTTTTTTTAATTCCATCTTCAATTTCCACTTCTACTTCCTAAGCTTAGATTTACTTTCATTGTTCTCTGCTAATTTTATAGGTTATCGGATGCCCTAATAAGGCAGGCAGTGACAGGTCTGCTCCCAGTTAAGCTGAACTCTTCAAAAATATTCTTCAAGTACATAGAACTGCTGCAACTCAATGTTCACATCCAACAGGTATGGACTTATGGGGAAATGCCATCAACCAATGTTTCTATTTAAAGTTGATCTTCATTATTTATTTTATTTATTCCTGTGTGTATGCATGTGTGTATCTATTTTCTCATATATGTATTTTATTGCTCACTAAGCAATCAATTCAGTCAGCCCTTCCTTGTAACCAGCACCATGGAGATAGGGGAAGGGATCATTATGTCTGAATGAGATCAACAGGACAGGTTACCAAAGCTTGGTTAAGAAATCATCCTGTGGGGGCGCCTGGGTGGCTCAGTGGGTTAGGCCTCTGCCTTCGGCTCAGGTCATAATCCCAGGGTCCTGGGATCGAGTCCCACATGGGGCTCTCTGCTAAGCGGGGGGCCTGCTTCCCCTCTCTCTCTGCCTGCCTCTCTGCCTGCCTGTGATCTATCTCTATCAAATAAATAAATAAAATTTAAAAAAAAATCATCCTGTGATGTTTTGGGTTTTTTGTTTTGTTTTGTTTTGTTTGTGGTGTGTGTTTTGTTTGTTTGTTTTTCTCATTCATTTGTAAGAAGTGTTCTTGTTACCTACTTTTCATCCTTCAGCCTGGCCCTGCTATTCTGGAAAGGTCAGTTTAACTCTCATGTAATATATTTCTTTGTTAGTGTTGTCATTTTGTACTTTCTGTCACTGGTGATCTGTGATACCTGTTATCTTGGAAGTAGGAATTCACCCATGGGAATCAATTTTCCATCATGTGCTTCTCATGCTTATGTGAAACCTCCCACAAATGCACTTAACTTTAAATTTTTATTCCTATAATCAGAAAAGTTGTGGTTTTCTTGTATTTGTGCTTTAAGCAAAATACAAGACTGCAAACTAAGATTTAAATGACATTGGGAGACGGAGAGGAGAAGTGAGTTAGGGGAAATCAGAGGGGGAGATGAACCATGAGAGACTGAACTCTGAGAAACAAACTGAGGGGTTTGGAGGGGAGGGGGGTGGGAGGGATGGGTGAGCCTGGTGGTGGGTATGAAGGAGGGTACCTACTTCATGGAGCACTGGGTATAGTGCATAAACAATGAATCTTAGAACACTGAAAAAATAAAAATAAATGACTCCTGTGTTCTAGGCAGTGTCACCATATCTGATATATGTAACCAACTAAAGATGTATGTTTACATCTTTTAATGCATCATTTTATTGTACCATTGAATAACTCACAAAACTGAAGCTCAGAAAGGGAAACTTATTTGTCCAAAGCGAGACATGGAGTACTTCTTGAGTAGAGTTCTGATGCCACAGCCTGCACAGCCTGGCTTTGTACTACTCCTTCCTTCAACCGGACAACTAACACTTGAGTACTTAGCACATGTCAAGCCCTGTCTTAAGAGCTACATCATTTCAGGGTGCTTGCTTGGTGGTTCAGTCGTTTGAGCTTCCATCAGAGTCTTGATTTCTCAGGTCTTGATCTCAGGGTGGTGGGATGGAGCTCAGCAGAGAGTCTGCTCAAGATACTCTCCTTCCTCTTCCCCTTCCTCTCACCCTTGCGCTTGCTCTCTCTCTCTCTCTCTCAAATAAATAAATAAATCTTTAAAAAAAAAAAACTTACTTTATTTCATTTAATCTTCACAGCAGTGTGAACATGTACTTCCCTTCCTATACATTTAAAACAGGGCAAAACTCAAACCAACTTCTTGTTTTAAGAATTTCAGAGACTTATGCAAACTGACTAGCAAGAAGCACTATAAGATTCAAACTTGGGCCCACATGAAGCCACAGCCCAAGTTCTTTCTCACTGTGCAGAGGACTCCCCGTTAATTGTCAGGAAATGAGAAATTTTTCGTGGATTGGGGATTCTAGGCCATGGTTCTCAGCCCTGACCTCACCCTAGAATCATCTGAGATATGGGCTCCACCTCAGACCAGTTAAATTAGAATCTTTTAAGGGAGGGGCTGAGTATATTTTCAAAGGTCAGCAGGTGACTATACTAATGTGCAACCAGCCTGAGAACCGTTGTTTTGGTTGTATTTCAGTCCTGTCTCATTTTCTTCCTCCTTTGCCATCAGTTGATGAGCTCTGTCTGCAGGCCCAGGCTTGTTCTGGTTCCAGTGCCAACCTCAACACAGGCCAGGGCCTCCACCTTCGTGTCCAACAAGGTGACGTAGGTTCATTTACAGGTGAATTAGTAAGTGATACAAAAATCTGGTTTTGTTTTTTGTTTTTTGTTTTTTTTTTTTTTACTGGCGTTTTTTACTGACACATGAGAAATTGGCTCTTGGAAGCTTTCTGGCATCAAATGTAGCTGAAATTTGGGGTCCATGTGGGCTCATCTCTGCATTTCACTTCCTCTAGAGTGGCACATTCTTAGGATTATCAATGCCCTCGCTCAGTAAAAGACATAGTCCCAGTAGCTGAAATCCAAGTCTGAAAATTCAGCCTCTTGGGCTCTCATTGGCCTCACTAGAGTTCTGTGTCCATTTCTGCAGCATCCTCTGTAGATAAGGTATTCTCTGCATGAGGTCTGGCTTATCCTCGGCCACAAGCTCTACTTCTGCAGCCAGGAGGGAGAATCAGTTTTAAACTCAGCAAGGAGCTGTAGGTAGGGAGGAGTGGTTCTAACACAACAGAATAAAACAAAGATTAACAGATGATTGCCTTAAGAAAGGAAAAGAATCCCTTCAAGCCTATCTGCAGTGTACAAATTTTATTTACCTAATATATCCAGTACCTCCCTCCCTCAAGAGACTATGCTTGAGCCAGCAGTGTTCACCCAGCCTGGAATAGTACCGTTTCCTTTTGTTTCTTTCCCATTACCCATCTTCTTTCTGGGACTGGCCCTCAACAATAAAATCCAGCTCACTTGGCTAGAAACTTAGTTCTTTGTTTAAATTTTGTTAGCTCTTTATTAGGAAAAACAAAGAAAAGAAAAAATATTGTATTGAATTATCTTTTGAAGATAATTTGTGACAAACAGAATTACCAAACCAAGTCACTCTGGCCCACTCTACCTATCAGATTTAGAAACCAATTTCTCATTAAGATTTTGGTTAAGTCCTTCCTGCTTTCTGGGCCTCAAATTACTTATCTGAGTAATAACAAAATGATGCTCTATGATTCTAAAGTCTCTTCCAGCTATGATGTTCTATAAATTTATCTGGACATTATTCTACTTATTCTATTTTTTTTCTTGAATAATTAAAGCATATCTAATGAAATTTAAATGACAAGGAGTTTTCCTGTTACTGTTCAGGTTTTCAACTTTGTCCTCGTGAAATTATTATTATTATTTTTTAAAGATTTTTTATTTATATGTCAGAGAGAGAGCACAAGCAGGGAGAGTGGCAGGTAGAAGGAGAAGCACACTTCCTGCTGAGCAAGAACCTGATGCAGGATTGGATCCCAGGACCCTGGGATCATGACCTGAGCCTAAGACAGACCTAACTAACTGAGCCACTCAGGCGTCCCTGTCCTCATGAAATTATTGGTTGTGTCACGGTTATTTCTAGAAATTTCCTGTTTTGTGATAAATTCTGTGGTTATTGTAGAGATCATGTTATTTGAGAAAACATGATGCCATCCTGCTTTAACTACTAATAATATTTATCAAGCAGTAGCCATATGCCAGGCCGTATTGTGAGTACTTTAAATCTTTTAATTTACTTAATCTTCATGACAAACCTAAGAACCAGGCACTGTTGCCAACACCATTTTATAAATGAGAGGAATGAACTTCAGAGACATCAAGAAACTTGCTAAAGATTACAGAACAAATAAGTGATAGAGCACTATATTGTCTGGCCTCTCACGTTTAATACATTTATTGACTTAATTAAAATTAACAAAAATGGTATTAACAAAAGCACTAAATAAAAATATTTATCAAACTTTTAGAACCCAAATAATACCTGTTTTTACCAATTATCACCTAAATTGTAATCTAGAAGATGCCAATTATGAAATCTAGTGTAACAAAGAATAGTATGCAGAAATTTATGATATCACATATGTAATTTATTTCCTGGGGAAAAAAATTCATAATATTGGCTCTCTCACCCCAAATCATATAGTTTTACTGATAAAATTAGGTCTTTTAAGTAGTACATACACAGATACATATATATATAGTATATATTCATACATACTAATCTAATCACTAAAACTATATATTTGTATATATGAGTATATTTATGCTATATGATTGCGTACGGATATAATAGTAACTCTGGTACAAGATGGGCATATATATGTATTATATATATATATACCATACATGTATATATTATATATATATTATGTATGTGTATTATATATATGTATATGTACTTATATATAATACATATTCATGGAACATCTTGTATCAAAATATACCTAATAAACCTAAGTGATATGTATGTTTAGTAAAGGCTATATTTTTCCCTCTTGATTTTTGACTTGATTTCCAAACTCCCCCTTCTTTTTTCTTTATTTCTTACTTAAAGAAATAGGTATGGAAATATTTCAGTTGCTATCAAGTTATGATTTTGTTTTTTTTCCCCTTTTTGATTTATGTATTTGTTTTCTTTTAGTTGTCCTAAGGCACTAAAAATTAATAGAACTGTATACCAGTAAATTTCTTAGAAAACTGTTTTCTCAGTCTTCTTTTTTAAAGACTACTGTGTGACAAACTTGTCTGATTCTAATTATTGCCTGGAGAGCCCCAATCCAAATCTGCTGCTTTGACTTTTTAGGGGAGAGGCCTAGTAATTGCTATTTTTGACAAGTATCACAGATGAAGCTTAAGATCAAGATCTTAAGAACATGAATGTCTGGGAAGCACTGTTTGTGAGACTTGAATGATTTTTGTTTTATTGAATAGAACACAAGGTCTGACAGAAACCTTGTTTCCGAGGCTATTGGATAAAATTTTAAATTGCACAATAAAATCCATATAAAATCCTATAAAATAAATTTTTATACTGGCAAATATCTATTTTTGAACTCTGTGAGTAGATACGTATTTGGGGGGACTGAATCTACTAAAAAAATCAACTTGAAAATCAAGTACACAGTAAACTTGAATTTCCCAGAATGCACTCACTCCTTTTTGATAACTTGAATTTTATTGGCATTAATTCTCATGGTAAGAAATAGTGCCATATCTATGTTTTTCTCTAATGATTTACATGAAAATGACTAGAACTATATTTATTTACCTACTTTTTTAGTTTTTCTAATATTAAATATGAAAATATACATTCACTTTCATTAAACTTGTTAGAAAACAATTTGGAGCATCTTTGTATATTTTAACAACACAAATTATTTTGTTATTGATGTGATTCTCTAAAACTGTAAATTTTGTCGCTTTTGCCACAAAGTTACAAGTCTGTCACATTTCTCAGTGATTGACAGAGAGCCCTTGATTTAGGCCAGCTGTTGGAGTGCTGTGCACTTACCGCTAAAGCTTTCTGGAGGCCTTGGCTATCACATTTTCATCGAATGTGAATTCCTTTTTGTACGTGTACATATTGTACAGAGAACAGAAGAGCTCACAGCAGCCCCTAAACGGCATCTGTTCTTTATAGTGAGATGAAGAAGCTGCAGAAGGTTTGTAGAAACTTGCTGAAGCTTGTTGTCACTTAGCAGGAAGTGTTTAGAAGTTTGCGAAGAACAGAATTACAATTTGTCAAATGTTGCAGACTTCACAGTGAGCACACAATGTTTGATTTCACCGTTGCTCTAAATAGGATTGCATTTTATATATTTCAAAATGACCAACTTTCTTTTTTGGTAAAATACTAAAAATTCTAGCACAGGAATTCACAGGCATTCAGGTGAGACACATTCTTCTTTAACTTTACCCTTTTTTTGGAGCGGTGGGTGTTGGAGGTGGTAGGAGGTGGAGAGGGTGGGGCGGTGCGGGGGGAGTGGGGGCAATATTGTAGAAGTCACAGTCACAGCACCTGGCACCTGCCTTGCTGATTGGGATAAAGAAAGTTTGTGTGTGTGTGTGTGTGTGTGTGTATGTGTTTGTTTTTTTTGTTGTTGTTGTTGTTGTTTATAAACTTTACTTTCAGTCTTAGAAGAGATTCTCGAAGAAGCCAGTGAAGTGCTGGAGTGAATGCTTTATCATGTGAAACCTGCACTTCAGAGCCCTTTCTTTAAAGTTCACGCCTCCTCAGAATTCTTCCTTTGTTGGTTCTATAGGCTGAACCACTAAGGTCAGCAGACTCCATTGAATTCCGAAAGTTCACCATTTTTATTATGGCAGCACTTCCTTTTCTCTCTTTGTCCATGTGTGATTTCTAACTTCCTCACCTTTTTTTTCTTTCAGTCTATCCACCATGCATTTTTATCTTCAAGGGGGGGAAGCACTCGCTCTCTGTTTTTTTTTTTTTTTTAATGATTTGCTTGCTTTGGTTTGGGTAGAGGAAAAGATTGTGTTGCTTTGGTTAAAGAAGAGCTTGATGGGTGTTTGGAGTTCACCAGAAATAAGTTACTACAACAACACCCTTTAACTCAACCAAAGTAGTTGAAAACTAATTTACAAGAAAACTAGGTTACAGGCAACTTTTTCCGTGATTTAAAAAGCCAGGTGCTATAACGAGTTGTTTAAGTCCTGAAATCTTTTTTTACTTTTCAGGCTAAGAGTACATATACACGGAGTGTAACAGCAACATTTGGAAAGTCACCTGCCGACTAAATAGGCCTCTGGAGTTTGGAAGGATTTCTCATCTTTATTTTTTTTCTCTTGGTACACGTTGTCTCTTTTAAGAGAACTTGGATGATCTAATATGTTCTGAGTTTTCTCCTTAACTTAAATTTTATGATTTCCTATTCAAAATAACTGAGGCTTCTTCTGAGGTGAGGAAATAATATATATATTTTTATTGTCCTCAGATCTTTTCTGAAATATTGTCTCATGTTTTAGCTGTTCTTATTCTTGGATTAACTCTCAAATACATGTCTCTGAAAATCCATGCCAACAGATTTAGGAATGGAGTTTGAGCAAACAGAATAGAGTATGCTGGAATGTGCTGGGGCTGGTCCTTGCAACATCCTCCCACTGCCTTCAGCCCATTTCCCATACCACAGGTCTGAAATGGTGCTGGGCTCCTGTGAGAGTTTGGAAATAACTTGAGGGCTTTCTCCTTCATCTCCTTTACTTACTATGTGAAGAGACATCCTTTCTAATAGGGTTTCTAACATGCAATGTTAGAAAGGGTCCCCCCCCCTTTTTTTTTTTCCAAAAAAAAAAAAAGGGTGGGGAGGGGCCCTTTCTAATAATTTTTAAGAAGAATCTTAATTTCAAACTTATTTGAAAAATTAATCCTTTTGGGGTTAAATGGGGCCTGCTCTGTTGTTTACCTAGGGAAAAGAAGGAAAGGATCATTTCTATAGGTCTCTGGCATACTTGTTCTAGAGTGGGTATAAATGACCATTTGATGTGTTATTTCAGAGGAACTTTATAAGCACCCCAAGAACTGATGAAGAAACTCATTAATTCCTTAGGAACATTACCTCCCTTAATGAAAGGAAAACAGTCTATTGGCTCTTTGATAGTAATCAAGTGAAATGCAGATACTTCTAGGCTTTTATTTTTAATCACCACTTATAGTGAGGCCTCAGTTTCTACCGTTAAGTCTAACCAGAAACTATTATAGAGCAGTTTAATTGTGACATGGATCCGCTTTTCCTATAAAGATTTCATTCTAACTTGGGGGATTACTTTATCAAATAATTCCAAAATTTTGCTGGCAGTCTATCATAAAAATAAGCTTTTTAACTGCCCACTTTATGTCACTAAGTGAGGAATTGGGAAAAGCACACAACTGTCATTTGTACCACACACTGTAAGAATACATTGTCCAGTAGATGTACATAAATAATTTCAAGAGCATAAATAATAAAAAAGTAAAATAATTTGAAAGTAATGTATTTTGAATATTTATTACCTTTGCTTATAATATAATTCATTATGTTTCTATCATTTAATTTTTAATAATAGTCATCTAAAATTGCCTGCAAAATCTCTGACACTTCAACAGCTGTCCTCACAAGCTTGTACAAACCAGGTCTAGCACACCACTCCTAGTCTTTTTGAAGCGGCATCTGTCAACTTTAAGCATTCTTTTTATGATGACATCCTTGGATCTTTGGATGGCCTTGCTCAGCACATAAATCTCCAGTGTCTTCCACATACTCTATTTGAAATGTCAAAAATCACATGGAATTTATTATACTTCCATGACAACTAATGATGTGTCAAATGTAAGATCAGATTCACTGTTTCCACCTGTCTTCATTCCCCTGCCCACCCTATACTAGTTCTCTTTTCCATTCTTTCCCACATATGTTAAATAACACCATCTTTCTTTCCATTCCAATATTCTCAGCTTTGCAAAATGTAATGATATTAAAGCTGCAATTTGCTTTCCTTATTTTCCCCAAAAACTAAAACCTGGCAGTCACTTGGAAAGAAATGCCAGTCTTGTTAAAACTTTGAGGAATTATGTGTATCTGTATATAACTGTCCTTAACCTTCAATATACCAGAAAAAAAGAGTCTTTGTAATTTACCATTTGTGTCCAATTGCCCGTTTTTGTTTATTTATTATGTCACTTTATGAAAAGTAGAGGAAAAGTAGAAAACAACTTTCTTAGAAATTTTAGTAAGAATTTAAGTAAAAGAAACTTCTTTGAGTCAAGTAAATTTTGGCATTCAAACATCAAAACTGATGAAAGCTGACTATCAAATGCCTTCTTATCTAAACTAGATAATACAGACTTTTTGTTGCAAGTGTTACATGATGAAGTCCTTTCTGTTGAGTGAGAAGACCATATTTCCTTTTTTTCTTGAGAAATATATTGTTCACTGAGTCTCATTTAAAGTCTCATATTCCAAGATCTCTGAGATCTTTCCTTCGGACTGCCATTGCATGTTCTGTAGATCTCACCCCTTTCACAACTAGACCTTATAAATGCCCACACTTCATGACCTAGATGTAGGGAAAGTGGGGAGAGCCAGGGTAACTCACCTTGCCACTAACTCAACTGCTTTATCCTGGGAGTAGCTTATATATTCTTGTAGTGAATTTTGCCATCTGGTATCAATCCACCCATGAATACTGAGAGACCTAGGTCAAGAATCTTGAATTTTTGGTTTCTTCTGATATGGTCAGATGAATTTCAAGTTACATCTTCCCTGCCTAACACCTAGGGAAAGGCAACAAGTTTTTAAGATAATAGAATATTATGACTGGATGCTCATTATGAATCAACAAGGAAATTTAGCTCTGGTGCCTTAACAGATCTTTGATATCTAAGTGATGAGACTAAAACACTCCTCCAACTCTATTTGTAAATATCTCAAGTACAAACTAATCCATATGGGTCTATCTTGTCTTTCCAATTACATTTTGAGTTATTGAAGGAAATATAAAGAACTTTGCCTTCTCTCTCTAATACATTCCACAGTGATAAGCATTCATTCAGTTTAAACTGATTCGGAACTGCAAATTTATTGAAATATTTGAGATAACTTATTTAAACTAAAAAATGTGTAAGCAAGGGGCACCTGGGTGGCTCAGTGGGTTAAAGCCTCTGCCTTCGGCTCAGGTCATGATCCCAGGGTCCTGGGATCGAGCCCCACATCAGGTCCTCTGCTCAGCGGGGAGCCTGCTTCCTCCTTTCTCTCTCTGCCTGCCTCTCTGCCTGCTTGTGATCTCTGTCTGTCAAATAAATAAATAAAATCTTTAAAAGAAAAATGTGTAAGTTAAAACAAATACTTTTTCCCCATGAGGGAAAGTGAAGACTAAAAACATTTCACATTTGCCAACATATAAGCATTATATTGCATTTTATTATTTGATTTCTTCTCCTAAATGATTGTCTAAAGCTTACTCTTCTAAATTTCTGCCTTTCAGCTGAACGGCAACAATATATTTACCTAAAAAACCATCATTACCAATTATTCTGCCCACTCCAGGTATTGCTGTCTTCTGTAAGATAGTCCGTGTGTAGGCAGTTGCTTTGGAGCTCTGTACCCGCTATTAAGATGGTTCCATAATTTATTTTGAACCTGGTATATTAGGGTGGAGGAAATTCCAAGTTATTGTCAAAAATGTTTTCAACTTTCAGGCAGACCTAGGCCCTGGGTTTTGAAAAAATACATTGAAAGGAAAATGAGAAATGGTGTCTGGGCTTGAGTCATATCAACATAAATATAAATATAAATACAAATTTATTTATTTATATATTTATATATTTTAATCTCTACCCCGACACAGGCAATTTTGTTTGAGGCCAGGGCAAACCATTGTAAAGTTGTGGGACACCTTTGCTGGGCTGTGAACAAAATCTGCACATGACATTTATTTCGGGGAAGCCAAGAGTTTTAGAAGGAATTGAGAGCCAAGACTGGACAAGCCAGCATGCTGAGAAGTTCTGTAATTCGTGGCTCATTTGCTTTCAAGCATATGCATGTTGACGTTTCTTTAGAACTTCAGAGAAAAACTTACTCATGCTTTTCCATGCAAGTAACACGAGGTTCAGACAAAGAGTCTTATGATCTGTACAGGCACAAGATGCATGGCGTTTTGAATATCCCAAGATAGCTTATGCATTTTTTTTTTCTTTTCTTCACAGTAGGAGGAGAACTGGAAGTTCTGAATCAGGAGTGTAAATGCATTGCAGTGTAACAAAAATTCGAGAACTAGTAAAGGAAATACAGATTAATTACCTAGGATTCTATTATCACATCCCCCTCAAGTTACTGTTAACCATAGCACTGCAGGTAGTTTATTTCGGGTGTAAGTACCTGCTGGTTAGAAAACGAAAAGAGATACAAACCATCTCAAAATGTTACATTGAATAGTATAATGAGGTCCTATTTTTATTGAATTATTCCCAAACCTGGATCAAATGTATACAAACACAACTAATTATTCAGTAGTAGTGTAAGCTTCCTCATTCTGCAATTCTGGAAATAACAGTCAAAATGGATTGATCTTTTATTTATTCATTTATTCAATAAGCAAGTATCAAATGTTTGCTCTACAATTCAATGTTCTAATAGCAACACTGGATGCTTTTGCATGATGGTCCTGCCAAAGAGGAGAGATTATGCATGTGGGTTAGTGTCAGACTTAAATGCCTACTGACCCTCCTGGGGCAATAGTTAGTGACTCCAAACTCCTAGTTATATTCTTTTTCATTCTGTCGCATAGCTTACGTTTTTGGGTTAGAACATGTAAGTTGTATTCTATATTATTTGAAATGATGTCCTTTACTAGAATAGAACATCCTTTAAGGGGCACTAACTTAACCTTACTATGCGTTACTGCATCGAACTACTTTTTATTATAAATACCTCTTGAAGAATATTCTTGAAATTCTATTTTTCGATACCACTAAGTAAACAATGGTCTGGTGGCATTTTATGCTGTCTACCATAATGAATTCCAAGACAAAAGGAAAATATGTCTTTTTGTTGTTTGCACTGTGTAAATATAGGTTCATTGAAATTGTATGTGGCTTACATATATTCTGGAATGTATGTCAAAGTAAGTATCTTTCATATGAAAGAGATCGAGCTGGTGAAATGCATTTTAACTTACAAAACCATGTGCATCAGTTTATATCTTCTATTGAAACACTATCTAATCTTTATTCTTTTATGTATAGATTCCACTTTTTAAAACTTCAGAAACTACAGTTTCAACATATTTTCCCATGGAAATGGTGCTCTTAAATAAAGTTGAAATGGCAATTTTCCTGTTTAGTATAACCCTAGAGCTGGGCAAGTGAGGACCTGGCCTTGTGTTTTAGAATGCCCCACTGATTATAAACGCGCACACACACACACACACACACACACACACACAATTTATTAAGGAAATAGGCACCTTGGATACTTGGGATTGGGCACGTAATGCTGGCACAGATGTTTAGATATCCCTTAACATTTACTCTCATGATGAGCATACTACAGGGCCCCAGGAAATGCTTTTCAACATCCTCCCACCCTTTTTTAGATAAAAGGTAACTGAATGATATAAAGGATCAAGCATGGTATCACTGCCCAAGAGTTAGAATGTGAAAGGGTATGACTGGGTGTTACCTAGATAAGAACAAAATTCTTACATAGCAATGTATTGTTTGCAGTTTGTATCTAGCATCCATTTTCTTGGTTCTTTTTGTATTTCATTGTGTAATTCTGAATTCACAAATGTGGACAACTTTACAATATTGAATAACTATTACAAAGATAAGAGAGTAAATATTGCACAGTTTTTAGAGGTTTTAGGTTAATTTATGGTATGTGGGTCTTATTAATACTCTTGCCTCAAACCCCACAAATGTTAGGGGCATGCCTACTTCTATTTAGAATTTAACTTGCCAAGAAAGGACAGTGTCTAAACCGTGCCAAATTCTTGGAAGAGAACAATTTCAGTTAGAAACCTTAGATTGGCATTCACGATACTCCATAATATGATCCTGGGTATCTTTCAGAACAGACTCTCAGACAAGGATTTGTGTGCATGGAATGTATCAAGGCAGAGCTTCCAGGAAAATCCAGTAAGGGAGAGAGGGGAGCAAGACAGAGATGGGGAAGAATCAAAGTGAGACTATATTACTAATGTCAGACAGGCAAAGCTTCAACCTGATTCTTTCCCGGGAGAGCTCCAGAGTATAAATTACATAGCACCATTGGTGCTACTGTCAGTAAAGGATCTGGGTTCTCCATACTCTGGCACCGATCAGTCCTGCGGGGAGAGGGGCAAGAGGGAGGGGAGGTCAGGGAAGGAATGACAGTATAAATTCCCAGAAACTTCTCCTTCTTTAGCTTTGCTGGTAAAGCAGCTCCAGTAATTTGAGGTCAGTTCTGCAAAGGTAAACATGGTAGATGTTAGTAAATGATCAGCAGCGGCTGCTGTATCCCTATTACTTTCCCTTATGCCATCATGGGAAAGGTTGAGTCCCTTCTCTCTCCTAGAGATTTGGCTACACAGGAACACACTAAATGCTCTATGAAGACCACTCTAGGATTTTTAAGATTTATTTCTTATTTACACAACAAACCATGTGCTCTTACTTTTCTGACAATTTATGCTAGCCCTTTTGTCTGGAATATAATTTTCTCATTAGAAGAAGTACTGTAGAAAGCTTTATTAAAGTCTGTCTTATAACGCATATCACAAACCACAGAGGTTTCTGCATTTTTTTCTTAGCTATCCATGCATCACTTCCTTGCTTTCCTACTCCCCCATGTCACCCACAAAGTTGAGATAGTATATAGCATTCTAAATGTTTAGAATTACTGCAAGGAATGGCTAGACTTGGGAAACTAATTATTGTGTATTAAATTATATTAAATTGATTTAATTAAACATGGGTTAAAATGTTATACTGATTCCCCCCCCCCCATTTTTCACCTGGATTTCTGGGAAAGGAAATTTTGAATTTAATATCTATACTCAATATTTCCCAAGCCAAGAAAAAAATATACTCAAACACAGTTGAGCTTCTTTAGTAGGTAAGGTGCTAAACCAAAGTGGTAATCTAATTCTGAAGAAGTTATCAACAGCGAACACTGGAAAATGGTGCCAAAGAGTAAAGTATATAGACAGATTTTTCACTAGCTTTAAAAACTATCTATAGTGTATGTTGAGGTAAGAATGATTTAAGTAAATATTAGCCTTTAGATAGCACTGTTAAAAAAATCTGAAATGCTTTTACTTATTTTCAACAGAAAAAAATCGTATATAATTTGATGATCAAAGTTCATAAAAGGCAGAGTTTTTACATGCCTAATTCAATGATAAAACTCAAATATATATAAATGTAATTTTCAGGGATAAAATTGAACCAAATTGCTAAGGGGGAATATTCTACCTTCTATTTTTATTCTCAGTTTATTGATGTAAACTTCACTAGGACCTGAGGTTTTTACTAAAGATTGCAGGCCTTGCAATCTGCAGGGATTTGCCTGAGAAATGGACCAAGAAGTCAGCAGTGGCCCGAAGAGATGGAGTATGCCAAGGCCTGCGGGGTGTACTAACCTGACGTGCTGGTGAGAAGCCAGCCACTCCTCAGCCCAGCTCCTGCAGCTGTTGACTTAGTTCACCTCCTCTCTAAGGACCTCATCTGCTCCCGTCCCTTCTCTGTCACTTAGGTTCATGCCCCCCAAATCTAAAGCCCCCACTCCGAGGCAAAAGCACTATGTCGTTAGTTGTCAAAGTTTTCTGCCTTGGATCTCTCAAATTCAAAATATCCCCAGCCCAACACATTACTTGACTGAATACTGTTTCTAATTAGCTCTTCTGGTTAACTTTCTTGCTCCTTATAAACCTTTTTTTAAAGGTTCTGATTCATTTCTTTCTCAAATCCCACATCCAGTTTGTTTCATATTCTCTCCTTTACTTTCGAATCTTATCTTTCTCTCTATATACATAACTCTTCTAGTCCAGACTCTTATCTATTATGAAATATTATAGAAATCCTTTTAACTGGCCACTCGACCCAGTGTCTCTCCCCTCAAATTGATTTCTTTTTCAGTACTCTCAAGGTTATTTTCTCAATACCAAGATGAGTTTGCTTAAAACAAACAAAGCCATCGAATACACAGCAAACACCTTGGATAGCTTCTCCCTGGCTTACATTTTCCAAATATTTCCAAGTATTCCATATACTTTCATACCTTCACACTCTTACCACTACTTAAAATGATTTTCCACATCTCCTACCTCCATCTGGTGAAACCACACTTATTTTTTAAGATGCTGGTAAAAATCTTATTTTTTTACATGAAAACTTTCCTGATCAGTCCATCTCTAAATCATTTTGCTTATACCTTTAAGTAGTACTTGATTTATGTTAAAGTAACTTGTATATGTATCTTGATCTTACTCATCTTTGTATCATTAGAGCTCAGTACATGCTCAAGAAATTTTTATTGAACTAAATCATTCAACTTAAATCAGGAAGAATGGGATTAAGTAGAATATTCTCACCGAATTGTTTCAGTTTTAGAAAGAGGTGAGTGAATGGTGAAATTAGTTATCCCTTGAAATTAAGGGATAACTCACATGATACATTCACCTAAAGCCACAGGGTCTATTTCTCTGTTCCTACTGAGGTCAAGTGAAACTCACACTTTAGATTTGTCTCAGTTAATTTCCACAAGCATTCATTTAGTGATTAAAATTTACTTTGATTCTACTCTCCATAAAATAAAAGTATCAAGTCTATAAAGGTACACTCCCAAAGACATTTGCTAGGGTCATTGTTAGAGATTTGTTATTTGTAGGAGAAAAAGAAGTTTCTATGGGTGCTTCGGTAGAACAGCCCGCATCTAAAATACCTTGTGTTTGTAGGCATAATTTTACACACAATTCAGGAAAAAAGAAAAAAAAAAAAAGCAAGCACCCAATCAAACATATATAAAAACAATGACAACAATAGCTACAAAATAATGCCTCCCCCATACACACTGCTCTTTTTCTGAATCACCCAAATATCAGAAGAAAAAATAACATATTTTCGCTAATATCTCAGATGCAGTCAGATCCTTCTACATCCCTCTCAGCTGTGAGTACCCGCTCTTCAGATGAAATAGTAGGGTCAAGCCTTTTGCTGTGTTTAAAAGACTGACACCATTCTCTGCAGCAGATTTCGAACACAATGTAAAATCTCTCTACAGCGTGACAATTGACATTTTTCAGCACAGAAGAAGCCATTACCATCTGTCATGTGACTGCTCCGAGGATAATGAGAAACCTCGGACATGTGGGTTGGAAAGAAATGACTTTATTCCAAGTAAAATAAATCTAAATAATACAAATGCCATGGGAGTGTTGCTAAATATTTCTGGAGACTCTTGAGGCGCTTTGGGAGAAAATGAAGCATGTTAGTAATAATTTTTGCTTCTTTTTCTCTTAACTCTGCCAATTTAAAAATATCATACAGGCAGGACCCGTGTTTTAAACTCTACCTGTACTTCCAGAAGGGTGTCCTCAGGGCTTTGCCTGCAGGGAGGTCACCGGGAGTCAATGCAAATCAAGCCACTTGCGTCCCTGACAGCAGCTTACCTCCAGGACCCTTGTGGCACAGACAGATTTTAGAACAGCAGAAGCGCTACCAATGTGGTGAAACAAAACAAAATAAGGTTGTTTATGATCCTGTTTAAAAGGAGGGCAAGATTTTTCACTAAGTCGTGAACCCTCTGCTTCTGCCCTGACATATGTGATCGCGAAACTAGTAGGCCGTGTGTCTATGTGGGGTTCCTCGCAGGGACTTGCGCTGGGTTGAGTTAAAGAAGGACAGAGTCTTCACTCTGAAGGTCTGACTTCTGTCAGACCTTTTAATGTAATCTTAATATCCATTCTGTTTAATAATCCTTTGTCCAGTAGACATAAATAAAGCATAAATATGTGTCTGCCTGCAATGAATTAGTTTTCTAACAGAAGGAATTCTTGCCAAGATTCTGCAGCGATCTGGTCAATGTCGATAATGTGGTACATTAGAGTAGAAGCTGGCCGTTCACTGTTCTATGAATAGATATAGATTTAGCATTTATGGGAGCCTTTGAATAGGATGAAACAAAGCAATGAGTAGCCAACGGTTCTTTGTGGGTTTGATTTTAGCTAGTAATTTCCTATCAGGTCAGTAAATCTTTTTTTATGACTAGGGAAAAATTGTGTTCAAATATCAAAAAGTAAACACATTTCTTTGCATGTGTACCTTTGCCTAAAATGTCATTGCCCAATGACATTTTGATATAAATATATATATATATTTATACATATATTAATGAGTGACATATTATATGTATATAATATGTCACTCACTTCCTCAAGTTTGTAGTTCCTTCTCTGTGTTTGAAGATTTGAGATCCTATGATCACCAAAGTTCCTTTTGGCTATGTAATTCTATGAAAAAAAAACCACCAAGATGATCATCCTATCTTTCCCCATCCTGAGTTGGTTATGCGAGGCATTCAGGCCTCTTTAATATTGGGGCTTGCACTTATTAGTAATTCTTTTATGGTACTTGATTTTAATCAAGTTTTCAAAGTTCTTTTGATTAAGGTTTACTTTTTCTTTCTTGCCGGCGTTCAATAACTGATTTGAATTGTCCCTACCTTCTAAATGATTGTTCACCTTCCTCTTCTGTCTAGACCCTCTTTTAAGGTCAAAGGTTAAATATCAGCAGCACAGATATTTCTGAATAGCTCCTAAAGTAATTAGGGACAGTCGCTAGAACTACTTGAACTACTTCTTTCTTCTGCTCACTTTTCTTTCTGCTTTCCTGTTTTCTCATTTTTTTCCCCCATTTTCCTTTCTGTAGCCCAAAGTCCAAAGCATTTCTGATTCTTAGAAGCTTTGAGAGGACTGCTCAACAGCAGCACCTACTGTCACCTGCCTTAAAATTAACATATGGAAAGTGCTTAAAAGAAAGCTCAGCCCAATACTTGTAACAAAACTATCAGTCAATAAAGAGATTCTTTTCCCCTAAAGGTAGGTACTTCTTATTCTATTGCTTTCCATTTCAATTTCAATAATTACGGCTTTTTCCAAGATTTACAATAAGATTACTTACTCAGGACTGAAAAGTGGAGTGGGTAATTGCACCAGGCACACTTGAGATCTGTAGTACCTATTTGTCTCCATTGTTTTGGCAACTTGTCCTGTCTCAGGCACCACTGAGGAGGTCAGTTCTGCTTAGACTCTGACAAATTACATGCAGACATCACTTGACCATACATCCTCTTATGATCATGTTGAGGTTTTTTTTCTCTTGCCATCTGGCTTCCTTGTTGATACTGAGAAAGAAGACCCTAATAGAGCAGCTTAGCATTTATACAAATATCCAGAAGTGCAGGTGGGAGGAGGCAAGGAACAGAGGACTAGAGGCCAGAACTCTTCATTCTGCAGAACAAACTTTTGGCCAGTGGAGAATGGAACTAGTAGATAAAAATATTCCCCTTTTGAACCCTCCTACACTGTTGGTGGGAATGCAAGCTGGTGCAGCCACTCTGGAAAACAGCATGGAGGTTCCTCAAAATGTTGAAAATAGAACTACCCTATGACCCAGCAATTGCACTGCTGGGTATTTACCCTAAAGATACAAATGTAGTGATCCGAAGGGACACGTGCACCCGAATGTTTATAGCAGCAATGTCTACAATAGCCAAACTATGGAAAGAACCTAGATGTCCATCAACAGATGAATGGATAAAGAACAAGTGGTATATATACACAATGGAATACTATGCAGCCATCAAAAGAAATGAAATTTTGCCATTTGCGACGACGTGGATGGAACTAGAGGGTATCATGCTTAGCGAAATAAGCCAATCGGAGAAAGACAACTATCATATGATCTCCCTGATATGAGGAAGTGGAGATGCAACATGGGGGGTTAAGGGGGTAGGAGAAGAATAAGTGAAACAAGATGCAATTGGGAGGGAGACAAACCATAAGTGACTCTTAATCTCACAAAACAAACTGAGGGTTGCTGGGGGGAGGGGGTTTGGGAGAGGAGGGTGGGGTTTTGGACATTGGGGAGGGTATGTGCTATGGTGAGTGCTGTGAAGTGTGTAAACCTGGTGATTCACAGACCTGTACCCCTGGGGATAAAAATACATTATATGTTTATTAAAAAAAATAATAAATAAATTTTTAAAAAAATTCCCCTTTTGGTGACCAAGAGAGACTTTCCATTTTGATGGTGAATGTGTTGGGTCTTCCAACATTCAACAACCAGTTGTATGTGATACCAGCTCCATAAAAATATCCAGTTGTTAGCTTGTCTATTCTTCCTAGCCTCATTCTGCTCCCTCTCACTTATGCTCCTGGGCTTGCATCCTCTGATAAAACAGTAGTACATGAGGTTTTGTTTTAGCCTCTAATTTCTAAGGGATATTGGTTAATTTAGGCGATATTTATGAACACATAGAATCACTCATGAACTGATGAGTTGTGAGAGAGGAATACAGGAGAGTGGAAGATTATGAAGGTAATGGGCATTAACTACTTACCTATACCTCCTTTAGGTCCTCCATGACTTTCTTATGTTTAATGTTTCACGGCAGGGTAGAAATGCATTGGGATGGAAAAAGCAGCATATGTAAGTTCACAAGGATTCTTTCTGTTCTATTTTATAGGTGAGAGTCTTTTCCCAAATAAGAAGGGCAAAAATGCTATTGTAGCCAAATCTGGTTTCTAGACTTACTTTAAAAAATATGCTCACTTGAAAATGCTGCTTGTTAATTTGACTGAGTTAGGTAGTAGAAAAAGATTTCAGAAATACAATGTTGATTATGAAGAATGTTATAAAATTAACGTTACAAGACAATTCATATCTTTGTCTCTCTATACAACAGTTTCTACTTTACGTTTGCCATCCTCATCTAAACATATTTTTAGGGGCTTCTGGGTAGCTCAGTTGGTTAAGTGTGTGCCTTCAGCTCTGGTCATGATTTTCGGGTCCTGGAATCGAGCCTCGCCTTGGGCTCCCTGTTCCGTGAGGAGCCTGCTTCTCCCTCTCTCTCTCTGCTCCTCCCCTTCACTCTTGTTGTCTCTTTCTCTCTCTCTCTCAAATCAATAAAAATCTTTAAAAAATAAACATATTTTTAGAGAAAACAGGAAAATAGATATTCATATATTGAACAAATATTTGTTAAGTGAGTAGTTTATGCTAGGTACTGCTTTAGGTGCTAGAAACTTGGCAGTAAATAAAATAAGCCTGATCCCTGCTTTTGTAAAGCTTATATTATAGAGGAATGACATAGACAAAGATAAAGGAGTGCACAGAGCAGTTAACAAGATAATTTTTAATATTGATAATTTGCTAAAGATAGTAAACAGTGATATGGTATATAAAGATTAAGGGAATCTGCTTTAGATTAGGTAGTCGGGAGAGACTTCTTTGTGGAGATGATGTGAACACTAAGTTTTTCCTAGAAGCTGCCTGTTCAATATTGAGGCTACAGGTTTCCCAATCAAGAGAAAACCAAGGGCAAGACTCAATATGGAGTATGAGTTAGTATAGATGAAGGAAAGAAAGAAGCTAGTATGGCTTGAGGGTAGTGCCAAGAGCTGTAGTGTTCTGAAATGAGATAGGAGAGGTTAGAAATGACCAGCATTTTATTTTAGGCTGCATTAATGAGTTCGAGTTATTCTAAATGTAGTGGAAATTCATTGGAGAGTTTTAATAACATATAAAAATACATAATCCATTTCACAGAACTCTTGCAAAATGTGGATACTGTTGTAAAACATTTGTGAATGGCTTTTTTAAATGACTTTGTTTTTTTAGAGCAGTTTTAGGTTCACAACTGAGGGGAAGGTACAGAGATTTCCTATATAGCTGTGCCCCTACACGAGCACAGCCTCATCCATTATCAACATCTCCCAACCAGAGTGGTTCATTTGTTATAACTGATGAACTTACACAGACACATCATAATCATCCTATGTCCACAGTTCACATTAAGGTTCACTGTTGGTGTTGCATACTCTATGGGTTTGCAGAAACATTTAATAACATGTGTCTTTCTCATTGTGGTATCATAAAGAGTACTTTCACTCTCCTAAGAACACTTTGTGCCCTCTTTATCCCTCCTGTGCCCTTACCCTCTGACAAATCACTGATCTTTTTATCGTCTCCATAGTTTTGACTTTTCTGGGTCATATGGTTGGAATTAAGCAGGATGTAACCTTTTCAGAATGGCTTCTTTCACTTAGTACTATATGTGGAAGGTTCTCCCATGTCTATTCAGGGCTTGATAGTTCATTTCTTTTTAGCGCTGAATAATATTCAATTATCTAAATGTACCACAGTTTGTTTATCTGTGCACCTAACTGAGGGCATCTTGGTTGCTTCCAAGTTCTGGTAATTATGAATAAAGCAGCTGTAAACATCCTTGTGCAGGTTTTTATGTGAACATGTTTTCAGCCTCTTTGGGTAAATACCAAGGAGCATGATTGCTGTATCATATGTTAAGGTTGTGTTCAGATTTCAAGAAACCAACAAGCTGTCTTCCAAAGTAGCTGTCCCATTTAGCATATTCTTTCCCCACCCCCCAGCAGTGAATGAGGTTTCTCACTGCTGCACAACCTCACCAACATTTGATGTCGTCAGTGCTTTGGATTTTGGACATTCAAATAGGTGTGTAATGGTATTTCCTACTGTTTTAATTTGTATTTCCCTGATGACATATGATGTAGAACATCTTTTCCTATGCATAGTTGTAATTCATATATCTTCTTTTTTTATTGAAGTACAGTTGACACACAATGTTACATTAGTTTCAGGCATATAACACAGTGATTCAACAACTCTATACATTATGCTATGCTCACCACAAGTATAGCTCCCATCTGTCACCATACTATGATATTACAGCATCATTGACTATATTCCCTGTGCTGTGCCTTTCATCCCCATGACTTATTCATTCTGTACTTGGAAGCCTGTACCTCCCTCACTCATTCCCCTTCGCCCATTTTGCCCATTCCTTCACCCCTTCCTCCCTCTGGCAACCTTAGTTTGTACTCTGTATTTATGGGTCTGTTTCTGCTTCTTGTTCGTTCAATCATTTTGTTTCTTAGAATGTACATATAAGTGAAATCATCTGGTATTTATCTTTCTCTGTCTTGACTTATTCCACTTAATGCCCATGAGGTCCATCCATGCTGTCACAAATGGCAAAATTTCATTCTTTTTTATGGCTGAATAATATTTCATCATGTGTATGGATGTATTTCTTTATCTATTCATCCGTTGATGAACACTGGCTGTTTCTGTATTTTGGCTATTGTAAATAATGCTGCAATGAGTAGGCGGTGCATGTATCTTTCAAATTAGTGTTTTTGTTTTCTTTGGATAAATACACAGACGTGGAATTGCTGGGTAATTTTATTTTTAATTTTTTGAGGGAACTCCATACTGTTTTCCATAGTGGCTGCTCCAATTTACATTCCCAACAGTACACTAGGGAATGTAAAATCTCTTTTCTGTAAAATCTCACCAACATATTTTGTTTCTTGTCTTTTTGACAATAGCTATTCTAACAGCTGTGAGGTGATATCTCATTATAGTTTTGATTTACATTTCCCTGATAATTAGTGATGTTGAGCATCTCTGTATATGTATGTTAGCCATCTGTACATCTTCTTTGGTTGTATATATTCTTTGGTGAGGTGGCTATGACAGTCTTTGGTCAGTTTTTTAAAATTGGATTGTTCATTTTCTTATTGTTGAATTTTAAGAGTTCTTTGCCTATTTTGAATAACAGTCCTTTATCAGATGTATCTTTTGCAAATATTTTAGTCTGTGCATCCTCTTCTTCTTTTGACAGTGTCTTCCTCAGAGCAGAGTTTTAAATTTTAATATGTTCTAGATTATCAATACTTTCTTTTGTAGATTGTACCTTTGATATTTCTTCTAAAAAGTCATCACCAAACCTAAGATCATCTGGATTTTTCATGTTATTTTCTAGGAGTTTGATAGATTTGCATTATAGATTTAGGACTGTGATCCATTTTAAGTTAATTTTTCTGAAAGGTGTGAGGTCTGTGTCTATATTCTTTTTTTTTTTAATTTGTATGAAGATGTCCACTTGTTTTAGCTTTATTTGATGAAAGACTATTTTTTTCTCTATTGTATTGCCTTTTGCTCCTTTGTCAAAGATCAGTTGACTATATTTATGTAGGTC
This sequence comes from Enhydra lutris kenyoni, assembly GCF_002288905.1. Taxonomy (NCBI): domain Eukaryota; kingdom Metazoa; phylum Chordata; class Mammalia; order Carnivora; family Mustelidae; genus Enhydra; species Enhydra lutris. The sequence goes on along the minus strand of NW_019154103.1, from coordinate 14,560,885 downwards.
TGTTTCTGTGTTCTCTAGTCTTTTCTATTGATCTATTTGTTCTTTCGCTAATACCACACTATCTTGATTACCCTGGTGTTACAGTAAGTCCTGAAGTCGCATAGTTTCTGTTCTCCAACTTTTTTCTTCTCCTTCAAGAATGGGTTGGCTAGTCTTTTGCCTCTCCATATAAACTTTAGAATTCATTTGTTGATATCCACAAATAAGCTGTTGGCATTTTGATTGGGATTGCATTGAATCTATAGATCTAATTGAAAAGGACTGGCATCTTGATAATATTTAGTCTTCCTGTCCATGAAAATGGAGTATCTCTCCATTTATTTAGTTTTTATTTGATTTCATTCATCAAAGTTTTGTATTTTTCCTCCTATAGATCTTGTGCATATTTTATTAGATTTAGAACTAAGTTTTTCATTGTTTGGGTGCTAATCTAAATTATATTGTGGTTCTACTTTCAATTTCTACTTGTTCTTTGCTGGTGTATAGACAAATGATTGACTTACAAATTACCCTTGTTTCCTACAATTTTGGTATAATCCCTTATTAGTTTCAGGAGTTAGTTTCCTTCCTTCCTTCCTTCCTTCCTTCCTTCCTAAGATTTATTTGTTGGAGAAAGGGAGAGAAGGAGAGACAGAAAGTGGAGGGGGGAGGGGCAGAGGGAGAGAATCCTTAAGCAGAATCCTCTCTGAACACAGAGCCTGATGCAGGGCTTGATCCCAGGACCCTGGGACCATTACCTGAGCTGAGACTAAGAGTTAGATGCTGAAACAACTGAGCCACAACATGTGCCCCAGTTTCAGGAGTTTTCTTATTGATTCTTTTAAATTTCCTACATAGATAATCATGTCTCCTGCAAACAAAGAGTTTTATGTCTTCCTTCCCAATCTGTAGACCTTTTATTTCCTTTTCTTGTGCTCTTGCCTTAGCTAGAATTTTCCCAGTTGGAAAGGAATGGTGAGAGGGGACATCCCTACCTTGTACCTGATCTTAATGATCATTTAACCAACCCTGAAACTATGCTATGTCTGGATTTCCTAAATTTGTTAAATAAGCTTTTTATTGTTTAAGCTAATTGAATCAGGATTTCTTGTTATTTCAGCCAGAGGTAAACTAACTGAGAAAGGCCCCATATCCAAAAAGAACTTATAAAACAGAGTGTAAGCAAGGTGAAAATATAATTCCATAGTGCGTTATATTAAAAGTACTTCAAGGAGCAGTGAACTAGAATGACTTTTTTTTTTTTTTAATTGAGGGGAGGGACAGAGGGGCAAAGGGGCAGAGATTGAGAGAGAGAGAGAGAGAATCTTAAGCAGGCTCTGTGTCCAGCATGGAGCCTGATGCAAGGCTCCATCTCACAACCCTGAGATCACATCCTGAGTCGAAATCAAGAGTTGGACCCTTAATTGACTGAGCCACGTAGGCACACCCTCAAGAAATACTTTAAGTATGCCTGCTAAAGTTACATTTATTTCTTCTATGTAATGTAGTTTTCCCTCGCTGACATTCCATAGCACCATGTTTATACTTCACCTATGTCATTTATAATTTGAATTGTAGTTATATATGACTTTGTGTTAATGTTTCTAGCTTGTAATCTTAGAGGACTATACTTTTGCTGTTTGTACAGGTATGCACTTTTATACCAGTGGGAACTGAATAAGCATTTTTTGAATGAATAAACAAATATTACACAGGGTTTTAGGATGTTAGAAGAAGGTGAGGTACTGAAGAGAGTTCATAAATACAGTTGAGGTAAGCAGGAAAAGGATCAAAGACTTTTAACTGTATTTTAAAAGATTAGTGGGGTTTGCTTAAGTAAAGAAGCCAGGGGAGGATGTTTTAGAGGGAGGATGAAGAGACAAAAGAAATATTAAGACAAAGTTGTAAATTGTCTAGCTGTCACGACATGTTAAATTAGCTGAAAAAGTAGTTTGGAGTCAACTAAGGAGGATCTGAAATGTTAAAGTTAAGAGATGATCATCACCCTCTAAGAATTAAAGAGGAACTAAAGTTTGAAACAGAGACATTAAGTTATATGAAAGTGTGTTTTATAGGACTATTAATCTAAAATTTCTCCTTCCTTGCCCCTTGCCGTATGAATATAAAGTCCTTTTTACAACTTTCCTTTAGGATTGGGTACCTTTCTAGTTCATACCTCAGACAATACTCTGCCTGAGAAAAATAGTTTTGACCTAGCTATTTTTTGATTATATACTATCTCTGATGAATATACATCGTCATAAGATTCAATATAGCATAATTCAAATAACTATATTCTGTATGACCCTGCTTCTCCCTTTTGCCTGCATCTTTCCTTCTGCAGCCTCCTTTTCATTCCAGGTCACTCACTTACTGTCCTTACTGGATGAGATTCAGGCATTTGCTTTTGCAGTGTGAATAAAGCTAGTATTGCCATCAGATACCTATGCGTACAGAAGAGGGAGAGATTAATATTAATGGAGTGCCAATGGAAAAAGAAGTGTTGCTTTCAGAAATCTAAAAAGAGCAGCAGTTTTACAGAAGATATGGGCAGTGAGCATTTTAACAATACTACTAAGTTTAATATGACATTTTGGGGAAAGAAATCGGGGCTGTGTAGAAAGTATGCCAAATGTGGACTTTTCCACAGTATAGGTCTTGTGGAGTTAAGTAATATTAAAGCATGTTCAGTAATGGTTGGTAGGCTAAGCAATGTAGTCTGGTCACAAGCCCAAGAATACCTAGGCATAGTCCCAAGAGAAGTTTGTAATCAAATGCAGCTTGCAGAGAGAGTTTCAAATCTTACATGATTTTCATAATGAATGTTTTGGATTATCACAGTATGTTTTCCTATGCTCATTTTCATCTAGATGGAGGGGGGATTTCAAGAATCTATGCCTTATACTTTTTATTTCAGTTCCTTAAGGTACCCAGAATTTCCTTGCCAGAAGGATCCATGTAAAAATTAGAATCCATTTTGAAATTCAACTAAAGATTGCATCCCTAAGTTGTTTCAAAAAATTGAGAGCTGAGCATATTGTAATCCTCAGAGCTGTCCCTAGACAGACAATATTGCAGAAGTTTTTGCCCATGTGTCTTTGTTTTGCAAATGAATATGCAACATTACATTAGAGCAACAAAAAAATTAATCTTGGAATTGAAGAACCTAACAAATGCTGAATTTAAAAACAAGTTATTTAACCTTAGAGAAAGAGAAAAAAAGCATCTAGTAAATTTATTAATGCCTCAAAATTTACAGTGACTTTTCCATTAACCATTAAGGGAAACAGGAAGGAACTAGAAACTTACATACAGTATTAAATGGTGTTTTAAATGAATATCTATTATTGTTCCTGTAAATACCATATAATAAAGCTAAATTATTTAAATATTACTTAGAAATGTATTCTTATAAAAGACACCAGGCACATAGCCAGTATCATTGCAAAACAAAGAGGCAACAAAAAATAAAATTGTACCATTTACAGAAACCATGGCTTACAATACCTCTCATTACTAGAAGTGTTAGAATTCTGGTATAAAAATCTGGTGGAATTATTCTTTGCATTTTCATGCAGATATTGCAATGACAATACCTTCTTGTTTAGTATGGTATTATGAACAATCTGTGAAAAATTTTATTGTATATCCTTTGGTAAGTCTATTTTTGTCTCTTTCAAAGTTGTATTATTTTCTTTTTAGAGAGAGAGAGAGAGAAAGAGAATGAAGGGGCAAGGGACAGAGCAAGAGGGAGAGGTGGGGCTTGATCCTGCAACCCTGAGATCATGACCTGAGCTGAAATCAAGAGTCAGACACTTAACCAACTGAGTCACCCAGGCGCTCCTCAAAATTTCACTTTTAACAGCTTTTAGTCTTCTTCTTGATCGATGAAAATACATTGTGCACCCTTGGTTTAAATGAAAAAAAAAATCATGACTGAATTTTGTATAAAGTTGAAGACTAACAGTGTCTGCAAAGAGACTTGAAAAATCGAAGTAAAAACATTTCTTTACTTCATAATTTAGTTTGAGATGTTTAAACTAACTGTTTCTTCTTGAAGAACATTTCAAATAGCTTGAGAAAGAGATCTTTTAGTGAATACATTATATGTAGGTAGATATCTAGATTGAAGATGGTTGATTAACTGACAGTTTCACCTTCATAGTCTTGGGAAAGAAAACCATTACATTCTGCCTTCTAGTGTCAGATGGCTGATGGTAGAAATGGTTGGACTGAGAAATGATCTCCATCCTTCCCACACTTCATAAATGAGGTCAGTTGGCTGTCAAGTAGGTTTCCTTTCCCTCTTATTTATTCCCCTCTCCTCATCTAATTTTTCTTATTGCCACGTCTCTTTTAGTATGACTACCTATGGTAATGACACTTTGGACAATGAAGTCTGCTGTTGAAATTTATTCTTGTTTAATAAGAGTTTCTTCTATAATTCATTCCACTTCCCAGCCTGATTTCACTATATACCATAATCCATTACAATGAGAAAACTGGAACACAGATAGATTCAATGTTTTAGTCCCAGAATTAGTGACCAAGATGTGATCAGAATTCAGTTCTCTCACTTTCTAATATTACTCTCTTTCCATGGTAATGCCCAGCCTTCAATCAAACGAACTGAATATATATTTCATTGGAAACAGTTCCTCTCGGAGAAGGGTCTTATCTTCAGCTCTATCTGTTGGTTCAGCATGGCCATGCTTTTCATATCATTCCCAGTACTCTTTGAGGCAAAACAGCATTGACTGTGGCAATGAAGACAAGCCTGATGACTGAATTGGAGGCTGTTCTTTTAGACCAAAGAAAGCCTCCTTGTCATAGGCCTTGACTTTCTGGGATCTTTTGCCATTTTAGCAATGACTTTCTTCTGAGTCACTGAGTTCTAAGTTAAAGTTGGTTGAAAAGTTTAAAGAAGAGGGTGCTGGAGGTTTGTATATTTAAAATTTTGTACTGTATATTTGATAGATGCATTGATAAAAGAATGCATATCTCAGAAATGTATATAGTGTTATTGCTTCTTATAGCATTTAATGTTTATGTGTTTAGTAAAACTATATTTATTTAAATTAGAAGTATTAATTCACTTCAGATTATTTTCATTTTCATCAACTTTGTTGAACATTTTGGAAAGAAATCCACATCCAACTGAATTAATCCAAGACTATTATTTATTTTCTCTTACAAACATTACTTTAAAGTTTAAAAATTCTCCAGCTAATACCTGTAAACTCTTTGGGATTTAGTAAATTGTATTTGTCAGTCTTTTCATATTTACTCTGCTTATGACTCAAATCAAATAAGGAACAAGCTCCAAGAATAACTTTGTGCTTTGTGTTAGTAGATAAGACATACCATTCTAATTTTGATTCTTCTGCATGGTTTACTTGGGGTTTTTTTTTCTGTATTGTTTAGTGATTTTTAAAAATTTTTGGTAACTCAGTTTGTTTAGTTTTGAATCGTGTTTTTATGGTTCTTTGTAGGATTGAGAATGATTTTTAAATCTAAGTCTGAAGTAACAATTTAAAAAAATAGAGTTCTCAAATTTTCTTATAAATATAATATTTAGTAATTTTACATGCATAAATTTTACTTATTTTAATTAAAAAATTATTAGCTTTTAGTTTAAGCTTTTTATATTCTAGAACTTACTCTTTATGTGAAGGTCATTTGAAAATAATCATCTGTAGTGCTCATTTGACTAATCTTGTGCTTATTTTTCTTTCTTTGTTAACTAATATGCTAGAGATGTGATAAACTGTCTTTAGGAATAAAATCATGTATTTGTGTATCTACCTATCTACCTATCTCCTAAAGAATATGCAGATTTTAGATATTAATAGATCCTTAAAATTAGTTAGTTATGAATGAGGTTTTCATTTTTCTGACTTTAATCTAAATTCCTACAGAACATTTGGAGAGAACTACAAATCTCATTTGCTCTGAAAGCACTCTATGGGCCAAAAATTTCTACTTTCTTTATCTGGCAAACTGTTTGGCGGCTAGAAAACTGATTTCTCTTTAAGTCTTTTCTCCCTTAGAGTAAAAGTTTTCCCAAATATTGCAGCAAATGACTGTTTTCCTTTAGTTATTAAAAAGGCTTATTTTGGGGCACCTGGGTGGCTCAGTGGGTTAAAGCTTCTGCCTTCAGCTCAGGTTATGATTCCAGGGTCCTGGGATTGAGCCCTGCATTGGGCTCTATGCTCCACAGGGAGCCCACTTCCCTCTTTCTATCTCTGCCTGCCTCTCTGCCTACTTGTGATCTCTGTCTGTCAAATAAATAAATAAAATCTTTAAAAAAATATTTAAAAAGACTTATTTTGACTGACTTCTCTTTATTTTTTTTTCAACTAGACTCTCAAATTTATCAGGGTAAAGTTATATATAATATACATTTTTATTTTTTCTTTACTCTTCCTCTTTAAGTATCAGAAGCCTTGTACTTCCTTTCTTGAAGTGGATTTAGAAACGAGAAACAGAAATGATAGAATTATTGGGGTGCCTTCATGGCTCAGTCCCTTGAGCATGTGACTCTTGGTTTCTGCTTGGGTCATGATCTCATAGGATGTGGATTTGAGCCCCATGTTGGGCTCCAGGCTCGGTGGGAAGTCTGCCTGGAGATTCTCTCTCACTGCCCCTTCCTCTGCTTGCGCTTTCTCTCTCAAATAAATAAATATTTATAAAAATGGTATAATTGCCTAAAAATATTGACAGACAACCAAAGACTATAGTGTTAGCCTCTGACTTATATTACAGGAATCATAACAAAACCATCAGAAAAAGAGAGATAGGAAACAGATGAGAAAGAATAAAACTTTAAAAAAAAACATTTTAACCATGAAACAAGAATAGGGTACTGCAAAAATGGACAAACAGAAAAAAAGAGCAGTTGAAAATGTAAAATTTGAGGGAAAACATGATAGTAAATCATTGGAAGATAAATTCAAGAAAATCTCCCAGAAAAATGCCAATAAGACTAAAAATGGTAGAAAAAAGCTAAGACATTTAGAGGACCTGTCCAGAAGGTCCAATATCTGAAAAATAAGGATTCCATAGGAAATTTAAAGAAAAACAAGAAAGTAAAACATTAATTGTTTTCTTGGAATAAGCCAAGATAATTTTTTTGCAGATTGTATTGGTTTCCTGAGTTTCTACATAAAGGTAGAAAGCAGAGTCATACCAAAGCATGCCATCATAAAATTTCCCAACTATGCAGACAAATGAAAGAAAAAGTAATGTATAAATCTATGGAAAAGAAAAAAAAACAGGTCTAGTATATATGATTAGAATAACTCTGGATTTTTCAAGAACATTGAAAGATAAAAGGCAATAGAGAACTGACTTCAACAAAATTCTAAAGAAAAATAATTTCCAATTAAAAGTGTACATTTAGCCAAGCTATCAGTGATGGGAAAATCAAGGATATTTTGACTATTCACTTCTTCAAGTCATGTATTTCTTTATCTAATAAGATGGAAGAATGTGTGCCACTAGTCAAGGGAGTAAAAGAACAGAAAAAATGAAGACATGAGATTTGCCAGAGCTAGAGATCCACCAACAAAGATAGGTAGTGAAGGGAAGCTCCCAGATGAGAGCTGTGCACTACCTGTACATGGAAGCTGCTCCAAAAGAATAAGGTCAGAGGCACCAAGAAAACTTCCTTTAAACTTCTACTTTTTAAGTAGATGAAACTGATAGCATACCTGATGCCTTTGAACCTCTAGAGTGGAGATTTAGTAACTGGTAAAGAGTATGAATTAGTAATAAAGGTAGAAGGAATCAAGCAAATGAATAAAACAAGAAATATGTGATAACTATAGGGAAAACTACAGAAAAAGAAAACGGACATAAATACTAAGTTTATTATATGGATCAGCTTTGAGTTAAATTTATTGTCATAATAATAGATACTCTGGATATTAATCTAAACAGGTTACAATATAACTAAGGTGATGTGGGACATAGATGGAATGATTCTGAGTTGGGAGTAATAAAGGAGTGGGAGGAGAGAGTTCTGAATGCTGACCTTATGTAGTATGTACGTAAATAAATGATACCTAAGACTCGCTCAAAAATTAGCAAAAAAAAACATGTTATGTTGAGATACAGTGAATTATATCAATCTAATTGTCTAAAAATACCAATAAAAGCATATGAGAGACATGGTGATAAATAACAACATAATCAGCTAAAGAGATAAAAAGAGTAACTATGAGGAGGAAAAAATGTGGGAGTAGGGGTAGGGGTCTGCTATTTTTCATAATGAACTTTGTAGGACTATTTGACTCTTAAATTCTTTGAAATTATAGATTTTATTAAAATTAAAGCAAGAGAAAAATAAAAATACTAAAACAAAACAAATCACTACTGAACTAAATATTTTGGAAGGTATTTTTTTTAAGATTTATTTATGTATTTATTTGAGAAAGAGAGAGAATGAGTGGGGAGGGGAGGAACAGAGGGAGTGGGAGAGAGAGAGAATCTCTAACAGACTCCCTTCTGAGTGGGGAGCCCAATGTGGGGCTCCATCTCACGACCCTGAGATCATGACCTGAGCCAAAATCGAGTCAAATCTTAACCTACTGAGTGACCTAGGCACCCCATTGGAAGGTGGTCTTAAGGTTCACAAAGTAAAGAAAGGAAATGAAATATTCATGGAAATCTTAGCCAGTTGAAAAATTTAACATGGTGCTTATCTGCTTACTAAATCACTTTGTTATATCTTATTTATTTACATTTGAATTTAGGTAACATTTTATATTCTTCTTCTGATTGTTTTCTTATTTACTTCTAATGTGTGTAGTAAGACCAACATGTGTTCTTGTAAGCCAAGAAATTTTCTGGAAACAAGAATGGTATAAATAAATCATACTGATGGCAAAAAAAAAAAAAAAAGTAGAATTAAAAACTAACACATATAAAACAAATGGAGGGAAATGAGATGATTAGGGCCAACTAATAAAATAAGACTTGGGAAATGGGAAAATCATTATCAGACTGAATAGCATATGATCTAAAATTATCTTTTTTAAAATTTAAATTGTTAGCCAATATATAGTACATCATTAGTTTTGGATGTATTGTTGAATAATTTATCAGTTGTGTATAACACCCAGTGCTCATCACATGCCCTCCTTAATGCCCATCACCCAGTTCCCCATCCCCCCATCCACCTCCCCTTCCACAACCCTCAGTTTGTTTGCCAGAGTCAAGAGTCTCTCATGGTTGTCTCCCTCTCTGATTTCTTCCCAGTTTCCCTTCCCTTCTCCTATGATCCTCTGCACTTTTTCTCATATTCCACTTATGAATGAAACCATATGATAATTGTCTTTCTCTGATTGACTTATTTCACTTAGCATAATACCCTCCAGTTCTATCGATGTCAATGTAAATGGTAGATAGTCATCCTTTCTGATGACTGAGTAAGATCCATTGTGTATATGGACCACAGCTTCTTTATCCATTAATCTATTGAAGGATATCTTGGCTCCTTCCACAGTTTGGCTATTGTAATCATTGTTGCTATGAACATTGGTGTACAGGTGCTCCTTTGGATCACTACATGTCTGTCTTTGGGGTAAATACCCAGTAGTGTAATTGCTGGGTCATAGGGTAGCTCTATTTTTATCTTCTTGAGGAAACTCCCTCCTGTTTTCCAGAGTGGCTGTACCAGCTTGATCTAAAATTATCTAACTAATGGTTTGAATAAGCATTTCGTGATCACCTTTCTGTGTTGTGTCAGATACAAATATAACATGCATTCTTTATGAAGGCAACTGAATTTGTATATGAAAGAACTTACTCCATTTAAGAATTAGAAAATAACACAAGGCAGAATCTGAAATTATAAGATAAGCGAAATGGACAGTAGGAGGAAACTTTGTGCAGTGTGTAAGGCAAGTGAACATTCCAAGGAGAACCATATCTGAGATGGGTCTTAAGGATGGGAGGAATTCCTGGTTGGGGAAGAGGCAGAAAATATGAATGAAACTCATCAAACTCTTAAAAAAGTCAGAGAGGGAAGAGTCCAGTGGCAATAAGATCAGTTGGAAATTGTATGTGAGTTGATTAAAGTCTTTATTAAAATGGAACTGGAGAGACGGGTATAATGAAACATATCTGGGAATTTGTGATGTTACTTATATTTTGTATTTATGAAATTGGGTCAGAGAAAAAAGATGGTGTCATTAACTAAAATGGGTAATTTCAGATGGAGATTTTGCTGACAGGCATTTGAAACAAAATTGTAGCTCCTGTAACCAGTTAATATCAATAAATTTGTAAGATTACTTCTCACTCTCCATTCCTCTGGAGTGTTAAAGATATATGATCAATCACTTTTTGAACATGTTTAGTGGAAACAATGCAATAGACAGAGTCTGGGGTGTTACATAAGGTGTTCAGTGTAAAGACAAAGATCTACTACAACAAAGTAAAGTTGGAGAAATATCATAACAATCCTGAAAATTCATACCTTTTACCAAGAACATGGTTCCTGAAATATTCAAGTAGTTATAGCATTTTTCAAAACTCTAGCTGTCCAGATAATGACTTTAGTTTGCATGTCTGTTTAGCTAAAATAGACATAACCAATTTTTCAGGTGGTAGGGGCTTGCAAATTATCCTTTGTTCAGTCTTGTTTAATCTCAATGGATTTGTCATTGCAATGATACCTATACAAATAAACACATTAAAGTGATCTCTATGCATATCATTAGGTTGATAACCTTGTTTTCTTGTTTAAAAATGTTCATACTATTAAATCCTTAGATCCAGAGGTTAATTAAGCAAACAGTAATTAATCATATTCCTATAAGTGAAGTTAGTGGCAGACATGTGGCTAAACTTCTACTTATTATGTTAAATATTTATATTGCAGCCAATAAGCCTAAACATTGTTCATATTGTGCTACCGATATAGGAGGAAGCAGGAGGCAGAATGAAGGTGATATGGGATGTGGGGAGGACGAGGAGCCAGTGAGGGATAGGCATCTCTCCACCTGGCACCTGGGTATTTTGTAAACTGCAAGAGAGGGATATTTTTAAAAACTATTTGACTGGGAGATACAAAATTTTAACTTACAACATTGTGTTTCCTTTTATTTGGACAGTTTATCTAAATTTGGTTTATTCAGTATAGCCCTAGACTATTTCCTCTCTTTCAGCCAGATGAAATAATTACAGTTTTTTCCCCCTGAACAATAACAAATCAAGCAGACCTGAAATAATTGTGTTTTTCTATTTATTTCTTTTATGCATTTCTGAAAAGTATGAAACCAAGTGCTGCTCTCCTTTGGCGTTGGCAAATATTCATAATTTTATCAAAAGAATTACTGAAGTTCATCTTATTTTCATTTCACAGTTGAACTTGAAGAAGGAATATGCCCCAAGACAGTGTTGTTGTATGTGGCGGTTGTGGAAATTTGTAATACTGCTCATTGTTGCAGATGATGGGATGGAGCTTGCCTCGTCTTGACTGTGTATAGGATATACTTTAGTTAAGCACCACCTCTCTCTACATATACACTGAGGTCATCTCCAACTCAACTTAACCTACAACTGCACTCACCCTGCCCTTCCAACCGGTTTTTTTTTTTTTTCCAGATGCTGTACTTCTGTTAATTTTGCCTCTATATTCCCTGATACTGAACTTAAAATCAGTGTCTTACTGAAATCTGTAAACTTTCATGCTTAGATTATTTAGTTGTTAGTCTTCCAATAGGACACACAATCCCCCAATTTTTCCTAATCCAGTCTTTCATATGCATCTCTGACTGACTGATCTTCCTAAAACACGTCTTTATCAAACCTTTATAGCATCCACCTCTCTACCAAGTTAATAAAAAGCCTCACATTGGCATTAAAGACCTCACCATATGCTCCCAACCTGACCTCTATGTCAGACCTCTAGAGGATTCTTTCTTTCTAGGGAACTTAAACTATACTCTTTCCCTAAACATATTTAGATTTTTTAGATTCTAGTGACCGCTTATACCATCTCCATCTCCTTGGGTAGCCTCTGAAGACATCAACTAAAATCTTAGGTTTTCCAAGTAGAAACAACAACTGCCCCATGAAGCCTTCTGTGGTCAGCCACAAATGACCTGCAATCCTTTGAGTTCATACAATGTATTAAATAGCTACAGAGTCTATGCGAAACATATATGCAGCCCTGTATTGTCTATATCAGTGGGCTGATAGATACGTCCTCAATCTAGAAGTAAAGGATATAGTTGACCCTCAATAATGTTAATTTCCTTCTGCCTGATGCCTTCTGTTGTTGATATCTAATATCTCTATATTCCCTATACTACTCATAGTAAGTGCTCAGTAAATATTTGCCAAATAAGGACTTAGATGAAATTACTTTTTGGAACCTATTTAATTTGGTATAAAACATGAACCTATTCTAGGAACTGAAATCTTCCCCTGAAATTAATGCAGTATTTCTGTATGAACCTCTGAAAGCCCTCTATTCACAACACATGAACAGAACCCCTTGCCTAGAAATGTTATTTTGAGCACGAAGACTGTGGAGATTTCACAAAATCCAGGAGGGCTTTCTGAAGAGCATTCTGTGAAGCCCCTGCAAAAGTTGTCCTAGCAAAATTTCCCATACCAATTAAATATGCCAAAGATGGCTTACATGGAGATTAACCTCTGGGTTTAAGGGTAAGTTGACTTCCTCCTTTATTTAAAATAAGTTACTTCTCACTGGATTGGAAAGCCAAATAAGGTCAAAAAATTGAATTCACTAGAGGCGTGTGTAAAGAAAGGTATGTGGCAGCAGCTTCTATCCTCCAAAAGGCTTACATTTAATCCAATGATAGACAGTCACTTGTAAAAAAAAAAAGTAAAATGAGTATTTGGAAGAGAACTAAAGGGCAGGGATAAATTCACAAGCATGGAGAATAAATAATGATGATTCTGTGACAGCTTTTTTTAAAATCTTATTTAATATTTACATTTCATTAATGATTGTATTTAAATATTCTGTTTTAAAAATATTTTTTATCAGCAAGTACTCAGTGCTGAGGGAAATAAGGTGTTTTCTAGCAATTACTCAGTTATTAATCAGTTTGAAGCTTTTTATTATGTTCTGTGCCTATTGAAAATGATTTCTCTAGAGAAATTCTGATTCTGCAGACACGGTTCAGGAAAGCAAAGTCTTTGGGGTTGCTGTGCCAAGTCCTTAAGTTATGTGTTTGGACCCTAAGACCACACTCTCTGAGTCTGGAGCCTTGTTTAGAGTTCATAAGAACCTGTACTACTCCGGTGTTACTTCAACAGCACATCACGGTAGAGATTCAGGGAGTAACACCAAAAAAAGGGTCTAGGTTTAAAGTCCTCTGTTTCTGCTTCCACAGGTCTGTTGACAATAATCTTATTTATTATGTAATAGAATCTGGCAGCATTAATAAGCTTTCTTTTTAAAAATGTTATCTTTCTTGGATTTCTGTTAATCTCATGCCTCTTAATCTTATGCCTTGGAGACTGGTCCTCCTTAGTGCTCTTATTTCTTCTCTCATCAGTGAAGTCTCTCCTAATCAGTCCTCTCCTTGGGGACATCTCACACACTGTTCATTCCACAATGTGTGCCCTCGTGAAGCCACACAACTGGTAAATGGTGGGACAGAGGTTTGAAACCAGGTCTGCCGACACTGAAACCTAAACTCTTAGTCACTTGTCTGCTGAAAACTAACCCTGCAGCTTGAGTATCTTCACCATCCTTGCTGATACTTACAGAGGGCCTACTGTGTGCCAGGCCCCGGATTTAGATCCTTCGTGTCTGCTGTGCCTGACTTCAACACAGTGTTATTCCATTTCACAGATGAAATTTCATGCTGTGGGAATGGTCCAAATAAGAACATAAGGACTAGCCATTTGCATTTTTGCATATGGAGTGCTGTCTTTACTCTGTCTTTAGTTCAGTAAGCTCTCAAAGGTAGATACAATTCCGGGGCATGTTTATGTGCTGATGTCTTCATTTATAAGTTCCTTTAAAGTAGAGCACACCAAAACACACAAAAAGAGAGAGAGACAGACCAAAAAACAGACTCTTAGCTATAGAGCATAAACTGATGGTTACCAGTGGGAACGTGAAGGGGAGGATGGGGGAAATCTGTGATGGGGATGAAAGAGTACACATATCAGAAAAAAAAAAATCATTTCACCATTGGTTACAGTTGTAGGAGTGAAATAAACCAACTGATTTTAATAACTTTACTATTTTGTAAATTAAATATATATGTAATGTATGATTCACAAAATAAAGTTTACTAACATACTAAAAAAATAATGTTGTTTGACTAATTAAAAAAATAAAGTAGGACACATACTCAAATGTTTATATTACTAGAACAGGTAACATTATTGAGTAAATCAGACTTCAAGATGATTAGGACGAGGGGCCCCTGGGTGGCAGGTTGGTTAAAGTGACTAACTGACTCTTGATTTCCACTCACGTCACGATAACCAGGTCGTGAGCCCACATCAGACTTGGTGCTGGGTATGGAGCCTGCTTGAAATTCTCCCTCTCCCTCTGCTCCTCTCCCTTTCTCTCTCTCACTCAAAAAAAAAAAAAGAAAGAAAGAAAGAAAGAAAGAAAGAAAGAAAGAAAGAAAAGAAAGAAAGGAAGAGAGAGAGAGAGAGAGGATAAATACTGGTTAGGTTTCTGGAAACTTGAGAGTTTGTGCCCCATAATATGTCATTCAGGTTTATTGTAATGACATCGTGCAGGTAAGTGCACACACTCACACACACACACACCACAGACACCTGCAGGTCACCCATTTGCAGCTTTTTATTTTTTATTTTGTATTTTAGAAAATGTTTTATTTATTCATTTTTTTTTTGTAGCTTCTATGCCCATGTGGAGCTTGAACTCACAAATCCGAGACAAGAGTCACATGCTCTCCCAACTGAGTCAGCCAGACATCCGGATCTGTGGCCCCTTAAACTATCACTTTTTCCTTAAGCAAAAGTTACTAGGCTAGATTAAGAAAGATATAATTCCATTTTGGAGATGAACGTGAAGTCACTGGATTGCATGTATTCACATTTACACCCTGAAGACTGGTCTGATGAATGGGTGATGACCACTTTGAAGGAGTCTGCTTTGGTTGAATGGTTTTGCTTAGGGGGTCATGATACACACTCACTTGCGGACTTTTCAAAGAAGGAAAACAGATAATGAGTTCCTTTCTTCTTTCATCAGATGATTATAATTCATAGCTTGAGAGCACCACAGTTCCCTCTCTGTGGGAGGACTCCCCAGGGATGGAATGTGGCACCTGATGATGCCTAGGGGCCAGCAAGCCGGGCGATGGACTCCAGCCCTCACTGGAGGGAGCTGCAGGCGACTCCATTCCACTTGGTTTTTCAGTGCTGGCAGATGGGACTTCATTGTTTCAAAGTTTCAGTTTGGAAAATTTAGACATTAAGGGTTAATCTACATTTTAAAATAGCTGTCTTTGGAGGAAATTATGCTATAAATGAGAAACCTGTGTGGAGTTCTGGGTTCTTTATGTTAGCTTTGGCAGGGCCAGGAGCCTGTTTTGATGATAAAGCCAGCATTTGAAACCTGTATTTTATATCGCAGGGAAACTAAGCAAATTTAAAACACTCCACATTTGCCTTTTGACACCCCATAACCAATAGATGAACTTTAATTTCTGGGAGGCCTCCCAGTGATTAATGCCTTCCATTTATGACGTGAGAAGAATGCGCCGTATGTTAGTTGGTCTTCTGTCCGTTTCTAAAGAGCACCCGTGCCAGGATTTTGATGTGCACTCGCATTCTGGCACCAGGCTTTACACTTCTCACCCAGCACAGAGCCAGCTCACAGATCCTGTTCGGCACAGCAACTCCAGACACGCAGCCTGAATTTGAAGGCAGCCTCCTAAAATGTGGCAGGCACCGTCTCCCTCTTCCTATTTGGAGCCCGTCATGTGGGGCTAGGACCACTCTCAGCTGCCTGCAAGGCGGCCTCGAGAGAGTTGGATTTGTTAGCTTCTCACTGAAGCAGTGTCCATGAAGGTCAAGTGTGGCACCACGGGACTGTTTGACAGTGTTATCTGTTGCCTAGACTTACTATTAAGAGGAAATGTTTATATATATATATTTTTCACATTTCCAATAGATATCCCGTAGTCTTCTCTTGTAGGAGACAGTATCCGAGTAAAGACCTTTGGGGCCTTCCTTGGTTCCACTGCCATCCACGGGAAAGGAATGGCATTCACTAAGCCGTGTGTGTGGCTATCAACGCTGTCCACCAATATTTTTGGTTCTCACACCTCGAAGGCACATAGTAGTTTGCATTTCCTGCCTCTCACTGAGCACATAAACTGCTCAAGTCAATAAAAATTGAGCAGAAGTGTCATGTGTTTTACTTTGCACCGTAAATGTTAAGAGCCAGGCGGTGATTCACCACTCTCCTCTTATTGCTGCTGCAGTGACTTGAGAAGCACACAACCAGAAAAGGCCTGCATTAGCCTAGATCCCTGAGTGACTGATAAATAGAAAAGCCCTGTTCACCAGTGTTAGACTTGCAACATGAACAAGAAGGATCCCTGGGTATGTTAACCACTGAGATTTGATGATTTCTTGTTCCTGCATCACAACATAGTCTATGCTGACCAATGAGCCTTGTTAAATAGAGATAAGACCCAGTGCCCTGAAGCTCAAACAGTGCCAAGCCAGGTCTGTGTCTTTCTGGTCTCATTTTCTCTTACAGATATCAGCAAAACGTGAGTTCCCTTCATGTGGAAAAGAGACGGAGTCTGCTTTAGCATTCCATTATCTTCCAACTCCCCCTGCCCTGCCTCCGTAACAGACTAGGAATAACAAAGTCTAAATCAAGAAAGGAGATAAGGAGATCCTGCTATGTTCTTAACTAGTTTCACCATTTGTAATTTTGCTAGATTTTGGTCCCACTTAGTTCTTGTCTCTTTCTTCTCACATTGGTTAGGAAGCCAGAAGGAGAAAAAATGATGGCTGTTTTCCCAAACTTCCAACACTTATAGACCTTAAGCACACCACTTGATCAAGTCTATAGGTAACAGAGATAAGCATACTATTTTTGTTGTTCCTTAAAAGTCTTGAAATGCTAGCAGACTACTAGTATATAGATGTCATAGACAAGACTGTAACATGGCCTTAAGTTTCTGAGCCCCTGGTGTACATGCCCTGAATCCCCTTCCCTTCAATGTATAAATGAAAATATCATCAATGCACAAAAGAAATATCACTCCAGTGGTTTATTTACATTATATGGCAAAGGTTAAAGAGATTTTGCCATTGTAATTAGGGTCCCTAATCAGTCGAGTTTGAGATGATCAAAAGGGGATTATCCTGCCTAAGCCTGACATAATCAGGTGAGAGTTTGAAGAGAGTTTATAGGTCACAAATAGAAGTCAGTCATTTTCCTCCTGGCCCTGAGGGAGCAGATATCCGTGCTGTGAGCTGCCAATGAAGGACGCCCCATGGCAAGGACTTGAGTTTGGTTTCTAGTTGTTTCAGGATAATTCCTGGCTGACATCTAACAAGAAAATAGGGACCTCAGTCAGAAACGAATTCTGCCAACAACCTGAGGGAGCCTGGAAGCAGAACTTTTCCTAATTGATTCTCCAGATGAGAATACAGCAGGCAGCGTTTTGCCTTAAGCCTTGTGAAACCATGAGTAAAAGATGTAGCTAAAATGTGCCATCCTTTTGACCCAGAGAAACTGTTAGATAATAAATTTGTTGAAGGTTTCGTGTACTAACTGTGTGGCCGTTTGTTATGCAGCAACAGAAAACCAATACAAAAGAAATCTGACCTGTTTTTTCCTGACCTTTCAGGCTTTTATTTGAATAACAAATCATGTAGGAGTGTCCTTCTATCACCTTAGCTTCCTGAAGTCAGTTTTAACTCCCATTTGGAGCAATGAGACTGGAAGAGATTTTCACAGTGGTTAAAAGTAGCTCTTGATGTCTTCCTTGTGTCCCTAATCAAACCACTGCAAGCAGCCATGAGAGAACTTCAAGGTCTCTACTCACTTTTGTATGCACAGTGACAAGCTTCTCTCCACTGGGAATGCTCTGTCCTCTGACTGGAGTTATTCACTAATAGTCATAAGAACCTGAGATAATTTTAGGATACTAGGGAGTCTGTGGTGTATCTCTGAAATCAAATGATGGATGGGGCCCCTTTTGATCACATTCTGGAAAGGAAATGTGTTGATACAGAAACATCCTTTTGACTTACTGGAAAACACTTGGTACTTTAAGGTGAAGTTTGACATTAGAGTGTATGCTTTCATAATGTACAGCACAACCAGACAGAAATGAGCCTCGCTGCAAAGAGGAGACTTTGTTTGTTTGGCTGATTTTGGCACCTTATTTTCGAAGTTGGTAACCAGAGAGGGAAGAACCAGTTTCATCAAAGCACAATTTGAGGTAAATAACTTTTCTTTACATTTGTTAGTCATTTGACTTGTTATATCTTATGTACATCAAAAGACAGAAGCAAACAAAAAGCTAATAAATGGTTAGCAAAGATTTTTAGATGTAAATGAATTCGAAAGTATTTAAAGCTGTGGCTTCCTCTAAAGAGTTTGTGAAGGTTCTTGATGAAAATACTGATGACATAGGGCCAGTGAATAGGACTTATAGGTAAAATTGTTTGAGGAATGCTGAATTATCATTCTCCCACTGATTGACTAGATAAATCTAAATAAAAATATTATGTGATTGCTTATCTACATTGTTTCACCAGTGCTATAGGTCATCAATTCTTGGATAAAAGCCCCAGCTGAGGCCAGGAAATGGACAATATGGGCTCTCTTCATGCCCTGTAGTCATTCTAAGATTTCCTAGTAGCCTGTTTTTTTGGATTGTTTATCCTGCCCTTATCATTGTCCAAAGAAGATGCATTCACTCAGGGGGAAAACAGAGACTTGATATTTTGAAAGTAGTAGTTTTTAATGCACAACACTCTGGGTAGTTATTGATGGTGCCAGCTAGTTTAGAAGTTTGCTGATTGATTTTCTGTAGTTCATGCTATTGGCCACCTGTGTTAGTAGTAGAAAAGTTCTCAAAGGAGATGATTTTAAGGGACTTGGGGGATTTGGGTAGGAAGCTGAGATCACTAGGGCCCTATGAAAAACTGTAAGGTTGGCTGTCTTCTCTTTTTGATCATCTTCTCTTCCCAATCTTATGAAGACCCTCTCCCTGATTCTCAGGAACATTATGCTTCCCATTTACTATTTAAAAGTGAATTTTTTTCTACTTAAAGTTGCCGGTTCAACATGTTGGTTTATCTCAGTTAGAATTATACAAATCTGATTAAAGTACTTAAGTAAGACCACATTATGAAGATTTCATGAACTTACTCCTTCAAGGTATAGTTAAAGTTTAAAAGATGGTATTCATTAATCCAGACAAATCCCTATTTGAGTGGTAAGGGTAGAGACTTTTGAGCGTAGGGATCTGTGTGTACTTCTTTTCTAACCGCATTTGCCATTCTTGCATATCTTTTCCCCATCAAGAACAAGGGTCTGTAACTGAATACTTCACTCCTGAAAGTCTGCCAACCATCTCAGTAGATGGAAAATGCTTTCTGCCAAAGGCATGTAGTTCTCATTGGAGTTTGAGCCACTCTATCACCTACCTGAGTTCTAAGCCAAAAGAGAGACACACAGAAGATCAGGTAGAGAGAAACAAAAGTATCAGCTTCAATAGTAATAGCATTAATGGAAAACAAGGTTTAGGCATGTGACTAATATGTGCACCAGAATTAGGCCGATCTATCCACCCCATCAGATACAGCCCGGAAAACCATAATCTTGCCCGCAAGAGTATTTTCTTTACCACTAAGCTTCCTATAAGTAGAGAATGAATCCAACCATATGGTCTCCAAGTAGGTTGATCCCAAAGAAAGGAGGAAAGGAGAAGGGTAGAGCTAATTAATAACATGGTTCCTACTCCCAAATTTAACACTTTCTTCAAGTCCACTCCCATAACTGGCTATGTAAATTGTGGGGCCCAGTGAAAAATGAAAATGCAGGACCCCCTTGTTCAACAATTTTTATGAACTTTAAGATAGTAAGAATAGAGCATTACATCAAATATGAGCAAGTATACAGGCTACAAATTCATGGAGCAACCCCTGTTTACTTCTTGTCTGGGATACAGAATAAGGAAGTTAAGCAAATACAAGAGAGTATTTTATTTATTTATTTATTTAAATATATATATTTTAAATTATTTATTTATTTGATGGACAGAGATCACAAGTAGTCAGAGAGGCAGGCAGAGAGAGGGAGGAAGCAGGCTCCCTGCTGAACAGAGAGCCCGATATGGGGCTTGATCCCAGGACCCCGAGATCATGACCCGAGCCGAAGGCAGAGGCTTAACCTACTGAGCCACCCAGGCACCCCAAGAGTGTATTATATTTAATTCATGTCCATCTACATGTGTAAATCAAGTATAAAAGAGGTTTCCTCAAAAAATGACATTTCCAAGTCTCCCGTTCTCTAATCCCTTAGGTTTAACTAGAGAGTCCATGGTCCACGGGGGAATGGCTATACCTGTCTGAGTAGGAAAGCGGCCATCTCATCAAGGAGTTCTTGCTGTCATAGCCATGAGCCTACCCTTCTAGTACCAACCACTGTTGCTTTTTTGATCCTTTTGGCATACAGCAAAGAATTTACTTAAGGATGCTATAAAATAGGTCAGAATCATACAATCATAATCATACTACATTACTCCATACTACTAAGGGATAATGGATCCCTTAGACCAGAGGAAGAAAACTGGTTATTTGAAAATTGATCCCTGAGAGGGCTCTAGGAGAAAGAGAAAGTGATACTCTTCTGCTAAATAAAATGTAAACTCAGTCATTTACTTTAAATATTAAATAATGTGTTTCCTAATTACAAATAGAATTCATTTGTGGGTTCTAATAATGAAAAAGCCTTTGTAATCAATTTATGCTTATTTACCTTAGTGTTGTCTTCTTTCTGACGATGTATTGTTAGTTGTATGTCAGGCATTTCATCCTTGCCCCTTGTCTGTGTTCTCACTCTGGGGAAGAATATCAGGATTGTTCATCTCACCTTCATTGCACCCTCCTGCATCTTTTGGGGCAGGGCTGAGTCCCAAGCCTGGGCCATTAAGGGGGAGTCATGGTTGCAGTGATTCCTTGTTTTGATGTGCTGTCCTAGAAGCAGGAGAGATGTGTTCAGCTGGCAGAGTGAATCAATTCATGATGAATTCAGAAGCCTCTGCCCTTGACCCTCTTCTGCATTATCCAGGGCAGCCTTCAAGTGGCTAATGGTGATGTGGTGAAGAGATGAACAGGGGTAACTCCTGTCCTCTGAGCCCTTAGAACATCTGTTGTATCAAAAAGAAAATGTAGCTGATAATGTTTTTATCACACTCAAAAATAGTACTTTTTCTCTAAGAAAGAAAAAAAGTCAGCGCAAGTGAAATGCTATTCCTCAAGAACTATTAAGGCTGTTGTGCTCTTCTATATTCAAGTCAGTTGATAGTATCCATAGTTTTACTGATAAAAATCTTACTGAGCTTATAGCACTAGATATGACTCTATATATTCTAAAGCAAGTCCATATGATTTGAAGCAAATTTAATGTGTGACCATGGAACGAGCACTGTAGTTCCAAATTTTCACTTAGAGAATGTCCCTTAAAGAAGTTTAGGATTCAAAAGCTTTCTAACTTTGCACTTCCTTCTTCATGTTTTCTCATGTTCTATAGAAAGATACAAACAAAACCCCCCAAAAATATAAATGTGGAAAAATATCTACATAGAATTTGTGAAAATATTGGCAATAGTTTATGGTATTATACTATTAAAACAAACAAACTCATCATCAAACTATTTACAACTAATTACAGTTGTCTTTATGCAAGGATATGAAGTTTCTCATTCTTCATTGATCTTCCTTCTCAGTATCTGAGAGCATCTTTCATATCTAGATGATCATCAATCCCAGTATATTTTCTGGCATTGCTCCTCTGTGTTTTTACAGTCAACAAGATCAGCTAGGGCCTCATAACCTCACTTTCAAGTGCTTCAGCTCAGTAAATGACTTTCAATTTAGACTGGTGACATACCGTCTTCTTTTTAGGAGGCCCTGGGGTCCCTGGCCCCAACTTTGCACCAAACTCCCCTTTCCCTTGGTAGTTGTCAATATGTGATATGTCATAGAAGTTCTTCTCCATACCTTGCTGTTCAGCAGGTCCTATCCGGAAGCCCCCATGTCATAAGCATGTCAGTCCTTTTCGTGTGGGCTGCATGATCATAGATAGGTTAAAAGAAACAAGAAGTCAGAAGGGTATAAAGAACTTAATACTGTTTCTAACTGCCATCTGAGATGTAACATGAAAGATACACTTGACTTTATTCCTTTGCTTTTATTTCATTTCTACTTAGATTTCCATATTCTACCTTAGTAAAGGTTAATTTAGAGTTAACCTTATATCCTAGCTTGATGAAGTAATTTAGGCAGAATTATAAGCATCCCCAGGGCCTTTACAGAACTGTTGTTTCTCTGAGAATATCCAAACTAAGTGAGGCCCAGATCCCTGTCACACATAAATCCTCTCAGAATTTTCACACCTCTTACTTTTTATTTTAATTTTATCTCCCTACTATCCCTTACTCTTCCTTTAAACCAGTGGAGGAGAGAGGAGAGAAAGAGATGGTACTGAAGAAGGCATAAATGTTATGGAGTTGTTCTAGTCACACTCCAGCCAAAGCAGTTGTGTTCTCATTTGATTTTGTTTTACATATATGCTTTGAATAATGGGATTTGGATCCTGCCATTTCTTCAAGCAGGCATCCCAAATCTTTTCATCTTTCTATATAAATATTTCTTGGGAAAAATTATCTACACTACCCTACTGAAATTGCCCCTCAAATTTTTGTCATCCATAATTTCTAATTAACTTTTGTTTTTGTCTTTTATAACCACCTTTGACACCAATGCCTATTCTCCCCTCAATCAAGACTCTCTCTCTCTCTCTCGCCATTTCTAGGATGTAGCCATATCTTTCTGACAATTTTTGCTACACTTTTTTTTTTCCTTGATTTTACTCTGCCCACACAAGGCACCTGTCTTAGGTCATGTTCCCTGGAATCAAAATCTGAGATGGAAGATCTCACTCCGTCAAATCTAGCTCTGTTTTCTTTCGTCCTGACGTGGCTCCCTTTAAGTGATGTATTCTCACATTCTATGTATAAGTGTATGTCTGCCGCACACATATCACCAATGTCTTGTCCAAACTGCAGATCTTCATTTCTTAATTCATTGCAGAATGGATGTCCTACAAAGTTCACATTTTCTTTTTTTTTTTTTTTTAAAGATTTTATTTATTTATTTGACAGAGAGAGATCACAAGTAGGCAGAGAGGCAGGCAGAGAGAGAGAGAGAGAGGGAAGCAGGCTCCTTGCTGAGCAGAGAGCCCGATGCGGGACTCGATCCCAGGATCCTGAGATCATGACCTGAGCCGAAGGCAGTGGCTTAACCCACTGAGCCACCCAGGCGCCCCCACATTTTCAAAACTAAAATCATTACTCATTATTTTATTTCCCCAAACTGACTTTGCTGTATTTGTAAATGATATTGTTACTTTTCATTATGAGGGCTCAAAAGATATTAAACTATCATGCTCTCTTCCTCTGTCATTAAATTGTCATGTTTTCTTCTCTATCTCCCACTTTTAATTCCTTGGAAATCACCAATGGTTCTATTACCCTAACACTTTTAGTCTTTGTTCAGAACATTTTCTTTATCTTCACTGATTTTCTACCTATTTACACATTTTCACATGGAAGAACTGATAAAGAAATGCAGGGCTGAGTAATGCTGAGCTTTATTTCTCTGGTCTAGTGTGTTCACCTCTACCTCCCTTTTCTGAATCTTTGAACATGCCTTGTCATGTTGACTTCCATAAGTAAAACTTCCTCAACTTTTGATTCAGGCAGTACTTTGTACCTTGTAAATAATCAGTTGTCTATGTAAATATATTTAATAGGGACAGAAGCACATTAACAATTTGAAGAAAATACTTATGACTTTCATCCCCTAATTTATTGCTTTGAAGAAATAAAACATGACCCATGGAATATCAGTAAAGAAAATATTTGGGGGCAAGTTCTATGGCGTGTCTTAATTTATTATGACTGCTCACAAGGCTGTCCCTTATATATGCTGTATTCCCACCAGGCACATTGTCACATTCTGCCTGGCCTCAGATGTCCAGAGATCTGTAAATGTAACAATAATAATGACTGC
Organism: Enhydra lutris kenyoni; assembly: GCF_002288905.1. NCBI lineage: Eukaryota > Metazoa > Chordata > Mammalia > Carnivora > Mustelidae > Enhydra > Enhydra lutris. The sequence goes on along the minus strand of NW_019154103.1, from coordinate 14,536,597 downwards.
AATTTCTTCTTAAAATGAAGACAGCCCTATATTCTTGAATGAGTCTAATATTGCATACTAACTTAGAGTCACAGAGTGTTTTTGTATATTTAAAGCTAAGGATATTCCGTTAGGTTGCTTCTCCCTAAGGCCTCTGCTCACTCTGCATTGTACAGGGAGCAGATTTGGTCAATTCAGTGGATTATACACTTCACAGCTGAACAAGAGATTTCAGATTTACAAATGAATGTTTGATTAGTTCCAAAGTTGACAAAGCACAACTTCAGAGGGGAATGGCAGTAGATAAATTCAGTAATAACTCTCAAATAGCCCAGAGGTACATGAAATCAACATCACTAATCATCAGGTAAATGCAGATCAAAACCATAATGGATATCACCTCATACCTGTTAAAATGGCCATCATCAGGAGGACAAGAGATAACAAATGTTGGCAAGGATGTGGAAAAAAGGGGACCTTTGTACACTCTTGGTGGGAATGTAATCAGTTCAGCCACTATGGAAAACAGTATGGAAGTTCCTCAGAGAATTAAAAATAGAGCTGTCATAGAACCTGACAATCCCATTCTTGGGTATATATCTAAAAGAAATGAAAGGAGGATATCAAAAGGATATCTGCACCCCCATGTTTGTTGCAGCATTATTCACAACAGCCCAGATATGGAAACAGCCTGTCTGTTAATGGATGAATGAATAAAGAAGATGTGAGACATATATATATGTAATAATATATAATAATAAGTAATACATGTTCACTCACAAGAAAGAAGGAAATCTTGCAATTTGAGACAACCTAGATGGAACTTGAAAGCATTATGTTAACTGAGATAGGTGAGACAGAGGAAGACAAATGCTGTGTGATACTACTTACATGTGGAATCTGAAAAAGCTGAACATGTAGAAAGCAAGAGTATAATGATGGTTACCAGAGACTGCAGAGTGGGGGAATTAGGGAGATGTTAGTCAAAATTACAAACTTGAGGGGCGCCTGGGTGGCTCAGTGGGTTAAGCCTCTGCCTTAGGCTCAGGTCATGGTCTCAGGGTCCTGGGATCAAGCCTCGAATCAGGCTCTAAGCTCAGCAGGGAGCCTGCTTCCCCCTTTCTCTCTGCCTGCCTCTCTGCCTACTTGTGATCTCTCTCTCTGTCAAATAAATAAATAAAATCTTTTTAAAAAATTACAAACTTGAAGTTAGAAGATGACTAAGTTCTAGAGACTTAATGTACAACATTGTGATTATCATCAACAATATAGTATTTAATATGTACTTCAAAGTAGCTAATGGACTATATTTTAAATGTTCTTAACACAAAAAAGAAGTAATTATGTGATGTGATGGAGATGTTAGCTAATATATAAATATATCAAATCATCACATTTTACACCTTAAACTTATACAATGTTATATGTCCGTTATTTCTCAGCAAAAATTACTCTTTCTGTACTTAAGTTGTAATATATTTATTTTTTCTGCTGTGTCTTAGCATCAGCCATACGGTGACTGTAAGTAAATGAAATTGTATATTTCTTCAGGTATTTTTAGAGTTTTACTAATCTTTTCTTTTATTAAAGGATATTGACTTAATAAAAAATATTCATATGAAAGGCTCTCTGATCAAAATTAAAAACACATGATTTGAAAATTTCACTTCTAGTAATAGCTGGTTGACCCAAACCAGTTCTCTTTCTCTCATAAAATCTGAAGAGCCTGGTCAAAGTTTAAAAAGACATCTTTTTTTTTTTTTTTTTTTTTTAAAGACATCTTTTTGAAAGTAGCAAAGAGCTTGTAAGATAATGAGGAACAGTGAAGCCAAGATTTTGGACAACTCAGGTAAGCTGCTCAAAATTGCTTTTGCAACAGGTCCACAGACATGACATTATGGAACTCTTAGACTCAGACAAGAAAACAACTAGTCTCATTATGGTCTTAAAAAAATAAGGGGCAAGATTGAATAGTTTGGCAGGAAACTAGAAACTATGAAAATAACATAGGAGATACCGGTATATACCTAACATGGCCAAAATGTAAACCACTAACAACACTAACTGCCGGTGAGGATGTGCAGCGACAGGAGGAACTTCATTCATTGCTGGTAGGAATACAAATGGTCCAGCCACTCTGGAAGACAGTTTGGCAGATTCTTACCAAACTAGCCATATTCTTAACCATAATTGCCAAAATGTGGAAGTAACCAGGATGCCCTTCAGAAGGCAAATGGATAACCAACTGCAGGACACATAGTAAGGTAACATTATGCAGCACTGAAAAGATATGTGCTATCAAGCCATGAGAAGACATGGAGAAACCTTAAATAGTACTAAGTGAAAGAAGTCAGCCTAATAAGACTATAAACTATATGATTCCAACTATATGACATTCTGGAAAAGGTGAAACTATGGAGCCACTGAAAAGATCAGTAGTTGCCATGACCTGTGGGGCAAGGGGAACGATGAATAGGCAGAGCACACAGGATTTTCAGTGCAGTGAAAATACTTTTTATGATATCACAAAGAAAGATACTAGTCATTATACATTTGTTCAAACCTATAGACGGTGCAACACCAAAAGTGAACCCTAACGTGTACTACTATGTACTTTGAACAATTATGTGTCAGTGGAGGTCCATCACTTGTAACAAATATACCACTCTAGTGGGGAATGTTGATGATGGAGAAAGCTATGCAAGTGTGGGGGTAGTGGGCACGTTGGAAATCTCTCCACATTCCCCTCAATTTTGCTCTGACTCTAAAAATGCTCTAAAAAATCTTAAAAATACATAAGCATAGATGAAAGACACCCATCTTCATATTTTAAAAGCCCAATGAGTCACAAGTGGGAAAAAATTTTGTCTTCTTTTAAACCCATAGTGACACCCCAGAAAACCAGAGACAAATTTTAAAGCAATTAGAGGAGATTACCTTTAAATACAGTGGTTACAAGGAGAGTTTATTTCTCTAGTGCAACATCGGAAACCAAAAGACAAGAGTTACGTTTACAATGTACTAGAAAAAAAAAACAACACAAGTTTCAAAACTAGAATTTTATACACAATGACACAAACATCCTTGAAAATAAATACAAAATGATATTTTCAAATGAACAATAGTACAACAAAAGAATTAGTTACTATCAGGATGTACTAAGGAAACTTCTAAAGGATGTATTTTAAATAGAAGGAACATAATCCCAGATGAGAAGTCAGAAATGGGAGAAAAAAAGATGCTGAATGTGAAGGTAAACAATGCATATTGCATCGTTAAAACAACAACAACAACAATGACAACAACAATTTTTATGGGCTTTAATATATTTCTTGCTTTATATCATTAATAACAGCAACAGCTTATAAATTTTGAATTGAATAAATGGATTTAAGATATTCCAAAGTCCTTATGTTGTCCTGGAGAAAAGGAAATGTATTGCAAAATACTAAATTTTGTTAACTTAAGAGTACATTTTTAAATTTAGAGTATAAGCTATTCTGCAGATGCTGTTGCTGCCCTGAGCCATAATTCATTCGCCCACTTAAAGATATCTGTTGGTTTAGTAGACTGTCCAGCGTGCATGTTGACAACTTAATCTCACAAGGACTTAGAACTCTCTTCTTCCCTTCCTGAAGTTCTTCTATAGCTCTCTGAAACTTATTTCACCACAATAGCCACAGTCTACCTTGCACAGAAAAGTTAACTACTCTGAGGACATCTCACAACCAAGGGGGATAGAATTCGGTGAAAAAAAGTGCCCTAACTATTCAGTCCACTAGTGGGGTGATCCTGTGGTCTGTTTCGTGGGTTCCTAGAGAATTTGCAGTAGGATTGACCCTTATTTGTACACGGCAATACCTCACTCATTCATATGCCCTTTATTGGCTTCTCTCCCTTCTGTGTCTCATATTCCACATACTCCCAGTTATTCCTGGGATTTTTTCCAACTTCTGACATATAAGTCCTTATCTTAGGGTCTGATTTTAGGGAAGACTAACTAAGATGATTGCAACAGACTTAGCTCTAGAAAACAGGCCTTTAGGATATGACTCTGGCATTGGATCCCTCAGCCAGCAGATGACAAGGACTCGATTGTGGATAAGTAGGCTGTGGAAAATCTTTTGTGTTGTACTGTCACACCTTCCTAGACTATCACTGCAGTGGACTGACATCGTGGTCAGGTTGGCAGGGAGAAAAGTGCTGACTTACAACAGCTCTACCACCTGAACAATAGAGAGGCATGGCAGTCCTAACTAATGTTGAAGTACCTGGTTTTTCAACTGACTTAGAGGACTTGAAAAAGGATACAGTTAGTCTTAGGTCAGTTATGAAATCCAGAAGTCTTCCATGGAAGAGTCTAAAGAAATTCTGACCTCCTGCATCTAGAGGCCTTAATGTACTATAAAATCAGGTCCCCCAATTGTTACAAGAATGGCAAAGGTACAAAAGAGTCTGAATGCACTTTTACCGAGGATTTTACGCTAAAGTCAAGATCCTGATGGAGAAGCAGGACTTATGATCTGATAGGAAAGGAGAGAGTGATATATTTGAAAACCTTTAACCCCCAGATGTCGCTGAATCCTTCAGGCCAGCAGAAGCAGTCCTCTGCTTTGCTAGAGGAGAACAGCTTCCCCTTCCACTTTACTATCAAAGGCGAGATGGATATTATTCGTTTAATGATCAGTGAGGCTAGAGTAACTTTGATCTGCAGATCAATGGCTAATAGACCATGGAATTCCTAGAGGCTAAATGGAGACGCAGCTAGCAAAGGTGTTTCCTAACTAATCAAAATGATTATGAGTAGGTGAGTAAAAGGCTAATGTTAGTCCCCACAGTGGAAGCCCTCTTAACTGGCCCATTAAAATAGCAGCTGCTTCCTATGAAAATGGTCTACCTTGTCACTCTGAATTGCCCTTACCTGGTTCTAATATCTCCCCTCACACTTAGAACTTATAACACTCTAGTTTTTCCTATTTGTTAAGTTTCTTTTTCATTATCTACTCCCCCCCCCATAATGTATATTTCATAAGGACATTTTTGGGTCTATTTTGTGTATTGATACATCCAAGCGCCTAGAACAATGAATGTCACAAAGTAGGGGCTCATTAACGTTGGTTAATGAATAGCCAGTTTTCCTCACTGCAGGATATATACCTCTATATATGTATTTGAGTAGTACCATGATTCAGTATGATTGGTCACTATCAAGGGATGCTTTAGTAAAAAAAATACTATGAAGTCTGTGGCATTGTAAAATGGTGTCCATCTCTTTGTGTGAAGTATGACTACCCTCAGGATGCCTTCCTGGCAGGCTGAGTTAACAAAGAGTAGTTAAACTTTTTTTGCTAGGTAATTGGTTTATACTTACTTTGTGGACCCAGGACTTGGATTTTCTTTTCTTGAAGACTTTTTTTTTTTCTCTTTACTATTATCCTATTGGATCTGATTAATTCTGTTTTCTATGTTATTATGATGTCAAAAGTCCTTTGAGGAAAAAATGGGGTGTATTTATAAATATTAATTATCTTTCAAAATGAACAATTTTCAATGTACCTCGAATCTGGAAGGGGTTAATGCACTATCCAACTTGCCTAACATTATCCGAGGGTGGAATATGTGTACTTCAAAAACCTAAGTAATGATGCCATTAACCTTTCTTAGCCTAGCTCTGTAAGGTACTTCACCATTGGTTCAAGTGACTCTCTTTCTTTTCATTGCAACTAGCTGGAATTTTTATTAAGTGTCATTAATCAAAGGTGAAAAATTCTCAGAGCAGGAAAATTGTCAGTGAAACTGGCTGTTGTATGTGGAAAAAAAAAACACAAATAAAAGGGTTTGATAATTATGTATTAACTCAAGCATTAATAGTCTTTTCAAATCATCATAGGTTATGGCTCCACTTTGATTTTAGGGGTTTAATTTTGGGGAAGACCTATTAATCTTTTTTCCTATTTTTTGCTTATTTAGTAATTGAACTGTTCAGGTGTTATTGATTAATGTAGCTTTCTTAAATGACAGGTGTGGTATGGCAGTCAAAGCTATTCCCTATGCTGTTCCTCTGGAACGACTCATTTTGGAATGTGGGGAAAGACTAAGGATGTTAAGTTTTCTCGTAAAAATAGATAGACTTAGGCACCACTTTTGGGGCCAAAATCAGCTTTTCTTTAGAGCACTGGTGTTGAGGTTAATTAAAATGAACTTTAATCTGTACTGTAAAAATTAATATGGGGAAACCTCACTAAAATCAAGTTGGGAGGTTCAGGAGAGGGAGGTGCTCATGCCCTACCACTCATCGTTAATTGGAGATCAGAAAATCAGATCATTAGTTGCAGAAAGAGATGGGTCTTGCAGGGGATACTACTTTGTTGTCCCAGCAGGAGGAAACAGGGCTTTCGCGCTCCTTTGACAACAGCTCAGCCAATGACAGAGTCACAACTCAGCCAATGACAGAGAGTCACAACTCAGCCAATGAGAAACCACTATACATGGAGCGTTTCCCCCCCCCC
>NW_019154103.1:14487211-14530009 GCF_002288905.1 Enhydra lutris kenyoni | reverse complement strand
CCCGTTTTGGCCAAAGGCCTTTTTGCTTATAAAGCCTTCCCAGCTTGCCCCTTTCCTCTATAAAGGAGCGTTCCTTTCTTTTGTATTGCGGACTTGCTTTTAGTTTTGCCGGCATTTGTTCGTCCCGAATTGCAATCCTCTTATTCCCATATTGACCCATTTCTAATGACAAAAATAACTGGCGGTTCTGTTTTTGAAGTTAACAGTATCAGGAGTTAAGAGCTAGCTTCTTATAAACATATCAGATTCGGACCTTAGAAAGGTTTTTATTAATATGCTCCTGTAAGCCTAAAACTGAAGAGACTGCCGGAAGAAATTCTACTCCTGATGTGACATATTGAGGCTTTTGCCAGCTGCAACAAGTAGGTGAGTGAAACTCTTCATATTTTTCATGGGCTCACATCACATAGAAGAGAGAAAACACAATCTTGAGAACAAGGGAAAAAAGATCAGTAGAAAATCGATATTTAGAAAGGTAGACCCTGTAGGATTATATCATAGCCTAAAACTGCCAATATCATTTATTTTGTGGATTAAACATCTGTGCTTTGCAATATAATTGGGGGATACAAGTACAATGTAAGTTCTGTTTAGTTTGCAACTCTGTTTCTTCCTCCACGGTTTGTGTTAATTGCCCCTTGTGGATGGGCTGCATAGTCTCTAATCCTCATAGTGTGCAAGTGAATTTGTGCTGTGCTTCTCTCAAACACACCTGCAAGAAATTTTAATAGCTTTAAAAACCTAAGATGTTTCCCTAACTCCCTGTTGCATAACAGTCCTGACTATCTGAGGTATCATCACAAAGGATAATTTAATAATAGCTATGATGATGTAGGCACCTGAAATTCCATCTGGCAGCATACACTGTAGTAAGACACACATGCACACACTTAAGAGATTTTTTTTTAAAGAATTTAATTTATTTGACAGATCACAAGTAGGCCGAGAGGCAGGCAGAGAGAGAGGGGGAAGCAGTCTCCCTGCTGAGCAGAGAGCCCAATGTGGGGCTGGATCCCAGGACCCTGAGACCATAACCTGAGCAGAAGGAAGAGGCTTAACCCGCTGAGCCACCCAGGAGCCCCTAGAGACTTTTTAAAATAAACTTGACTAATGTATTTCCACTCTGTGTATACATGCTGCTTGCTCTTGCTTGGACATCCAAAAGAAGAATTCAGCAACTTGTAACAGTGAATCCATTACAAGTTGGTGAATGCTTTGACAAATTATATTCTGTTTCCAACCATCCCCTGAATTTTTTTCTTAACATTTAAATTTAGGTTACAATAAAATTGTATAAATATAGGATAGAAAAAGTAATAGGCTTCACTAGCTATAGTCTTTTTGAAGCTATTGATTCCAAAAAGCAAAAATAAATGGTATTTTCCCTAAAATGTGCAACAGAGTTTAAAGGTCTTCTATGCTTGCAAAATTACTTATTTCCTGTATCTCAGAAAAATAGATGACAGTTTTTAAGGGAGGGAAATAATTCTAAACAGGGCTTAAGGTAGTTTTTCTGGAGAGGTCAGTAACTATTGAATGAGTAAGTGGATAATTGTATGTATGGACAAATGAATAAACTAAATATGTAAATTTGTTATGACTAAAAATTAGATTGATTCATTTACAGTTATTTTCAACTTCATGTATCTTGGGCATAGATCTGCTTTGCAAGTGGGCAATTTTTCTTGGCTCTTGGCCATTACTGTATGACCACACGTCTTGTCATTAACCAGATATTTTGAAATTTGAACATGGGATAGTTAGATGAACAAAGTGTAGCCATGGCTGTGAACCATTTGCTTTTTCTCTGCTCTGTGAGCACCTTTTCTCTGCCCCTGGAGGTGCAGTCGAAGACACTTTGGAGTTTCCTATCATTAGAAATTATTTCTAGATTTAACTGGATCTCCTTACAGCTAATAGGATTTCTGGTATGTGTGTGGGAGAAAGGTGAGAGGAACAGGGGCTAAGTCTTGATTACAGAAGAGTCTCGGAGGAGAATTTGCTATATTTTGTGGTTAGTTTCCTGATTTGGATGCATTCAGCTTAATGCTAGCTTATTAGGTTTGGTTTTGTTTTAGTATTTGATAAATGTTAAAACCATGTTAACTCGGGACACCTGAGTAGCTCAGTCTATTAAACATCTGCCTTTGGCTCAGGTCATGATCCCAGGGTCCTGGGATCGAGCCCTGCATTGGGGCCCTTGCTCCTCAGGAAGTCCGCTTCTCCCTCTGCCTGGCGCTCCTGCTGCTTGTGCTTGCTCGCTCCCTCCCTCTCTCTCACTCTCTCTCACTCTCTCTCCCTCTCTCTGACAAATCAGTAAATAAAATATTAAAAAAAACAACAACAAAAAACTATTTTAACCGTTACTACCATAATGTGTTGTTTAATAGAGCACAGTTAGCAAAGGTGGTAAACCACAAGCTGTTTTCCATTAAGATGGTTTGGAGGCCCCTGAAGCTTCACCTGCGTGGTTGTCCTGTCTATATTCCTTCTTGAGAACATGTGTGTAACATTGTGAACATTGGGCCTGAAACTTTGATCTGGTTGAACTAGGCATTAAAACCAAATACCAGTATTTCTTAAAAGAAATGATCCTTCTGAGGCTGCAGACGTCAAAAGCTATCTTGAGATGTTAAAAAATTTTTCTGGAAAGTGAATGTAAAATGCCAAACCAATACTTCAGAAAACATCTTTAATCTTAATTGATTCAAAGGTGTTGACTATAATTTGGTTGGAATTTTAGATTTACTCAGCTCTTTTTGTTTTTTAACCTAAGCTTTTATCCATTTTATTGAAATACTAGCTTTTTATCAAAGAATCAAGGGTATGATATAAAATGTCCTTTCTCTCACATGTGTGGTTTTTCAGCAAATAAAAATAATCTCTAAAATAGAATAGTTTTTTTAATCAAGACAAATTATACAATGCATTCTTTGCAGAATAAAAAATTCTGTATCACATAAGAATGCATTCACCTGTAAATAACAGAAAATATCCTAACAGTGGCCTAAGCAATGATCTTTAATTATTGTAAATAAGAGGAAGTAGGGACAAAGAAGCTTGTGCAGCATTTCCACCATATCCCTAACAGTGGCCTAAGCAATGATCTTTAATTATTGTAAATAAGAGGAATTAGGGACAAAGAAGCTTATGCAGCATTTCCACCATGCCAAAATAAAATACCTGCTTCTGTTGTTCTTTCACTCTATGTGCTTGTCACTCCAGTGCAAAATGACCATTGAAACTCCAATTGTAGTTAGAAGAAGGGGTAGTGCTACTAGAGTGTGTCAATTGTTTCCCCCAAAAGAACACTGCCTTCTCAGATAAGCCCTAGGGGACTTCTCATTGGTTCTTATTGGCTGGAATTGTATTGCTTGTACATCTGTAGTTGCAAGAGAAGCTGGAACGTTAAGCCTTTACCTTTTGCAGAACAAAAGCAAGTGTTTAGTGTGTCCAATCTCTCAGGCTGAAGTCAACAAGAAAATAAAGGGTGAAGAATTACATCAGCAGCAGCTATGATTTCCAAGCTCTATCTTAGGTCTAATTGAATTCTATCTAGGTTTAATTGTTTTTCTGACGACAAAACAAATTTATGGGACAACAAAGAAACCGAGACATCTTTTACACCTTTACTGCAGAGGATAGAACTAAGAGATAAATGCCATTATCGAGTAGGGCCAATATATATTGTAATTTCACACAAAAAAGGTCACTGACTGTTTTAGAAAAATGAACTTCAGTTGTATCAAATCTGTCTTTAAAAATGAGGATGAAAAGGGGAGTTTTCTCTTGAAACAACCATTTGAAACCATCCCTCTTCAGTAAAGCCTGTCAGCAGACCAGGGTGTTGATTAGACCTGGATTTTTTGGGGTCAGGATTTAGTTAGATGAGCACTAGTATCACTACTGAAATGAGTATTCTTAACCACTACTTGTTTTATTGTAGAGCAGCAACAAAATGGCAGAGACGACAGCTGCCACATCATATACATACACACACTCCTTCCTACACAAACTATGCTTTGTACATCAGATGCAGCATAAATACCATGGCATGTGGCAGTTGCTATGGTGACAAGTTTTTTTTTTTTAATGAAGAGCAGATGGACTAAGCATGTAAAACTTGCATAAGTTGTTAGTAATCTGTGACTTACTGTAGACTAGTTGATGAAGGAAACTACAATCTAGCCTTTGTAATTTTTCCACATAACATGTTTAACTACCCCTTTTCTCCTTTTCTTCAGTTCATTTTGTTTTCCAAATGGCAGTGGAAAATTGTTAATTGTTTTTCCTATACCACAGGAATTATATATATATTACACACACACACACACATACACATTATATATATAACCCTTCTTTGCCAAATAAATTTCTATTGTGAGGCTTTTAACTCTTAAGCGGAATACATGCATATTTCCAGTTTCCCATATAAGTACATTTCGTTTAAGTCTAAGTCACAAAATACACATGATAACTTGGGAATGGTTCTACGTGTGAAAGGGTTAGAACCAGTGAGCAGGTGGCTTGCTCTGTATAGCTCAAGGGCTGGATAATGTGTAAGGGCTATAGGACGTATAATGAGTATTTTGGATTAGTTTTTGTTCTGTTAGTCTAATCATCTAATCTAGGCAGGCCTTGTTCTGAAGTGGCCTAATCATGTGTTCCTAGCTGTTCATGGACCTGGGCAGGGGGGGCACCCTCAAGGATTGATGAAATGTGCTTGTATGATCTTAACCAGTGGTTTTTCTATAGGCCATATTTTCTCTCTTTATCTGCAAAAGAGTGAAGGAGATTTTAACCTATTTCAGGAACTACTTAGTGTGCACCCCACATAAAGGCAAAATTAAGGGGAAGGCACAGAACTGCTTTCAGTGTCAAGAGAATCCTGGGAAAAAGAAGATGAACAAGTGTCTCTAATACCCAATAGACCCTAAGTGTCATTAAGGAGGGAGCTGCTGAGGATCCAAGCAGGAAGAGATTCTCATTGGTAATGGCTTTCTTGGATATTTCCTGATGATTTGGCACTATTGGTTTTTAGGCAAATCTTTTTTAGATCTTCTTTCCAAGCATGTGTGATCGTGCACTCTGTGGTTTTGTTCATCGTTGATGGTGAATTCTCTGTCACCTTGACTATGGAACTATTATGGGGAAGTTGATTCACCTGGATAGAGAATAAAATGACATTAAGCTCACTTTAATTATTCCTTCAGCTCTTCCTTGAGAATTTCCTCAAAGATGAGTCAGACTTATTGTTAACCTTTATATTTTCTCTTTTGTGTAAGGCTAAAACAGAGTAGAGAGATTGGTGATTAGCAGTTCCTTTATATTCCCAGCATGCAAAGATAGCCCTTTGGATTGCCCCCCTGGTTGGCATTTTAGATGCCGTGATGACTTGTGTTGCTGCTGCACCCAGTAACCAGCTCTGTGATGCGGCAGTATTTAATAGCCACGTTCTGGTGTGTGTTTCATGAGCGATGCACGCCGCCCTTATTGCCCAGGTGTTCTCAGACATGTCTCCTGGCAGAAGCTGATCCTTGTCTCACAGAGTTCATTACAGGCTCAACTGTTGCCACATCCCTAGATTGACAGCAGGTTGTGAAGGCTGGGGCCATAAACCCTTACTCGTTAATATACTAGTGTATCTATTTAACATTGCTGTATTAAAATGTATTCTACACCAAACCCATGTGGGGCACTGGAAGTACAGAAGTTAATGTGACAGACTTCTGCTGCTTATATTCTAGAGAGGGCATCAATAATAATCATGTGGATTCTTTTTTTTTTTTTTGTTCCCCTAATGATGATTGCAAATTTTATCAGCGTGTTTTATCAGCTCTAAAGTGATAGCATGGATTGGCGTGACAGAATTTAGGTAGGGTGGCCAAATTCAGCTTATCCAGAAAGAAACATTTGCAGTACGAGTGTCTAGGTTGGTAGATTGAAGGTGGAATTAAAATGGTAACAGTTTCCATTTTAGGCCTGGGTTGTTGACATTGTGTGTATTCTGTAGCACTTTCTAAGTAGTCAGTGTGAAAAATCTGAGATTAAAAAAAAAAAATCCTTTTTGTTCTTGTGTTATGAAGAGCGCACCAATTGTGTTATCAGGCTTGGAACTGATGAAGTACCACATGCATTGAAAGAAGCAGAGTAATCATAGTGGGCTTTTAAAAATTATGATTTCATTTAATTGTACTATAGTAAGCCTAAAAATAATGATATAATTATAGAAAGGGGAAAAATGTCCTTCCTCAGGATTGATATTCTGAACCAAAAGTGTATTTATTGTTTCTTAGTGACAAACCTGGTGTCCTTAATTTTGCAAAAAGTCCATTAGTTGAAGGTAAGTGTACCCTCAGTATTTCAGCACATAAGAGATAAAAATGTGCCTTCTGGAATTTTAAGAGGATCGCATAGATGTTCTACCATGCTGGATTTAAAACTCGTGAAAATCTCACTTATCAAGAATCAATACAAAATAATTACTGTAATCCTACTGCATTCCTTAATAAATTAACCCTTCACTCGGCGGGAAGCTAACGAGAATTAAGTATGATTTGACTTCCAGAGAGTTGCATGTATTTTTATATTTCCAATTCATTACAAAAATAATTGTGGACTCTAATTTTGTTTAACTAGTGTGCTGCTTATAATTGCAAAATAGCTGTTAAACAATTGCTGCAAAGGCTCAACTATGTAAGGCACTAATGACTATTCAACCTCTAGTAAGACACTTAATGTGGAAAGACGTGAGAGATTTATAATTAAAACAATTTTCTCAATGAACTGTTTGCTCAGAAAACAAACAGCTCGCCTTTACCTTGGCACTAGTAATCGACAATTAATTGACAACATTGTTGACAGTACATTTGACTAGGCTTCACCACCTATTAGAAATAGGATTTACTTCCATAGTATTACCATGATACTCGTGAGATTATTAGCTATAACTCACTAGCAAAATAAAATATACGATGGACTACTCTATGCTTATGAGTACCATTCATGAGTGTTAATCGGTGCAGTGGAGAAGCCTGTATTATTTCTAGTTTTGGTTATTCTCTATATTTCCACAAATGATGTCAGATGAACAGATGTAGAAGAATAGAGTTCACATTTAAAAAAAAAAAGATTTAACTGTTAAAATCATAGCATAGCTCTGGGAATTTTTTTCAAGACAATTCTTATCAAATGAAAGTAGATTAATCATCACAAATGGAAGTGATCTAATGTGCTCGTTTAGAACTACAGTGGACTCCAAAGCATCAGACCTTATAGCTTTTTCTTTTCACAAGCACAACTGAAGCTTCAGGTTTTCTGATATTGAGGCACATAAGTGTTTTCAGTGTGCTAGTTTTGTAACTAGCCACCACAGGGCTGATCCTTTGAGATCCAAGACGTAGGTGGGTGCTCTCTTCGCCATTTCTACGACCTCCTTCCCCTCCAGCCCTCCTCCTCCATGCACCTGTCCCATTTTGGGGAAACCAATTCTGTATATGAAGAGAAGGCAGGAGATGGAGACTTAATACTATCACTCAGCATCATGTCTGGCCAGTGGCAGGTGGGGTATAACTCTCTAAGCCTCCGTTCTCTTAAACAGTAATATAGGTAAACTAATAATACCTACTCTGACTACCTCACAGCATTGTCCTGAAATCACAGTGAGATTTTTTTTTGTGAAGGTGCTATATGCATAAGTAGTTGATGCTTCCCAAACCGGTTTTTAGTTCACAATGTAAACAAGAGTCATTTTCCACTAGTGTTTGTATTTTAATTTTGATTGAAGTCTTAAAGCAAAGTTTTCACAGGCAATGCGGTATAGTAAAACATCAGTGATTTGGGGTCTAACAGATTGATTTGATTATTGACTTCTTAATAACCTGAGTGTGTTCAAGTAGGTTACTGAATTCCTTAAGGGTCAGTTTTCTAATCCTCCAAATGGGGAAAAATATCCCTACCTTGTGGAGATGATGAGAAGATTAAAAAAAAATGTGCACAGTTATTGGCCTTCTGTAGGTACTCTGTAACTGCTAGTTATTACTAATGACAATGTTTAAGGAATTATAGGGCTTTTGTATATTCTATTTTTTCTATGAAATTATACCTAGTAGGCATTGTTAACCTCTGCAGCTCTTGCTGTACCATTGATGAAAAGGAAGAAATAACTTCCTTTTGCTTTGGTGCATAAAAGACTGTAACCTGTTTGAGTACATGTTTGTATTTTATGGTTTTGCTGTACATTGTATCTTCTACTCCTCACATGGTAATTAAAGCCTATATTTTATCTACTCTGTATCTATGACATAGGTGTAGTTTTCTACTGCTGCTTGTTATGAAAAAATACAGTGTAGGGGCTTAAACAAAACATATGTGCAGTATCTCACAAATCTGTAGGCTGGAAGTCTGAGCATGGTGTAGCTGGGTTCTCTGCTCACCAGCATGACATGAAGGTATTGGCGAGAACTATGAATATATTTAAGACTTAGAGTCTTTGTTTGAGCTCTCTGATTGTTGGCAGAATTCAGTTCATTATGGCTGTAGGATGCAGGTCACTGATTTCTTGCAGGCTGGAAACCCGTGAGTGGGGTGGGGCAGTCTCAGCTTCTGGAGGCTGCCTACCATCTTCCCTGTGTGTCTCTCTCCACAACATGGCAGTATATTCCTTCAATATCAGAGGGAGAATTTCTCACTTCAGCCCTTAATCACATCACAAGTCAAGTGAAGTAGCAGTGTTATAAACTGTTGGGGTGGGGGGTTGCTGCTGTATGGAATTCTGCTTCATTCAAGCTACCTTACTCATGGGGCCCTGAATGAAAGGAGCAGAGACTGAATGCATTCCAGTGACAGGAAAGCAAAGGTAGTTAAAAATAGTCAGATAATGGGATGTTTGCCTTATGGTATAGACCCTATAGTAGGTAGACCTGGGGTAAGAGAAATAAGGAACAATAGCAAGCAATACTAAGAACTAGAAATGGCATACCCTTTTCATTGTCTTTGACTTTGGTCTATAAGAGCCTTATCAAACAAAGAGGAAGATGAACCATTACTGAATTACTCATTTACTATTTTAATATTCATATAAGTACTACTAATAATGAACAATTAATAAAGTGTTGTTTTGAAGCATCTTTTTTCTGACATTTTTAGTTCCCTGTAGCAGTATTATCAGACAGGACAGGGGAAACAACATGGAGACACATCAGCTTATTTATTCTGCAAATAGACAGCAGGAGATAAAATAGGTCTGCCATGCCTTGAACACATAGGTGTAGTTTCAATCTTTTATATCTAATACTTAATAAATAATACAAATTCTTCCATTTGTGTTCTTAGGCCTTATTGCATAAAACCCTCCCAATGTCTTTTGCTCAAGGTGGATGTAGTTAGCCCACTCATTGTTCTATTCCTAATGCACTGACATTTTTTCCTTAAAATTCTATAATTTTTACAGTGTGGAAGCTAATTGCCGTGGTGTCCATGGCCTGTGCACAGTTTAGTGTCACTGTTTTGCCAAACTCCAGTGGTACTCTTTGCTCATCCTATTCTGAAGGTGGCAGGAAATCTGTCATTCTGAGGTTTCCTCCTTCCTGGTTGTTTTTTTTGTTTGTTTGTTTTTTTTTTTTTTTTTCCCCTGCAAGCCCTGTGACCAGTTTCCATCCCTGTAAATCTAATTATTTAATTTTACTAACTGAATGTGGAGAATTTTCTTCCTGCAACACACAAGTTTCTCTTCTGAGAAATACTGTCAACTAAGCATCTTTAAAACAAATTCCTTTACTTAATCATCTCAAGAAGATTTTGGAGTTGTTACCATTATCCTGGTTTTGAGATAAGAAAACCAAGGCCCAAAGAAAGTGAGGGATGCCCCTGAGGACACAAGCTGTAAGCAGTAACTTTTTCATGTTTACATGTTCTGGTTGCAAGTCCAGTGCTTTCACAGATTATGCCATACATTTCTTTTATTTTGCCTGAAATAAATATTAAGTATTGGTTCTGTTATTTGGAATTTCCTATTATAGTTGCAGTTTTGTGATGAAATGAAAGTTTTCCAGGTTTATTTTACTGTGTAATTTTAGAATAAGTGATTTTATTTTATTTTAAAGATTTTATTTATTTATCTTTTATTTTTATTATTTATTTATTTATTTATTTTATTCTATTTTATTTAATTGAGGGAGACAATGTGAGAGAGTGGGGAGTCTGATGCAAGACTGGATCCTGGGACTTCAGGATCATGACCTGAGCCGAAGGCAGTGGCTTAACCAACCAAGCCACCCCGGTGCCCCTAGAATAAGTGATTTTAAAACTGAGCATAGAATAACATGTAAACATAACTTACATACGTAGGACCAGATGAAGCATGGATATATGTTCATTTCATATTGAAGTTCTGTGTTAGTTGTATTTTCTAGGCAGACATTTAGTGAATTATTCTAATATATTTAAACATCAGTCCAGGTAGTGATGTTTGGCCTTAAGTATACTGGCTTTTGTCAATGAATATGTGTTTTATTTTCTTTAAAGGACTATACTGAAAAAAATTAATTGTAGAAAATTTGGAATGTCCAGGATAAGTTGATTTCTATTTGGTTACAGGAGCTCCGGATACCTTTGGCTGTTCTCAGTAATACATATTACGGATCCAGGGAGACTCTTCCTTCACAGAGAAGTTCACGGGATGTAAGGTAAGGTCCAGCCTTTTTCATAGCAAACACCTTTCTCATATGGGCACTCTATGATACCATACTTGTTTGACCTTGTCACCTTTTCTTTTGGAGAAAATGAATTTGAGTGATGATTTTATTTGTAATAATCATTAAGAGAAATGACCAGGAAGGAGAAGAAAAACTCCTTTCCTGGGCCATGTCTCAGGCATTTTTGACTCTTATGTGAAATCATGCGGTCCTTTTCTCCTCACCATAGTAGTTTCTGTATTTTACATATTAGGTGGGGCCAACTATTCATTCAAAAGTAGTTACCAAATGAGTATTAACTTGTAGATATTATTCTAGGCATGGCTTTTAAACTCAACTTTTTATCAGCCAACTTGGGTCCTTGTTTACAGTGAAAGCTAAATAGTGATTTGAGTGCTCTACCTGAAGTAAAAGTGGGATAATAGAATGAAAAAATAGGTTCCTCACCTAGAAAAGTCTTGTTTTGATGAGGGGCAGAGACCTCTACATCTTTGAGTGGGAACATATTAGAGAATTCTTTGGAGTTGTACTGATGTCCATTATTGACCCTGGTAGCTGTACAGACCATTTCCCCCCATTTTCTGAGGGTAATCCAGTTTGGAGAAACATATAATGGTCATTTTTAAAAGCAAAAGTGTGTTTATCACTACCCTCTTTTACAGTAAGACATTTTTATGCATTCCTGAGCCCAAGATGATACTGATTTTTGCTAAGACAACACCAAATTCCATTGAGATGGACAAAATTACTCCAGCAGTAGCGATCATAACACAGTTTGATAAATCATACTACCTTCAAGTGTTACTTTATAACAAAACTGTTTATCTGCTAACATTCAATTCTTTTGTAACTAATGCCACCATATGTTTGACTATACTTGTAAACATAACATACATATGATACTCAATATTTATGTATTTTAACCTTTAACTCATAAACAACAACAAAACAAGAATGGTGAAGATGAAAATAAATTAAAAACAATGAAAATGATATCACCGGTGGATCTTCAATCTTGGAAGACTCTAACAGTCTCAATTAGATGATTAGATGTTTTCTTTAGTTCTGCTATTCTCAAAAATACTACTATAAACACCTTATATTTCAGTCATTTGGTGCATTGCTAACTATGTTCATAGGACGTATTTTTAGACATTGACTTCATAGAATATTTGCCTGTTATAAAGGTTTTAGACATACATTCCAATTTGCTCATGGAAATACCTTCTTAGTTCATACTCCGTGGCAGAATGTGACAATGCCCATCTTACCAAATCTTTGTCCTAACTGAATATTATTTTTCAAATAATTAGCAGTTTGCTAAATAAAAGTATGCATGTTTACAATTTTCATGGATTTTTCTACCAAAGAGGTTAAACATTTCCCCCCCCCATGCCTAGTACTCAGGTGGGTGTATGCTTGTGTGTGCACGAATGGATGTTATGTGTTTGTGTAAGGGGTAGAGTGCTTGTGTCATTTGTTTATTGTTATTGTTTACCTTGTTTCCCTTTTTGTTGGTTGGGTTTTTTGTTTCTGTTTTTTGTTTATACTTCCCTTATATTTTTGTTTATAGTGATTTCAGACCTAAAGTATTATGCTGTCATGAAGTCAAGTTTTTGTCATAAAATGTTGTCTTGGGGGGCTTCTCTAGTACAATGTGAGGTTGATGCAAGGTATTTCTCCCAGCTGGGTCATCTAGAGCAATAGATGTGTTCTGGAATGATGTCTGAAGTCCCTTTCCTTGGGATCCCAGTTGTGTGTCTTAAGAGCATGCCAGACTATCCCAAAACCAGGGAAACCTAAGCAGTGTTGTGAGAGAGGGCAGAGTGAGTCTTGAACAGCAATGTTGTGTCAGCAAGAAGTAGTGAAGGTGGTGAACTAATAATATATGGCTTCTTCTGGTTGGTATGTGGAAAAAGAATAGAGTAGTTGAAATGTTGGGAGAGGCGCTCCATAGAAAGGTGTTAGACTTCAAATAGAGTATTTGAACGCTTAAGCATTTAGTTGAACATAAAAATGGCTCTATATACTGAATTTTTTGGAGTATAGTATATCATTTAAGTATACAATAAATTTTTGACTTTAGTCCCTAGAAAATAATGTATGTTTATGAATGAAATTTTTTTGTTCCATTGCATTCCCTGTGATTGCATTTCCAATTCGCCTTAAATATTGCCATTCTGCTCTCTTTCAAGTTTTTTTCTAATAATTTTTACTTCTTTTTTATGTTCCTGAATATTTTTAATTTTACTCATTTCTCCACAAAGCAGAATCCTAACACAAATTTGTAGTCTTGGAATTTAATAAGTAAGTTTAAAATTTACGTGTTTATCTTCATGGCTACTACTTTTGATCCTACAGCTGTCGTTTCTGTTTTGCTTTCTATTTTTCATATTTGCCTATTGCTTCCTTTTTGTATAGATACTACCCTGCTTTTTAAACTTTATAGAATTTGGAGAAAAGAGCGACCTTTAATCTGTATTTCTCAAATTCTCACATTCAAGGAAAAGTGAGTCTTTTGAATCTTTTCTTTTGGGCACAGATTGAGCAAGATTTTATTTTTCCCATTATTCTACTACCCAAACATTACCTCTTGTACATTGCTAATACATACCTGGTGTTTGCCCTGTATTTGTTTTCTTAAATTATTAAACTGTTCATTGTTTACATAGTTCATTTCCTTTCTCATGTCTTTGTATTTACATTTTATTTTAAAGCTGCTTAAAATAATTATTTATAGAGCTAAAAATTGGTGTATTTTACTTCTAAATGAGAAATCTGTGCTGATATTATCTCCCAGATTTTGAATTCTTATTTTTGTTCCTTCTCTCAGTAGCCTAGATGATTACCTGGTATAAATTACTTTTAATAATGGACTGTTTATAGGACAGTTTTAAATTTAGAGAAAATTGAGAAGGTACTACAGAGGAATCCCACATACCCTCACAGCTAATTTTCCCTCTTAACAACATGTCAGGTCAGTATGGTACATTTGTTACAATTCATGAACCAATACTGATACATCATTGTTAAGGCCTGTACAGTATTTAGATTGCCTTAGTTTTACCTATTGTCATTTTTTTGTTCCATGATCCTACCCAAGATACATTTAGTTGTCCTATCTTCTAGGCTCCTCTTGGCTGTTAGTTTCTTAGACTTTTTTTTTTTTTTTTTTTTTTTTTTTTTTTTTTTTTTTTTTTTTTTGGTGACCTTGACCATTTTGAGGAATATTAGCCAAGTATTTTGTAGGATGCCCCTCTACTGGAATTTGCTTCTTTTTCTTCTAATAATGCAAATAGAGTTAGGGTTTTTGAGAAGAAGTCCACGGAGTTAAAGTGCCAGTTTGTATCACATCGTATCAAGGGTACTGTATCAGAGTTCTTCAGAGAAACAGAACCAACAGGATGCATGTAAAGAAAATTATTGTAAGGAATTGGCTCACGTAATTGTGATATTCGTAGGGCAGGTCCACAGGCTAGAATCTCAAGTACGTGTCGATGCTACAATCTTGAAAGAAATCAGGATTTCTTTTTCTAGGGGAGAACTCATTTTGGTCTTGAGGTATAACGACTGATGGAATGAGGCCCACCCACATTGTGGTGGGTGATCTGCTTTACTTAAAGCCAGTTGGTTGTAGGTGTTAACAACATCTACAGAATCCCTTAACAGCAGTGCCTAGACTAGTGCTTGATTAAATAACTTGTTACTTGAGCTGAACCAAATAGACACATAGAAGTAACCATCACAGGTACCTACTGTGAAAATGATTATCACTATTCTTGTTAACTTAGGTCACCTGGCTGAGGTAGTATTTGTCAGGCTTATGAAATGTTTGTAAAGTTGCTTTTTTTTTTTTTTTCCATTGTACGTAGCCCACACTTAAGAGATGGGGATTTATGCTTCTCCCTTTGTCAAGGGCAGAGTATTTACATAAATTATTTGAAATTTTGCAAAGAAAGTCTGTCTAATCTCTTCCCCATTTGCATATTTATTCACTCATTTATTTTTATCCGTACAGACTTGCTTCATACTTTGGGTTATAATCCAGTGCTACTTATTTGGTCACTTAAATTGTTCTAGGTTTGGTCATTAGGGGCTCCTTTGGTGGACTCATGTGTCCCTTTCATGTAACATCAAAAATGCAGATTTTGGTGTTTTGTTTCTGTTTTTAGATAAGTCTTTATGGAACTACAGGATGCTTCTTAGATGTTTCCAACCTGTTCTCAAATCAGCCATTTCTCCAAAGAACCCTTGTTCCTTTTATTGCAGGGTGCCATTAGTAACCAAGATCCAGGTGCTAGTGTACTTAGTGCTACTGGAGTGTGATTTTTTTTTCTAGGTCCTCTTAACTAACAGAATGAGGAAATGTATACATACAGACATGTATACATACGTACGTACATACATACATACATACAGAGTATATGTAAAAGGTATACACATTTATAAATACTTATGTATATATAACCATCTGTATCTCTATGAAGATAAACATGAGTTCATACTGATGTTTCCATCCCTAATCCCTTAACACCTGGATCATTCTAGCCTCCTTTTCTTGCTTATCTATAAAGTTTTAGTCCTGTGAGAAATGTCTCATACTACTTACCAGACATTTAATTACTCAGTTTCAGTTCATATGTGTAGCGCTATCAGAATTGTTAACCAGTATCAATGTGGGAAACAACTTTATCAACCAGAGCAGAGTACATATTCAGTTTCTTTTGTTTTTAAATGAATGGACTGTGTTTATGTTCAAAATTACTTAAGTCGGACCTTTACACTCAACCTCTATAGTGAGGTTATTGCATACATTTGTAACACAGCTAGCTTCTCTTGTCTTAGTTTGCATTCCTTACAGGGATCTCTTGACTTCCTCAATAATGTGATTCCCATCATTTATTCTGTTACATTATGTTGGTTTTGACAAATGGGTAGTGTCATGTACTCACCATTGTAGTATCATATAAAACAGTTTCATTGCCCTAGAAACTACCCTGTGCTCTACTAATACTTGTGCTCTACTCTAACTTAACCTTAACCACCCTACATCTCTGGCAAACACTGATATTTTTACTCTTTCTATTCTGTTGCTTTTTCCAGAAGCTCAAATAGTTGGAATCAGACAGTGTACAGCTATTTCCAAATGGTTTCTTTCAATTAGCAATATGTGTTTTGGGTTCATGATGTCTTTTCACATAATTGATATTTCTTCTTTTATTGCTGAATGATATCCCATTGTATAGCTGTAGCATGGTATTTCATAAATGATAATCTTCAAGTAAACTTTTTCATTAAAAAAACAGTATGTAGTAAGTACGTTTTGAGTGTTTGCTCATCTGCATGAAATTTTCCGATGCCTTTCAAAAAGAATTAAAATTTGGGTAGAAGATCTTTATGAACATAAACTTTGACTCTCAATGTTCTGTGTTACTACACAGTGACTATATTTATTGAGTATATTTCATCAGTTCTAATGTACTTTTTCTTAAGTTTTAACATTTCTGAAATTGTGGTGAAACGTAAAATAACCTCATATAGTCACTTTGGGGTGGCACTCTAGGGTTGTGCTTTGAGATGGAAATGTCAGTTTTGTTACCATACACAAATTTGGTCACAATTCTTTATCATTACTTCAATTAAGTGTATGCATTGGTGTTGCTGCGCACACTGAGTTTAAATGCCATGTCAGGGGGCGCCTGGGTGGCTCAGTGGGTTAAGCCACTGCCTTCGGCTCAGGTCATGATCTCAGGGTCCTGGGATCGAGTCCCGCGTCGGGCTCTCTGCTCAGCAGAGAGCCTGCTTCCCTCTCTCTCTCTCTCTCTCTCTGCCTGCCTCTCCATCTACTTGTGATCTCTCTGTCAAATAAATAAATAAAATCTTTAAAAAAAAAAAAATGCCATGTCAGATGTCTTCAAAATAATTACACACTAATTCAGCAGTTAAAAACTATTGAATGTAAGGAAAGTCATAGATCAGAAGAGAGGCATAAATTTGATATTAATGCAGAAATTTTAATTGTTGGAGGAATGACTAGTTTCTTTTTTCTCTTCTTCTTTTTTTTTTCTGCAAAAACTAACAAAGTGCTTTATGTTATCAAAGAAAGGACAAAACCCTAAAGTAGAGGACTGAAGTGTATTAGTTATTTATTTATTACAGATTTTTGTGCACAAATATTGTCTGTCACACTCAAAGGAATGCAAATGAAAGTATGAGAAACTGTCATAAAAATCTCCGTGTAGCTGAAGTTAATTTCAAAGCAAATGAGAAGCTGGTGTGATGGATTGTCACTTAGGATTATCATTAAGGCATTATGTCATAGTTTAATTGACAGTCTTTTGCTTCCTTACTTAATATTCGATAAAATAATGGTGTATTTTACAATCCTTGAAATCTTATATTTAATAACATATGTATTTATGAGTTATTGTGCTCTGTGGTTTATGTACTCAGTATCATTTCAGCTTTGCTATCACCCTATAAGGGTAGTATTACTGTCCTTGTTCAGCGATAATGTTATTAGGAAAAATATGTAACTTGCCTGGGGTCATGAATCTAAAAATTGGTAGAGCCTGGACTTGAGTCTTTGCTGTTACATTCCACTATAGTGCTCTAGTCTTTTCTTTCTTCCACTGTTACTGAGAAGTTTGAAGTCAGCTGATATTTTGGAGTTTTTTTAAAATGTTTCTAACCAATGTGTGGATTATTTCTTAATCCTGTCTGCCCCCTTTTCCACCCTTATTCTCATAAAGTTATCCATTAAAATGATGACCACGGTTTTAAAACGAGGGGAATGGGGAAGAATCCATAGTACCACAAGAAATTTAGGGCATTAAAAGAGAATTTGAGGGTTGTTTTTTTTTTTCCAAGAGAATTTGAGGGTATGGTAGAGAGGACCAGAGATGTCATTGAGAGCCAATTCAAAATTCACTCCTGAGAAGTATATAATAAAATGTACTGTATTCCATTATCACTGGCAGCAATTTTAAAACTGGTAAATTCTAGACTTGTGTGTCAAGTTTTTTAATCTAACAAATAAAGTGATTCAACAAATCTATAGTAGGAACATTAATCCTATATCCTATGTGATAGAACAATATAATGCTTTAGGATATTGCAGAAAATTACATCAAAGATATCAGGAACATTTAGAAACTCAAACAATATGAAGAGGAAAGGAAGAACATTATAGAAATAAAGAACTAAGGAGGGGCTCTTGGGTGGGCTCAGTCAGTTAAGTATCTGCCTTTGGCTCAGGACATGATCCCAGGGTCCTGAGATTGAGTCCCACATCCGACTCTCTGCTCAGTGGGGAGTCTGCCTCTCCCCCTCCCCACCACTTGTGCTCTCTGCTCTCTCACACACTCTTGCTCTCTCTCTCTCTCTCAAATAAATGAAATCTTAAAAAAAAAAACTAAAAAAACAAAACTGAGGAGGGTGTGGAAGACAGAGAATATAATGTCCAATATATTTTTATGAAAACAAGTCTTTTCCTTGGGGAGTAGGCCATGTTATGGGAAACATTGTTGGCTTATTTCAAAGTAATTACTCTTCATCCCCTCCTGCCAGAGCCATGAAGAAACAAATATATATATATACTTAGAGATTGATAATTATGACCTTTAAAATCAGGAAGGATAGAGTTCAATTAATGGTGATGGGGTGTTTATTTGCACAATAATAGGCTCAAAAGAGATGCATACTTTCCAAATAAATCAAAATAAATTCCAGGTGGAAACATTAAATGTAGAAATTAAAATCTTCAAATAGCAATAAATATTAGTATATTTATCTGCTCTTGGAAGCAAGGAATACCATATATATATTATATATATATATATATATATATATATATATATATATATAACCAAAGACGGAAGTCACAATGAAAAATGATTCATGGCCAATATAAAGCTTTAAAACTTTATTAAATTAATTAGAAAACAAGGGTATTCAATGAACTAAAATTTGTGAGACATATAATAGATAAATGATGACAACTTTGAAAAAGACAAGCTTCCTCTCAATTCTCTCATAAACCTAACACTTCATAAAAAAATGAAAAAAGAATATGAATAAATAATTCATACCCCTCAAAAGGAAATAGAAATGTCCAACCAGTATACTAAAATTTTTTTTTTTTTTTTAAAGATTTTATTTACTTATTTGACAGAGAGAGATCACAAGCAGGCAGAGAGGCAGGCAGAGAGAGAGGCAGACTCCTCGCTGAGCAGGGAGCCCAATGCGGGACTGAATCCCAGGACCCTGGGATCATGATCTGAGCTGAAGGCAGATGCTTAATGGTCTGAACCACCCAGGTGCCCCTGTTCCAATAATTCTTAACCTGGGAACTTAACTCTAAGGAAGTAGCAGAATTGTTTATAATGAGACAAGGATTTTTTACCATAGATTCCAGTGGTCCTAACTTTTTCTCAGCCACAAGAAATGAGGTTAATATATTCTTTAAAGATTTTACTTATTTATTTGACAGAACACAAGCAAGGGGACAGCATGGAGAGGGAAAGGGAAAAGCAGGGAGCCCAGTGTGGACGATCCCAGAAGCCTGGGATCATGACCTGAGCAGAAGACAGATGTTTAACCAACTGAGCCACCCAGGTGCTTTGAGATGAGGTTAATATTAATATATGGAAGAACTCCACAGGATAACGTTTAATGAAGTTGTTGTATGGATAAAATAGCAAGTTTTACATACTTTTTGGGAGAAAAGCATGGCAACAATATTTTTCTTTAAATCATTGCATCATGATAACAGCGGTTGAAAACTGCAAAGTAGCTATCTAGATAGAAACTTGGTTAAATAAGTCAACCAAACTTGGTAGTCAATTAATTATTTTTAGTAATACTGCTGATAAAGTGTGTTGGGGGAACATGTAACATAGATAAACAGAATTACCTCAGTTCTAAGAAGCAGAATTCACTCACAAATCTGTTTCCAGTAAGTGAGCCTTAAATTTGAACATGATTTTCTCATGGAGGTGCTACGATTTTGTATAATCACTCCATGCTTTCTCTCTCCCTCTTTTCCTTCTTTCTTTGTCCTGTCCGTTCCTCACTGCATGTGTATCTTTTTCTTTCTCACACACTCTCTCTCTGTCCCTTTTGTTCTCTCTCTCTTTCCAAAAATTTTCCACTATATATGTATTACTTGAGTTAGAAGAAAATAATTAAATGTTACAAAAATTGCCAGCAGTTGCCCAGGCTCTTTTTCCCCACCTCAGAAAAGTTTTGCTACTCAATATATCTTGGTGGTTTCTCTTCCAGTTCTGTTTTCTTTCTTAGGGTCCCCATGCTTTTAGGTAGGATCTCTACCTTCTTCTTTTCTTTTTGATTTCATCTTTTTTGCCCTTCCCTCTGTTTTTGGGAGAGCTTTGCCTTTTCCCTCTGTATTAGTGATTTGATTTCAGCAATATCTACTTTATTTTTTTTTAAAGATTTTATTTATTTATTTGACAGAGAGAGATCACAAGCAGGCAGAGAGGCAGACAGAGAGAGAGAGGAGGAAGCAGGCTCCCCGCTGAGCAGAGAGCCCGATGCGGGGCTCGATCCCAGGACCCCGGGATCACGACCCGAGCTGGAGGCAGAGGCTTTAACCCACTGAGCCACCCAGGCGCCCCAGCAATATCTACTTTAAAAACTTTCTGATTCCAGTGTAATTAACATAGTATTATATTAGTTTTAGGTGTACAGTATAGTGATTCAGCAAGTTTATACACTGCTCAGTGCTCATAATGATCAGTGTACTCTTAATCCCCTTTACCCCACCTGCCTCCCCTCTGATAACCACCAGTTTCTTCTTATAGTTAAGAATCTGTTTCTTGGTTTCTCTCCCTCTCTTCATTTGCTATTTATTTTATTTCTTAAATTCCACATATAAATGAAATCATATATCTTTCTCTGACTTAATTCACTTAACATTAAACCCTCTAGATTCATTCATGTTGCAAATGGCAAGATGCCATTCTTTTTTATGGCTGAGTGATATTCCATATCCATCTATCTATGTATCTATCAGTAGCTGGCCAGTTAGCTCAGTTGGTTAGAGCGTGGTGCTGATATCTATGCATCTATCTATATAAAATCATTTTTGTCCATTCATCTGTCAGTGAACACTTGGGTTGCTTCTATATCTTCACTATTGTAAATAGTGCTGCAATAAACATAGGGGTGCATATATCTTTTCAAATTAATGTTTTCATCTTCTTTGGGTAAATACTCAGTAGTGGAATTCTTGGAACATATAATAATTCTGTTAATTTTTCAGGAGCCTCCATTTTGTTTTCCACAGCGGTAGCATCAATTTGCATTACCACCAACAAACAGTACATGAGGGTTCTTTTTTTCCTCTGTCCTTATCAGCACTTGTTGTTTCTTGTGTTTTTGATTTTAGCCATTCTGACAGGTGTGAGATGATAGCTCATTGTGATTTTGTTTTGCATTTTCTTGATGATTAGTAATGTTGAGTGTCTTCTGCCCATTTTTAATTGGATTATTTCGGTAGGTCTTTTTTGCAGGTGGGGGTTATGTCCCTACTACCCAAAGCTATCTGCAGATTTAATGGAATATCTCTCAAAAGACCTACATTTTTCACATAACTAAAAAAAAAAAAAAAATCCTAAAATTTATGTGGAACCACAGAAGACTCTGAATAGCCAAAGCAGTCTTACAGAAGAAGAACAAAACTAGAGGTATCATAACCCCAGATTTCAAGATCGACTACAAAGCTGCAAATCAAAGCAGTGTGGTACTGGCACAAAAATAGACACACAGATCAATGAAACAGATCGGAGGGCCCAGAAATAAACCCATGATGTTATGGTCAGTTAATCTGTGACAAAGAAGGCAAGAATGTGCACTGGGGAAAGGAATAGTCTCTTTAACAAATGATGTTGGGAAAACTGAACCACTTTTTTACACCATACGTAAAAACAAACTTAGAATGGATGAAGGACCTAAACATGAGACCTGGCATCATAAAAATCCTGGAAGACAACATTGGCAGTAATTTTGTTAACATCAGTCATAGAAACATTTTTCTACACATTTCTCCTCAGGCAAGGTAAACAAAAGCAAAATTAAACTATTGGGACTACACAAAAATGAAAGTGTTGGACAATAAAGGAAACTATCAATGAAACAAAAAGGACAACCCACTAAATGGGAAAAGATACTTGCAAATGGTATATCTGATAAGGGGTTAATATCTAAAATATATAAAGAACTTACACAACTCAGTACCAAGAAGAACCAAATAATCTGATTAAAAAATGGCAGAAGACTTGAACAGACATTTCTCCAAAGATATCCAGGTGGCCAAAAGATGCATGAAAAGATACTCAGCATCACTTATTATTAGGAAAATGAAAGTCAAAACCTTCAAAAGCAATATCTACTTTTCTATTAATAGCCTATAAAAGGATTTTTAAAGAAATGCTATTCTATGCTTAACTTTCCCTTTCAGTCTTTCAATGTTCCATATAATGTACAAAGTAAAACTAATACAAAAATGAACTCTAGTTTTCTGTTTTTTTTTTTTTTTTGTTTGTTTTCCCTGAAGAATCTGTTTTTCTAAATTTCACTGTATGGTTTCCTTGTAGTGGTATCCTCTTACATTTTATCATGGATACCAAGGTTTTTAAACAATTCCCTAGTTTTTCAGAAGTGTGTCTTAAGATATGGTTGCCAGGGTGAGATTCCTTTTATTAAGGCTTTGTAATGGTCCTTTTAAATCCATTATTGCTTTTTATTCATTTATCATTAAAGTCTAAAATAGATCTTTTCATGTATAATATTTTCAAATATTTCGTTCTTGACTTCAGCTGCCATCCACTCAAGGTACTCACTGAGTGCCTTCCCCAGTTATGCAGTTGTAAGGAGGGAGTATAACAGGTGCCATCCAGGTGGATAGGAAGCTTTCCTGGGGTATGGATATGATGAACTGAATTGAGAGTCTTTTACTTGGTTGGTTCTTGGACATTCCTGGTCCACTCAATATAAGATAGGCAAAAAATTTCCGCAGAAATTTCTATTCCAGGTCTCAACAGGTTTATCCTTCTCTGTGTGTCCATTTTCAAAGGCCACTTCCTTTATGCACAGTTGTGTTATCAGAGTCAAGCCACTAACTGGAAAAATATGAAAAGTACTTAGGGATATTAGGTTTCTTAGGAAAAACATCTTTTAGTAGAGAAATGGATGCCTAATTTTCAGGTTATAATTCTCTTGCACTTCAGAGTTAAGAGTTAAAATTTGTCAGATAACACGGAGGACATTAGGAGAAGAAAAGGAAAGTGAATTGGGGGAAATTGGAGGGGGAGATGAACCATGAGACAATGTGGACTCTGAGAAACAAACTGAGGGTTTTGGAGGGGAGACGGGTGGGGAGATGATGTGAGTCTGGTGAGGGGGAAGGAAAGAGGGCATGTATTGCATGGAGCACTGGGTGTGGTGCATAAACAATGGATCTTGGAACACTGAAAAAATAAATATAAATAAAATGTGTTAGCGTAGGGGAGAGAAAGGTTTTTAAATCTTATTTCTATTGAACAGCTTTCCTCTGTTTTCAGCGGCTAAACATATATAGCTCATTAAGTTTGTTTGTAAACTCTCTCTATCCATTCTGGTTTTAATGGGAATTTCTTCAAGAATCCGCTAATGAATTTACTGCATGGCTTTATGTTGTGATTGTAATCTTTAAAAAAAAATCTCTTCATATATTCATAGGTATTTTTTAATTCCTTTGGAGAGTTTGGAGAAGCTGCGTCATGGGGTGTTAAACCCTTTGAACAGATATTCTAAGGTCATGAATTTAAATGACTTTTTAACTCTTAAATTGTCACCAAAATGAAGGGATTAGAGGGAGAATTTTCTTTGAAAGAAATGAACTTGTCATTTTTCTTTCCTCTTTCTTTTGCCAAGTATGATATCACTTCCAAGTTAGATCTGTTTTCCTTGTCTTCTTGAATTTTTGAACTTTGATATTTCTGTATTTATAACCCTCTAACCCCCCCTTCCCCCTTTGCTTTTATCTCTTCTGATGGGTCTTTTAGAAGTCCAGACTTCTCTTGTTAATTTTTAACACAAATACTATTAATTCTCAGTAAGCTCAGTAACTGTAAAAATCCTTCTATGTGCCTCACAATTTTAGACAAAGTTGAGGTTTTTTTCTCTTCTCTTGGCCTTCCCTTAAAAATCCTTTGCTTCCGTCCCCTGTCCCCCGCACCCCCCACCACATCACTCTTTCTCCATCTGTGTACTAGCCTCTATGGGTTAGCCTGGTGTTTCTAAGCATCCCATTTTGGAATCAGTATTTTCCTATTTCAATTTCAGTAGACCTTTCCTCCAGTCAGTTAAGTGTCTGCCTTCAGCTCAGGTCCTGATCCTGGGGTCCTGGGATAGAACAAAGTCAGGCTTCCTGCTCAGCAGGGAGTCTGCTTCTCCCTCTGCACTAACCCCCTCCCTTGTGCCTGCACTCTCTATCTCTCAAATACATAATATCTTAAAAAAGTAAATAGACCTTTCCTAAACAGTGCATCCTTAGTTTGAAAAGTACTAGATATTGTTCAATTTCAGGTTGGACCCAAAGTAAGTGAAATCAGAACACTTTGAAAATCCGATAATCCCTTCTTCCTTTCACATACATGCAGGAGTTTATAATTCTATAGTGACTTAAGAGAAAAGAGACCTGAAGTTAGTGCTGGTTCAGCCAACAAGAAGTGGCCTCACTGGCTCTGTTTATTTTCTGCTCTCATCTCCTACAGGCGCTAAATGCCTTAAGGAATTCTATCAGTCACCACTTGCCCAATTGGCAGAGTGTATAACAATAGGGCCATGTGCCATGCTCATTATAATCCTGTGGGGGGTTGAAATAAGTGCGGAAAAGAGAATGTATTCAGGAAACTGTAGTATTTTCTTATCTTTCCATGAGTCAATGGACAAGCAAGTGAAAGAAACATGATCAGCATTTGCTTCCTTTAATATCTATCCTGTCATCCTTTTCTTATTAACCTGAGGGAGAAGGGTTGATCGATACAGGGATCATTGCATAATTTAACAATGAAAGGATCATAGATCTTTGAAAATGTCAACAATATCAAACTCCTTGAGAATTATAACTGCAGATTAAGACTATATCTGTTTCTAATGGGCGGAGGACATAAACAGATATTTCTGCAAAGAAGACATCCAGATGGCCAACAGAAACATGAAAAAGTGTTCTACATCACTTGGCATCAGGGAAATACAAATCAAAACCACAATGAGATACCACCTCACACCAGTCAGAATGGCTAAAATTAACAAGTCAGGAAA
Source organism: Enhydra lutris kenyoni (assembly GCF_002288905.1). Taxonomy (NCBI): domain Eukaryota; kingdom Metazoa; phylum Chordata; class Mammalia; order Carnivora; family Mustelidae; genus Enhydra; species Enhydra lutris. The sequence continues at coordinate 14,504,990 of NW_019154103.1, read as the reverse complement.
TGACAGATGCTGGCAAGGATGAGGAGAAAGGGGAACCCTCCTACAACGTTGGTGGGAGTGCAAGCTGGTGCAGCCACTCTGGAAAACAGCATGGAGGTCCCTCACAAAGTTGAAAATAGAGTTACCCTATGACCCAGCAATCGCACTACTGGGTATTTACCCTAAAGATACAAATGTAGGGATCCGAAGGTGCATGTGTACTCGAATGTTTATAGCAGCAGTGTCCACAATAGCCAAACTATGGAAAGAACCTAGATGTCCATCAACAGATGAATGGATAAAGAAAAAGTGGTATATATATATACAATGGAATACTATGCAGCCATCAAAAGAAATGAAATCTTGCCAATTTTGATGACGTGGATGGAACTAGAGGGTATTATGCTTAGCGAAATAAGTTGATCAGAGAAAGACAATTATATGATCTCCCTGATAGGAAGTTGAGAGGAAACATGGGGGGTTTGGGCGGTAGGAAAAGAATAAATGAAACAAGATGGGATTGGGAGGGAGACAAACGATATGAGACTCTTAATCTCACAAAACAAACTGAGGGTTGCCAGGCGGAGGTGGGTAGGGAGAGGGTGGTTGGGTTATGGACAATGGGGAAGCTATGTGCTGTGGTGAGTGCTGTGAAGGGTGTAAACCTGGCCATTCACAGACCTGTACTCCTGGGGAAAATAATACATTATATGTTAATAAAAATTTTTTAAAAAATTGTCGAAAAAAAAAGACTATTTCTAACAGTTCAACAGATAATGTAGTAAAAGAGGAGAGGTCTATTTAATTCTTAAAATTTATTGTAAATTCTTTAGCCCTATAGATAATTGACTTGAGGCCTATAAATTACCTGTGAATATGTTGTAATTCCTGGGCCTGTATTCATTCAGGTGTATTTGTTGAGTAACAAAGACATAATTTATTCTATCCAACTTGCAAAATTCTTACATCCATTAAGAATAGCAGTCATAGGGACGCCTGGGTGGCTCAGTTGGTTAAGCGGCTGCCTTCGGCTCAGGTCATGATCCTGGGGTCCTGGGATCGAGTCCCACATTGGGCTCCTTGCTCGGCGGTGAGCCTGCTTCTCCCTCTGCCTCTGCCTGCCACTCTATCTGCCTGTGCTCACTCTCGCTCTCTCTCTCTCTCTGACAAATAAATAAATAAAATCTTTTAAAAAAAAAAAAAGAATAGCAGTCATAGAAAATTAACTCTTTGAAAGGAGTCTGAAATAATGCTGATAAATTTTCAGTCCATTTTCTCCTGAATTCTTACTTTCAAATGTGTTGATTTCAGTCAGCTGACCACATAGCAAAATGCCACGTGCATGGGTGTGTGTGAGAATGACAGTTGTGATTCAGAAATTATACTGTATAAATACACACAGATACAGTTTATCTCTCTCGCACACACACACATGCACATAAACACATATTTAGATTTCCATTCATACAAGTTTTCCGACACTGTGGAAAGACTGTTTTATTCCTATTGAAATAATAATGATAGGAGAAAAATGATCCACTACTTTCAAAGGGACTAACAATTATATTTAAATGATGTTTCTTCTAACTTAAATCCCAGATTTATTTCCTCTTGATTGATTTTGAGGATTGACTTCTGATTTTAGCTATGCCAGGTGAAAAGGCAGCTTATTGATGAAGTAACTGTCAAATGTTGGGGTCCATTTTCCATAGAACAGGGCATTCAGAAATCATTAATAGCCAATTCTCACAGCAGCTGGGGGTGGGAATATCTGCCAGTAAGTAGATCTGGTAGGGTACTGACAGTATCCACTGAAGTGGTATACGTTCTTCACTGAAATAATCTAACAAATTTTGGTATGATTAAAACTTTCCTGTCATCACCCATTCTTATTTGGCTTAATATTAATATTTTTATTAAAAACATGCTTTTTATTAATATTTTATTATTCCCTAAGATATTTGCCTTACGCTTTGTTTCCACAGATTTCTTAAGGGTATACTGATGCTGACGTAATGTGACAATAACCAGATAGTTCCACCTATTCCATGACTGCTCTAGATTTCTCTTGTCATTCTATACTCTTCACTGCAGCATTATATTCATAACTCAGAATGTGGCTAGATGGTTATCATATTGATAATATGTAATATACTATTATGTTAAGTGAAATTATGTCACTGAGGATTCACTAAAATTTTTTTAGTGGAGGGTGTCTATAATAATAACTTTTAGGATGGAATTAATTTTCTTAGAAAATCCTAAAGACATTTTGATCCAAGATTAGGTAAGTTTCTGAACACTTCTGTGATTCACTTGTTTTTAATTCTAAACATTAGAAGACCCTTTTCCTTTGGAAGAGTTCAAGGGCTGATACTATTATTTCAGTGGATTTTGGATCTGGATTCATGAATGTATTTTGGATACTATAATGGAGTAAATCACAATTTCTTAGAATAACTCCTTAAAAATTATATGTTGTGATAAAGCTTCTTGGAACTATATAGGAACTTAACTGTTGTGGGTAGGATAGATGATGTAAAGGTAAGGAGTACACAAGATAATGAAAATGTGTTTTTTCCCTTGTACCAAATTCTTATTAAGCAACAAAAATCATCACATAGGTAATAAGAGTAAAAAGAATAATACCAAATATCTACATAGAACATATGCCAAACAATGATCTGAATGTTCTTAACATATGAACATATTTAATCCTCCTAACCATCCTGTGAAATATGCCTGATTAGTATCCTTATTTTACACAGGAGAAAACAAATGATTTCACGGTGATTAAGTGACTTGCTTGAGATCACATAGCAAATTTGAGAGAGCCACCACTCAAACACACAGTCTGACTTCAGAGCTTTGCCACCTAATTATTAATGAAAGCATCTCACCAGGAATCTTAATCTTCCTTCCCAAGTGACAATCTGCATATACACAGGAGATAGTATTGCTCTTGGTCACACTACTATGCTTTAGAAATTACCAGCAAAGAGCTGTTCCTTTAAACAAACTATGGCTTTTACCCTTCAGCCTGCTGTGATGCTCTGATGAGGATATCATGCAGATGCTCTTCCTCTTGCCCTCCCTCTCTGCCTGTCCCCCTCCTCTGTCCTTTTTCCTACTCCCTCCCTCCACCCTTGCTTCCTTTTCACTCTCTTTCTCTATCCCAAATACAGTTTGCTATTCAAAAAGAAAATTAACTGGTCAAGGACTTGAAACAGCTGTAGAATTCTGCAGATCAGAAAATGGGAAAAGAAATTTGAAAATATGCTTACGAAAATAGTCTGGCATTAACTATCTTATAAACACCGACTTAAGTACTACATGCTTCGAGTATAAATGCCTTCTATATACCTTATAACTTCGCTTCCTAGAACTTGGGTGATGCTAAAGGTGACTGAGGACTTATAAGTCCTTATCTTACCGATGGCTGGACTAAAACCTTGCAACTTAATTTCTTAATGTTCCTATTTTTGATGTTGAAGGTAGTACTCATAATTGATGTGTTTGGAGAAATCTCAACTTTTCATTTTATTGAGCTAAATTTTTGGAGGGGAATCTTTTTAGATACTCTTGCTAGAAGGAGGGGAAAATGTGTATTTGTAATTTTCAGAATTAAAATGAAATTGTTTTCTCTACTTGTGTATTTTTTTTTTATTCTGAGGTTTTTGCTGCTTTTAGAAAGTGAAGAACACCATTTTTGGAAAGTGAAGAATCTTTTGGTGTTGAGCTCTCTTTGGAAAGGGAAATTAACAGCTGTAGAGTATTATTCAGACTCAGTCTGATTGTGTATCTAGAGATGAAGTCCTACCTTAACTGTTTAATTAAAGATTGGGAGAAAATATTTAAGCAGGTGTTAATCAAGTCTTTAAAAAAATATTGCATAGCCCTGCCTTCCCAGGTGCAGTTCAAGTTTTCATACTTACCAAGTATAGTAGATACTAGATAGAGAAATAAAGTCTATTTTGAGGACTAGCAGTTTATTTCTTGAAGTTGAATAATCTTAAGATTATCACCCAACACATAGTGCTGATTCCTTTTAAAGAAATAATACATCTTAAGCTCTTATTTATCTACAGGTTTTGTTTTTTATTTATTTATTCATTTTTTTTTTTAAGATTTTATTTATTTGACAGACAGATCACAAGTAGACAGAGAAGCAGGCAGGGAGAGAGGAGGAAGGAGGCTCCCTGCTGAGCAGAAAGCCCAATGCGGGGCTTGATCCCAGGACCCTGGGATCATGACCTGAGCCGAAGGCAGAAGCTTTAACCCACTGAGCCACCCAGGCGCCCCTATTTACAGGTTTTAAATTCACATTATATTATTTGTAATTGACAAGCATTAAGTTTCATAAAAGTGTATAACTTGGTGAGTTTTGCATATATATATACCAATGCCGTATGGAAATAGATCCATCTACCTCCATGAAACCATCACTGTAATCGAAATAAAAATACAACCTTTTTGTTGTAAAACATATAAACATATGGAAAGTTACACAAACGAAGCTGTATAACTCAATGATTGATCATAAAGCTAACATTCACAGCCACCCCTCTGGTCAAAAAATAGAATATTGCCATTTCCCAACAGCTCCTGTACCCCATGAATCACTAGCTTTTATCTCCCTCACAAAAGTAAATCCTAACTCAACTTTTTGGTAATTGATGCCAGACTTAAGAATAAAACAATCATTAAGAAAAACAAACAAACAAACAAAAAAAAACACAACCAAACCTGAGGAGTCTTCGTTGTGGTGCACCCCTGAGAGGCCCACTCCAGAGAGTTGTTCCAGGCAAGTCATTGAACAACAAATAGCTTCTGGGAGTGGGAATGAGAATCTAGGACTGTGGGTTTGTTTCTCCTTAGCTTACTCCAGGTAAGATGCTCTTGGAGGGGATGGCCGGTGAATCACCTCAGGTTGGAAAACTATTATTTTTCCCCTCCCCCTTCACTGAATATTTCAGATACCCTTCTTTTTTTCTCCCTATGAACTTAGAGTAGTATTCCTGTAAGTTGAGGCTTCATGGTGTGATTTCACACTATTTATATTTGTGTAATTGTCTGGAACACTCGTATCTGTTTGGAAGACATATATTTGGTGTAAATACCAAAATGTGTACATAATTACATGTTCACAATGGTTATCACTACCTAGACGGTGAGTATTGCTGTTGTCATGTGTTTCTTCCCTTCAATTCTTCTGTACTTTCATTTTTTAATAACCATTCATCACTATTCAGTGTTTATCACATAACTGTATTCTTAATCTCCTTTACCTATTTCGCCCATCCTCCCCCACCCACTTCCCCTCTGGCAACCATCAGTTGCCAGTTGGTTCTGTGTTTTTAAGTCTGTTTTTTGGCCTTTTTCTTTTTTCTTTGTTCCTTTGTTTCTCAAATTCCACATATAAGTGAAATCATATGGCATTAGTCTTTCTTTGACTGACTTATTTCATTTAGCATTATGCCCTATGATCCATTCATGTTGTTGCACGTGGCAAGATGTCATTCTTTTTTATGACTGAGTAATATTGCATTGTGTATCTATCTACATCTTTATCAATTCATCTGTAGATGGACATTGGGTTGCTTCCATAGCTTGGTGATTGTAAATAATGCAACAAACATAGGATGCACATATCTTTTTGAATTAGTGTTTTTGTTTTCTTTGGATAAATACCAATATTGGAATTACTAGATCAGATGATTGCATTTTTATTTTTTTGACAAAACTCTCCTGTTTTCCACAGTGGTTGTACGAATTTCCATTCCCACCAGCTATGCATGAAGTTTCTTTTTTCTCCACATCCTCATCAATACTTGTTTCCTCTGCTTTTGATTTTAACCATTCTGATAGGTATGAGGTGATACCTTATTGTTCTTTTGAATGCCATTTTTCTGGTGACTAGTGACACTGAGCATCTTTTCATGTGTCTCTTGGCCATCTGGATGTCTTCTTTAGGGAAATTGTCTATTCAGGTCCCCTGTCCATTTTTAAAAATCAGTTTTTTTGTTGTTGATGTTGAGTTGTATGAATTCTTTATATATTTTGGATATTAACTCCTTATTGGATACACCATTTATAATATCTTCTCCCATTTGGTGGGTTGTCTTTGTGTTTCTTTGATGGTTTCCTTTGCTGCCCAACACCTTTTTATTTTGGTGTAGTCCCAAGAGTTTAATTTTACTTTCGTTTACCTTGCCTGAGAAGACCTATCTGGAAGAATATTTGTATGACCCCTGTCAACAGAATTACTGCCTATGTTGTCTTCTAGGTCTTTTTATGTTTTCAGGTCTCACATTTAGGGCTTTAATCCATTTTGAGCTTGTTTTTGTGTATGGTATACAGAAGTGGTCCAGTTTCATTCCTTTGCATGTAGCTGTCCAGTTTTCCCAACGCCCTTTATTAAGGGGACTATCTTTTTCCCCATTGTATATTCTTGCCTTCTTATTTGACCATCTTAGATTATTTGACCATGTATTTGTGGGTTTATTTCTGGGATGTCTGTTCTGTTCCATTAATCTTTGTGTTTATTTTTGTATACATATCATACTGTTTTGATGACTGGAAATTTGTAGTATATCTTGAAATCTGGGATTGAGATTCCTCTATCTTTGTTCTTCTTTTTTTAAGTTTGCTTGGCTATTTGGGTTCTTTTGTGGTTCCATACAGATTTTAGGATAATTTGTTCTGGTTCCCTGAAAAATGTTGTAGGTCTTCTGATAGTAATTGCATTAAGTCTGTAGATTGCTTTGGGTAGTTTGGACATTTTAACAATACTGGCTCTTCCAGGAGTGAGCATAGAATATCTTAAATGAATTCAGTGAAGTCAGAGGATACAAATTAATTTACCGAAATCTGTTGCATTTGTTTACACTAATAAGGAAGTTGCAGAAAGTGAAATTAAGAAAGCAATCCCATTTACAATTGCGCCAAAAATAATGAAACAGCTAAGAATAAACAACCAAGGAGGTAAAAGTCCTGCATCCCCAAAACAATAAAAAGTCTATGAAAGAAACTCAAGTGACTTTTCTATGCTTATTACAATTTCCTGCATTAAATAGATAGGCATTCACCCAGGGTCCCTGGGTGATTCAGTTGAACATTTGCCTTCTGCTCAGGTCATGATCCCAGGGGCACGGGATCTAGCCCCAAATCCAGCTCCCTGCTCAGTAGAGTCTGCTGCTCCTTTTCTCTCTCCCGCTGTGCCCCCATCCTTGTGCTCACACATTCTCTCTCTCTAAATAAACAAATAAAATCTGAGTGGCTCAGTGGGTTGGGGCCTCTGCCTTCGGCTCGAGTCATGATCCCAGGGTCCTGGGATCGAGCCCCGCATCCTGCTCTCTGCTCAGCGGGGAGCCTGCTTCCTCCTCTCTCTCTGCCTGCCTCTCTGCCTGCTTGTGATCTGTGTCAAATTAAAAAAAAAAAAAAAAAATTAAAAAATATGTAGTCACTCCTGTAAATCTTTTGGGGGAAGATCAAAATGCTATTTATTAGGTGAATAATGTAGCTATAGTAATTAAATTTAAGGTAAAACTATATTTAGTTGATTTTAAAATATAGCAATTTAAAGATGCAAGAGTGGGGCACGGGGTGGCTAAGTCAGTTAAGTGTCTGCTTTTGGGTCAGGTCCTGATCAGGGGGACCTGGGATTGAGCCCTGCACCTGGGTCCTTGCTGGAGGTGGAGGGGAGAAGCCTGCTTCTCCCTCTCTCTCTGCCACTCCCCCTGCTGTCCTCTCTATCAGATAAGTAAAATCTTAAAAAAAAAAAAAAAAAAAAAAGTTTTGAAATACTGAATATAAAAATATGCTTATAGAAGTTAAATTTTGAGATTGTTCTTGAGACTTAAAAAAAATTGGAAAAGAATTCTCTCAACTTTGGGACAGACCCAGACATATTTTGTAATATTGAACAATACAGAATCAGTGTTTTTTCAGACATTTTTGATGAACTCAAACTGGGCTGTATTATACCAAAAACATATTGCATTAACTTTTAATATCATTGTCATCCAGTGAAAGCTAACCCATATGTTTATGATTCATTTAAATGAAATTCTCAAAATAATGATTTTTACAGCCATTTGGTGTTTAAAGAGAAATTTTAGAGTTTTAAAACGGGTTATTTTATTCCATTAATGGTCAGGAAAATCAAAATGTTATGGAAGAGTCAGAAATATTGTTAATATTGAACACATGAATTTTTTAGGTCATTAACAGAAAGTGTTTACTCCTACCTAAAAGAGGATAAATGTGTTTCTCTGCATGAGTAAAATCAGTCTATAATAATAAAATATGAGTAGAAATTCCATCATATTTCTGCTTTTAAGCAATTATACACAGTATGTGTGATATTTTTGTGAAAATGGCTTTTTTCAAAATATTTTACTGTTTTCCAATTTTTCACAAAACTGAATAGCTCTTTAATTCCCCAATAAATTTTGAAAATCTACAAATACTATGATCTAAATTCAAGCTTTGTTTTGTTTGTTTTTAATGTTTCTGGTGGTTTTAATTCTCCCCTTCTCTCTCTCTCTGTTTTTAACTTACTGTAGAGGTCAAGCTATAGTGATAAGATTGTTCTCCCTGCCCCCAGAGAACTTGATTCTGAATACAAAGTTGCTTTAACACTTATATAAGCACATGTCTACAAACACATTCATGTACTTTATGAGTTTGAAAACATGCAAATCACATGGGAAAATATTTGTCACAACACTTTCAATCAATATATACCTTTTCACATCTGTAAGAGCTGAAGTCTTTAAGCCTGATTCCTGTGGAAACAAAGAAGTATAACTTTGTCAAAATTATGCTGAAAAATTTTTGTAAAACATTGATTTTGGAAATGCCATCCACCTTAGTTATGTTTCCTACCAGCTCATATCACATCAAATAATGTGTTTTGGTGTTTGATATTATTAATATATTAATATTATATAAACATTATTTAAATTACAATATATTTTAGCATTTAAAATATGCCAGACATTGTGCTAAGAGCTTTATATATTTAGCATCCTGGAAGTGAAGAAATGCTTACTCTTTCATGCTTCTCTTTCATTTTCTTTATTTTAATTTTTTTTAAGATTTTTTTTAAATTTAATTTTATTTATTTGACAGAGAGACAGAGATCACAGGCCAGCAGAGAGGCAGGCAGAGAGAGAGGGGGAAGCAGGCTACCTGCCAAGCAGAGAGCCCGACATGGGGCTCGACCCCAGGACCCTGAGATCATGACCTGAGCTGAAGGCAGAGACTTTAACCCACTGAGCCACCCAGCCGCCCTTCTCTTCCATTTTCTAAGTACCAAAAATGTCACCTTTCCAGAAAATTTCCAAAAGTATTTTACTTTTTCTGTGAAGATTCCCTGAAAGTCTTGTATTTCTTTCATCATTAAAGAATGGCTAAAGGTTGCATAACATACTTACTTATGTATTCTTCATATATACATATTACAGTAAATAGCTGTCTTAGATTGCATCATAGTCTACCATATTTTCTCCACATACTGTGTATGGGAATCATCTCTGGAGTTCAGCAGTACTGTGTACCTTTCTTCATCACATACTAAATGTGCACTGCCTTGTATAAATGACAAAACTTGTTTACACACTACTTTCTTCACAAGAATAATGTTGAACTGGCAGGGTTACTTTGAATAACCCTAAAAAGGAGTTAACCCTAAAAAGGAGATAACTGTGTAGCAGTGTTTGAGTCATGGAGTAAGTATTCGGTAAATAAAGATCTTAGATTGCCTGAGTTTACATTATACCCCTTGTGCATTTTTGATTTGGAGGCTTTTAAAATGTTGACTCTTAATTTGGATAGTGATAATACCTCCCTGGAGGGGCATATCCCAGTGATCCTAGGACTTAGGCAAACTGCCTTTCTTTTTCCACTTGTCCTTATCCAGCTCTAGATTCATTCCCTGAGAGACAATTTTCCGAAGGTCAATTTATAAAAATCTAATCATCTGCATTTACTTGTTTCTTTTAACTGTTTTGAATAAACTTACAGTAAGTTTTTCTACATAGGGTAGCTTTACTGACCACTGGATTTCCTGCAAGTTTTGACAGTTGCCATTTTATTTTCTCACTATGTTTTTGGTAATTTTAATTTGTCTGTCCTCGACAACTTGTTGCTCCATCTGGAAGAAAATGAGATAAAGGGTAGAGATTGCCTCATGAGAGCTAGGACTGCTATCACACAACAAATTCCAGACTGGAGATGACATGAGGATTTGAGAGAGAAACCGTATATTGTTCAACCAGGATTCACTTGAGATGTAAAGGAAACACAAAAGTTTTAAACAATTGTTATTTTACTGACTCAAGTGAAAAACCAGGAATTTTCTGGGAAAGGATGTCTGGTCACCCTACCTAAGGACAGGTTGGAGGGGGACTTAAGAATAAGACATGGATGGGGAGATTGATGTGTATTGAAAAAGAAGATTGGAATAGTAAGATGAAATAAAGGAATTAGAGCAGAGAGAGGGGAAATCTGAGGGTCACAAGAAGATATTTATGAGACTGTATTTAAAATATATATTTAAGAACATATTCAAGCCCAAGTGTCCATGAACTGATGAATGGGTGAAGATGTGCTGTGTGTATGTATGTATGTATATATGTGTGTGTATGTATAACGCAATAGTTCTCAATCATCAAAAGAAGGCCATATTGCCATTGGCAATGATGTGGATGGAGCTAGAGTGTATGACACTAAACAAAGTAAGTCATAGAAAGACCAATACCATGTGATTTCTGTCATATGGGGAAATTAACAAAACAGAGGAACATAGAGGAAGGGAAAGAAAAATAAAACAAGATAAAAACAGAGATACAAATCATAAGAGAGACTGAACTATGGAGAACAAACTGAGGGTTGCCAGAGGACAGGTGAGTGAGGGATAGGATAAACGGATGATCGGTATTAAGGAAGGCACTTTATTTTATTTTCTCAGTGTTCCAAGATTCATTGGTAATGCACCACACCCAGTGCTCCATGCAAGGAGGGCACTTGTGACGAGCACTGGTTGTTATATGTAAGTGATGAGTCACTAAAGTCTACTTCTGAAACCAACATCATACTATATGTTGACTAACTTAAATTTAAGAACTTGAAAAAATATATTTAAAGAACTATTCAAAACTGTATTTTTAAATATGTAGATGTATTCTTCATGAAAATAATTTTTCATGAAAACATTCTGATATATTTTTATGGATATGTTTTTCTCTTGGGGCAGAGGGAAACTGAGCATTCCTTACGATGCTGTTATGAAGACAAATTGAAAAGTCGTCAACTATAACTTTACAAAAATCTTGAATAGATGGCACAACTGTCTTATCCAATACTGACTCTTGTAATTTATTTTTTAAAGTTTAGCAGATAAAAGTACATTAGCCTTCAATAAATTAACTTTCAGTGAATTTTCTTGTACTGAATAAACTTTCAGAGATTGATCTGACACAATTTGAGTCCGGACAAACATGCTGAACGTACTTATTAGTAGGAATGAAAACTCCTCTAAGATTAAAGTTGGGATTACTTTTATTATTTGGTTATTTTGCATAATAGGAAAGGGAAGACATTTCTATATGAAATACTTGGATTTCTTTACCGCTTTTTCCATTGGATAATCCAGTGGAAATACTGGGCAAGGAATTAGCCAAAACAGAGGTAGGGGAGAGGGTAGTAAGAAGATGTAGGGAAAAGAGGGTAGGAAGAAGCTAAAATTGGATTGGAATTCTCTACAAAGGTAGAATAATTAGGTCCTTAACACAGAGTTAGAGTTGTCTTCTGTGTTTTGAATTTAAGCAGTTTAAATATTCCTAGGGACAGAAATATTTTCTTAGCATAACACACAGGTGCAGGTACTGTGCAGCCAAGGAAAAGCATTGGTAAACATTGGAACGTTCTTCCAAAGGCATGGTCCAGAGCCAAACTTTCAGACTGCCTCATTGGCTTAAGTTCTTCATCATACTCAAAAAGAGATGGCCTGTTCTCAATGTAATGAAAGAATGATCTCAAAGTAACACGAGGAATCTTTGTGCAAAGGCAATAAGGGCTAAAATAATCTTCAAGGGAGCTAGCTATGTTTGTACAGCAGCAAGACGTTTTTAAATGGAAAGTGTTCTCTGGCTGTTTGTACTGGACAGTGGCGTGTTACATTCCCGTCATCTCACTTAGTCTCATTGGATTGGATTCTCCCTTTTACGTTAAGAGGTGGTTGGCAGAATATCTCCCCTGGCATAGAATAGAAAAGAAACTTTTTCTTTCTGTGTTTTCGGACTTTTCAAAGCCCCTGTGCTTATGCCAGATTATGACAATAAAACCTAGAAACCATACATTACTTAAGGTTTTTGGTAGATAAAAGAATTTCACTTTTTCTAGGAGGTCAGGATCCTTTTGGCATTATTGCCTTGATAATGCATTGTCTCACTTTTCACATTCTTACATTCTCTCCCTGGACAGAACTGCATGTTCTCAGATGTAGGCAACATTTTCCCCTTCTTCTCCATGTGTAGTAGCCATGAGAGCATCTGTGTGCACCCTCTCCTTCTCAAAGCAGGGAAACACTTGTTCCCTATTCTGATCCCGTTTTACTTTTTCTAATTCTGAATCTTTATTTCTGTCCATTAAAATGTACATTCCCAGGTGCCTGGGTGGCTCAGTGGGTTAAAGCCTCTGCCTTCTGCTCAGGTCATGATCCCAAGGTCCTGGGATCAAGCCCCGCATCGGGCTCTCTCCTTAGCAGGGAGCCTGCTTCCTCCTCCTCTCTCTCTCTTTCTGCCTCTCTGCCTAGTTGTGATCTCTGTCTGTCAAATAAATAAATAAAATCTTAAAAAAAAAAAAAAAGTACATTCCCCAGAGCTGTGTTGTCATAGGCATCACCACCAACATCCTTTCCTTTATGAGATTACATTCTGGCATCTGAAACATCTGGATGGGGGCTGAATATACTTGTATTCCAATTCTGACATTTTTGCTGTTAACAAATATTTTGAGGCTTTCTTTTAAAATTACCTTGACTTGCATTTTTCCCTTGGTTCCTCATTCCTTTTGAATAATTTTCTCCTTTGGGGATATAGTCCTGTTTATATTGGGGCTGTAGTTTCTCTAGTATTTGGATGGGGAGGTAGAAAGGAAAAGAAATCCCAAGAGTGCCATGAGAATCAAATGACACAGAAGTACCTTTCCTAATTCTTTCAGAAAACATACAGTTCTGATTCCATGAAATATATATGATAGTACTTAAAACACTGGTATGAAAAGAATAACGATTTCACAATGAGAATGACAAATTTCAGTTAAACACAGTTACTTTCTGGGCCAGACTGATTCACCTTTAATAGCAAGGTGCCTTTATGTCAATTCTGATTCACAGTTGCAATGGACTCAGCAAGATCCTATGTGACCAGTCATGTTACCAGATACTAATCCAAATCGAAGCTTAAAGAACTTGTGAAATGCAGGGATGCCTGGGTGGCTCAGACAGTACAACATCTACCTTTGGCTCAGGTCATGATCCCAGGGTCCTGGGATTGAGTCCCACATCGGGCTCCTTGTTAAGTAAGAAGGCTGCTTTTCCCTCTGCCCGCTGCTTCCCTAACTTGCACTCTTTCTCTTTCATAAATAAACAAAATCTTAAAAAAAAATTTTTTTTAAATCTTGTAAAATTTAAAGTAGGAATAAGGTTGTTCTCAAGAGAAAATTCAGTTCCTTAAACTAACATTTTGCCAATGACACATTTGTAAAAAGTGGAAATTTACTATTAGAAAATATTTAATCCAGTTAGTTTTCCATGTAGTGGTATAATTCAGACAGAACAAGTGAAGTACTCAGTGTGCGCAATGTAAGGCAAAAGATAGTAACACTGGCTTGGATTGGGCTGGATCTCTTCATTAAGGGTGGCATGGTGCAAGGTTAAAAGATAAGTATCCATAGCGAAATAAGTCAATCGGAGAAAGACAACTATCATATGATCTCCCTGATATGAGGGAGAGGAGATGCAACATGGGGGGTTAAGGGGGTAGGAGAAGAGTAAATGAAACAAGATGGGATTGGGAGGGAGACAAACCATAAGTGACTCTTAATCTCACAAAACAAACTGAGGGTTGATGGGGGGGAGGGGGGTTGGGGGGGTGGGATTATGGACATTGGGGAGGGTATGTGCTATGGTGAGTGCTGTGAAGTGTGTAAACCTGGCGATTCACAGACCTGTACCCCTGGGGATAAAAATATATTATATGTTTATAAAAATAAAATTAAAAAAAAAAAACATTGCTGGAAAAAAAAAAAGATAAGTATCCATTCTTGTCAGGACTTACACTCCAGGATGAGCAGTGATGGAGGTCCATAGGAACCCCTTTTTTGAGACTGTTACTCTGGACATGTGGTAAGGCAAAGGAATTGGAATTTGGCAGGCTCAACTGCATTAATTGTGCTCTGGGTGTAAAATATGTTAATTTGCCACTGTCGGAAAGAAATCATGATGAGTCATTCACCGAACTACTTAGAATCTACTTCTAACACTTCGAAGTATTTATTGCTCTGGTCATTCCTTTTTTCTCTTCACAGATGTACTTTTTAATAACATACTTTAAAGAGTAAAGAATCATTTTACTTTATTTCATCTGAAATGTCTAACAAATTTTTTGGTTGAAAAAATACCTGGTTGTATTTAATTTCCATTCTGAAATTATTTTCCACTTGATCAGGGAGCATTTTATGAAAAGGGGCAAGATCATTTTTATTCCTTCTGATAATGTAAACCATTAACTTGTGAAATCAGAACCAACTGTATCCATAAAACGAGCTGTCTCAGTACCAAAAGATTTTACCTGCACTTTCCAAGGATTCAGAATAATCTTGGGTATTCAGCTGTGTGTTGAAGCAGAAGAGGATTGTACTGAAAGGAAAAAATATGAATCCAGCAGGTTAAAAAAAGAGTTTGTTTTATGATCTCAATGTTTCCATAATTTGAAACATAACACGCCTACTACATGCATAACCCAGTTTCAACAGATAACTCAAACCTTGTAACAAGAAGTTCCTCTGCTTGGCCTTCAAGATTACAGTATCCATGCTCCTCTTTTCCTAACCATACTTCATATAATTAATGCCATTCTTAAATTAAGCAGTTTGGAAATATAAAAGTCTACATGGGTTTATAATCAACCATTAAACACCTGATATTGAGCCATTGAATTAAACAGACATGATGCTTTACTGCTGTAAGAGAAATAAAAAAATAACAGAATAAAATCCGTATTTGGGGAAATTGTTAAGCTTTTTCTCTCTCGGAGAGAAAACACAGGTTCTCAAAATGCTGCCATTTTCCTACCTGTTTTCAACTAGCAATGAACATAGAATTACAAAAATTTGCACACTTAAAGTTTGACTCTTAAAATAGTGCTAAACGTATGTGAAGTCTGCAAATTAAAGCTTCCCTCCCAGCCACACCCCCACTACAGGACACTGTAACCACGAATGCCTTGAGTTATTGGCTGAATCATCCCCCTTTCCAAAACTGTCCATCTGTCTTTGAGAGTAGTTGTGATCTGGGGTTCAAGTTGACTTACTCACTGAGCTGCCTGCCAGTTGAGTTGCACTTTGTAGGTGGAAAATTGTTGGTCTTTGTCCCTCCCAGCTTGTAAGTAAAATGAGGCTGCCAAGAGATAAACACATTCTAAGTTTATCATGCTATTCTTGGCCTCAAACTACAAGCCATAAGGCAACTATTGCTCAAGGTACCGTGTTTACAAGTGTTCAGTCCTCCGCTGTTTCAGAGACCCAACAAGATGGAATTTCTTCCTGCCAGCCTCTCTTTTTTTTTCCTTAAGCTTTCACATTTCTCATTTCCTTTTTAAAAGTGAGGACAGGGAGCAGTTCTTTGACAATATTTCGAAGGTTTGAAGTCTCATTAAAATTTTGATTTTGATGTTTTAGGGTTTTCTCCCCCAAAGGCACTATAAGTTCCTAAGAAAGATTAGAAGCTTCTTTCTATTATCATTATCATGATTATTTTTGTTTTAAAGATTTTATTTATTTATTTGACAGAGACCACAAGGAGGCAGAGAGGCAGGCAGAGAGAGAGGGGGAAGCAGGCTCCCTGCTGAGCAGAGAGCCTGATGCGGGGCTGCAACCCAGGACCCTGAGATCATGACCTGAGCCAAAGGCAGAGGCTTTAACCCACTGAGCCACCCAGGCACCCCATCATGATTATTATTTTACTTAAAAGTAAACTAAGAGGTATACTAATGGATCTTCATATGGGCCTTTTCACACATTTATTGTAAAATCCATGTTTCTCTTAATTGATACTGATGGGATTTTTTCTACTAAGTAGCTATATTGAAAATAATCAGTTTGGTAATTCTCTCAAATCAACCCCCCCCCAATATTTTTCTTTACTTTAGTTCCTTTTCTTCTTCTTACTCTCTCCCTCTCTTTCTCTCTCTCTCTCTTTTTGGTGAGAAAAGTACTGAGTTAACTTTTCTTCACAAATGTCTTCCTGGCTGCATTGGATAACAGGATGTATTGAGTTCATACATCTTAAATATAAAAGAGGAGTATAGCTATATCACATCCTATATTGGCACTGTATATTGACATGTATTATGTATGATGTTACACTGTTTAAATTATTAGAAATCACATTAAAAGAAATTATAATAAGATAGGGCTTTTTACCAAATCTAGAATATTTGGCAAAGATAGGATAATCAAGTTCAATCCTTGATTTACAAATAAGACTTTGAGCTCTCAGAATCTTATAACTATATTCTATATCATGATTTTTTTTTGCATTTCATTAAAACTAACATTCCCTTCAGATTTCAGCATAGTACTTACATAATTTACCTATAGAATCAGGCCTTAATTGTTTTCTTGGACATGATAGCTATTGGTCTATATCCTGGAAAAAAATTTTTGAACACACTCTAATGTCTGCTGTTACAGTGGTTTAATGTTGTTGTAAATTAAATTCACTGACTATACAACAAATGAAAAGAATATGACAAGAAATTTTACTTGTTCTAGTGTAAGTACTAAAGGTAGAGATGAAAGATTTGCAACAATCTCCTCTAGGAGATTGCAGGGGAAAATGTGTTAATTTGAAGCACTACTTGAGATCATCCTGCGGATCAAAGTCATGTCCTCACTAAAATGGGCAGAAGGACTGTCATGCATCAGGGTCAGAATATATTTCACAACCACCCAGTGGCTTCTGAAGACGTACAGATCAGTTGATGAGGAGCAGTGGGTGAATATGCTATTTGAAAATTATCTCTGTTATTGCTTGAACCTACCTGCAACACTCCATTAACAACAAAAATAGTTACATTATCATCAGTGCCTATAAAAATCCTAACTGTTTTTTCCCTGTACAACTAGAAGTAGGTGTTAAGACTTGTGTATATTCTGAAGAACATGTCACTGGAGGCATTTGATAGCTTTGCTTTACAGATCTCTTTTTCTTCATTTATTATTCTAATAGTGTTTCTAAATGTACTTATATGACACAGAGTGGCTCAATAGATTATAAAATTTGCTATAATATTTCAAAACTCACATTGCTAAATATATAAAAGGCTTCAACTTTGAAGACAGAGCCTAGATTCTGAGAAATTAAGGGACTGATTGGTCATTAGTACCTAGTAGTGCTAGCAGACGCTATTCTTTGATTAGACTAATAGGCTCTTTCTATAGCTGGCAGAGGAGACTCTGTTAGTCTTATTTTGGCATTGCCTAAAGTATGAGACAGGTCACTAGAATATTT
>NW_019154103.1:14484461-14487111 GCF_002288905.1 Enhydra lutris kenyoni | reverse complement strand
CATGAACAAGGAGAAGGTCAGAGGGAGAAGCAGACTCCCCATGGAGCTGGGAGCCCGATGCGGGACTCGATCCCGGGACTCCGGAATCATGACCTGAGCCAAAGGCAGTCGTCCAACCAACTGAGCCACCCAGGTGTCCCTGATTTTTTGTTTTTAAGTCTGATTCTTGATTTAAGCTAAATGTAAATAGTCCCAGAATTAAAATTATAAAGTAGATAGTTTTCAGCATTCAGTGTCATTAGTAAGAAATGAAAATTTCAAGTACCAGGATTTCACAAATAAAACAACTAACCACACACACTTTTTTTTTTTCCCCTGAAAGATTAGGAATTGTTGCTAAAAGTAGATAGTTTTCCTTCCTCTGAAATATCTTTGCTTTAACTATTAATCCAGGGTTTTCTTTGAGTTTACAATTTGATCTTCCATTGAAATCTTTGTTTTTTGATACAATTTCCTTCCATTTTGTTTGTGGCTGTTCTTAAGGGGGTATGTATGAGGTCATGCTGTTTGTATTGGTGGTCCAAATGATGCTGTGGTAACAGTTCGCAAATCTGAAAATCTTGATGGTTTAAACAAAACAGAAGATTATTTCTCACTCACACTATGTGTTTAACATGGTAAAGTAACAGCCTTCCAGTTAGTTGGAGAATCTGTTTATCATAGTTACTCCGAGACCCAGTGGTTTGAGGCTTTATCTCAAAACATACTTTGATGACTGTTGAGGCAGGAAAATGGAATAAGGTGAATTACTCTATGGCTCTTAAAGCTTCTGTCTGAAAGCAGTATGCATCACTTCCCTTCACATTTCCTTAGCCAAAGAAAACCACACGATATTGCCTAGCACCAAACATGGTAAAGAAATGCTCCTACCTTGTGTTTTGAAGAAATGGAAAATTCTTGGGCAGACTTTATGACTTGACTATCACAGGGATAAGGTTAATAACTATTAAGAGGAGTAGAAGGCTTTGGATACAGAATTTCTTAGGCCACCAGGAGTAGAAGGCCTTGGATACAGAATTCTGTTTTCACGCTTAGTGTTAACTTAATATTTGGGTACCATTCAGAAAGATTTTGAGGCCTTGCTTCCCCCTAAGTCTTACTTTGACGTGCCTGCAATTGTTAGGCCATGACAAATGCTTTGGGAGAAATATCAGGTTTTCCACACTTTGGCTTAGGAAGTGGGCATGGAAGTATCCATTTGTGTCTATAAACTGTAGTGAATTAGCAGCAGCTGGTTCAATCTGGAAACAAATTGTGCCCTATACAACTATGAAATGGATAAAATAAGACCTAGCATACACTAACGTGAAAACATACAAAGTCACCAAGAGATAGGCAGCAGACACGATCCTTGTTATGAAGCATGCAGTTTCAGTGCTTTTAGATCAAATTGAAATGGGTAATAAGTTCATTCATGTGAAATATATAACATTAGAGTGTGGTGCTTTAATCTTAACTATTTTTCTGTAAATACTGTATTATCCATAATTTAAAGGAGCCAATACATTTTAGAAATACAACATTTCAGTCAACTTAAACATCCCATTAAGGACTTGAAGGAAATCTTGATACACCTTATGTGTTATGGTACCTTATTTGGTCTACAACTTTCCTAACCATAGTGACATGATGATTGTCTAAATCTTAAATTTTACATTTTCCCCCAACTAAGAGAGACACTAGAAATTTAGGAAATGGAGACTAGAAGATCCCCCCTGAGGATAATGCAGATTTATGTGTGCTTTTGTTAGTTATTTTTGCATACTATCTTAACATTTTTTTCTGTATACAACCCTTAAAACTTAGAAGAGTGGTGTGGAAGAAGAACTGGGTCGTTATTCTTAGAAAAGGTCATAAGAGCATGTTCAATTAAAATAAGTAGCAAAGGACCAGAGAGATCTTTGTAAATGGGGATGACAATAAAGAATTTTTAGTGAAAGGACCTAAGAAATCATGAGAATACAGGGAAATGGTGGGGGCAGTGGTGGGGGGCCTGGCTAGGGCCAGGGCAGGGTGGGGCAGGGCCTGGCCTGGGCAGGCCAGCAAAGAGGAACAGGTTTCTGAACAGGTCCTGTGCCTGATGGCTTTCTGCTTCCACTTTCTTGTTTCTTAGAGTGGCCTGATAAGATTTCTTTTCTTCACAGTCAAAATACTTGTCTGGAAAAGTGGAGGCTTCTTAATTGTATCTGGTGGAATCTAACATCTTGCTCTAAGAAAAATCCTTAAATTGTAATTATTCCACATGTTTTTAGTTGTTTGTGTTCAGTAGGTCAAGAAGTAGTCTGTGAGTTTCTACCTAGTTGTCTAAATCTTCATATGAGGATTAACTATACATAGTTATATATAATAAATTTATGAATATAAATGAGGACTAACTTTTAAAGTAAATTTTTTAGCTATTTCAGAAATTACACAGAATTTAAGCTTTCTTTATTACTGGTGAAAACCTGGATGTTGTTTGCGAATGACCATTTATTTTTTGTATGTTGACTGGTTAAAAAATAATTGAAAAGTTCCCAGAGTAAGAATTCTAATTGTGTGGTCACACAATGTGAAATATAAATTCTCAAATTCTAAGCATACGCTGCTTTTCCTGAAGCATGTGCCATACCACAGTGAAACATCTGATGCATTTTTCTTTTTTTATTAA
>NW_019154103.1:14480433-14484451 GCF_002288905.1 Enhydra lutris kenyoni | reverse complement strand
CCTGTATTATATGAACATCTATACCTTTGTGACCAAAAAAAAAAAAAAAAAAAAAAAAAAAAAAAAAAAAAAAAAAAAAAAACAAAAAAAACCCCATAACAACAACAACTGTGGAGCATATGGGTGCATTTTGTTGACTGTTTCAATGTTTGGGGATTGAAGACAACATGTAATTATGCTTGAGAAGTCAATCCCTGTGATACCAATTAAGAAGGATGGTGTTGCTAATACATCCCAGTTGTCATTAACTGCCATAAGTCACCTAAAAGGCTTAGTCTATTGTCTTTTTTTAAATAGACATAGGTAGCTTGATGATTTTTTTTTTTTTTTTTTTTTTACTGAGGCAAAAAAAAAAAAAATTACATTGAACTTCAAAGTATTTTCCTAAGTTGAGACAACACATAACTTTGATTAAATTTTATGTGTTGGACATCTCAATAGGCATAATGAAATAACTTGTATTACCGAAGTTGCATCAGGTCAAGATGAATACTATAAGTAGTTAATTCATATTGTTATTTTTTTAATTTCATGAACTTAGCTGACAAGTGGTGCCAGAAATTAGGCTGTATCTACTGGACATGCAATGACCTGACGGTTTGACATTAGCAGGCTTCAACATGTGATCCAAGTGGTTTATCTAAATGCACTGGTCAGCATAACAAATGTAGGCAAATAGAGCCGTGAACTAGGAGTTGGAAGACCTGTTCAAGGTCTCTGTTCTGCCTCTTAAAGGTCATTGCTGTTTGAGGGGTAGGAAGGGTCTGCTGATGTCTTCTGGAACTACATCTTTATTCCGTGTAAAAGGAATCAAATACCTGGATGTTGTAACCTACAGCGATGTTATGAGGCTTGAACCAGGTAATGCACATGAAGTACATTGTGATTACAGTATATTGAATAAATAGAATTATCAATCAGAGGTACCCATTTAAATATCTGTTTGAAAATATTTATTAATAAAAGGTAGGTTAAACCAGACATTGAACCTGAATTTAGTAGATATGAATGTTAATGTAATCTTTAAACAGGCTCCTAAGACCTAAAAGTAGGTATGTTCCTGATTGACCTCAGTACCTTCTCATTTTCCTTAGGAAGGGGTTTTAGCATCACCTCTATTCAGAGGGCTGTATCACACCTTTTACCTTTTAGAGAAACTTATCTTTTAAATATGTCTAAATAGTAACTTTAAAGGTAATATAGCCCTTGGCTGTGATAAACTTGTGAAATTAACTTAGCCTTGCTCCATATGACTATAAAAACAAACGAAATGCATGAAAATGTGGGAATTGGACAAAAATCAGTACAGGAGAGTGATCTCAGAGAATGGAAATCATGGAGATGAGCTTTGCTATTGTCCCAGTTTGCATATGATCATCCTACTTACCATCAAGCTCTGTGCAAGGAGTGTGAGAACCAAAAAGGGCCTAGTAGTCTCTGAACTGAAGAGGCAGGGAAGCCAAAATGGTTAGAATTTGCAGAGCAGGGTGACAGAAAAGAGAGCTGTGTTAATTGAGAGCTACAAAGATTGTTGTGGAAATCTGGTCAGTGTTTTCCCCAAGTCTTTAGTTGTGTACAGAATAAGTATGTGTATATGAGAAAACTACTCAAGGCCAGAGAAGGAGTCTCTGGAAAGGAATTGGCAGAGCAATCCCGGTGATTTTAAGAGAGAAAAGTTTGTGTTCCCACAAAGCAGATAGAGAAAGCTCTCCCAGTACACAGGGCATATGGTAGATTACTCAAAATTGGCCTTGCCTTATTAGGGAGTCACAATTAGCCCTAGACAAAAGACTGCCCTGGAACTGCCTAACAATGCTTAAAAGCAAAGTTGGGAAGGATCAAATGATTTCCAAGTAACTTATATCTTAAGCCAAAGCTCAAGAATATTTAAAGGAGTAAAAAATATATCAACACCCTGTAAGGTTAAAAAAAAAAATCTGAAGCTTTGCGCAGTGGCAGTATCGTAGCCAATTAGGTTTATCCGAGGCGCGATTATTGCTAATTGAAAAAAAAAATCTGACATCAAATGAAAAATTACCAGGCATGCAAAAAATGTAAACCATGATTAGGAAAAAAAAAAAAATCAATCAATGGAAAAATAATGAAGCAGAGGGCAGAATTACCAGAAAAGGATATTAAAATAGTTATATAATATTTATATGCTTAAGAAGATAGGTAATGGCATGAGCATGTCCTAATATTCTAATTTGTGAATTTATATCATAGATTTCATATAGAAATAATACCAAATGTTTTACAAGAAATTGAAGGGGGCTAGATACTTCCCAGCTCATTCTACAAGTAATCCATAAAAGTAGTATTATCCTGGTACTCAAAATAGAAAAACCTTATTGTAATAAAAGAAAGCTGTGAGCCAACATGAGTCATGAACAGAGGTGCAAAAATTCTTAACTAAGTTTAGCAAATAAAATCCAGCCATATAAAAAAAAATAAGACATTACAACTAAGAGGAGTTTATCATAGGAAGGCAAGATGTATTTGATTCAAATCTCAATGTAACCTGCCATATGGCGACTAAAGAAAATGGAGATAATGGATTATTTCGATAGAGGCAGAGAGAACATTTGTCAAAAATCCAGTATGGATATCCTGATAAAAACTCTAAACAAATTAGAAATAGAAGAGAACCTTCTCAATTTGATTAAGGCCACCTATAGTTACAGTTAAATTTGTAGTTAACAGTATATGTAATTGTAAAACATTGAATGCTTTCCCCTTAGGATCAGGAATAAGACAAAGATATCTACTCTTTTTTTTTTTTTTTTTAAGATTTTGTTTATTTATTTGACACAGAGGAAAAGAGATCACAAGTAGGCAGAGAGGCAGGCAGAGAGAGAGAGGCAGAAGCAGGCTCCTTGCTGAGCAGAGAGCCTGACTCGGGGCTTGATCCCAGGACTCTGAGATCATGACCTGGGCCTGGGCTGAAGGCAGAGGCTTAACCAACTGAACCTCCCAGGTGCCCCAAAGATATCTACTCTTAATGCTTCTGTTCAGCCTGTCCTGGATATTGTAGTCAGTACATAAAGATGAGAAAAAATTAAAATCTTACAGGTTGAAAGGAAGAATGAAAACTGTCTTTATTTGCAGATGATATGATAATCTGTGTAGAAAATACATATGATCTATAAAAAAGCTACTAGATCTTCAAAAATATTTATCAATATTTCCAAATACAAAGCTTAAATGCAAATGTCAACTGTATTTCTATGACATATCAATGAATAATTTTTAAAAATGCATTATGATAGCATAAAAATAATGAAATATTTGGGATAAACTTGACAAAATACTTGTTGATGTTACCTCTACACAGAAAACTACAAAATATTGCTGAGAGAAATTATATAAGACCTAAATGAATGGGCACATATACCATGTTCATGAATTAGAATGTGAATTTAACAAGATGTTAATTTTTTCCAAAATTGATCTATACATTCAGTGCAATTCCAATTAAATCAATAATAACAGGGGATTTTTGTTGTTTTCATGTATTATTTTAAAGAGGTTGACAGACTAGTTCTAAATTCATTTGGTAATATGGGAGCTAGAATTGCAAAATGACTTTGGCTTTTCAAACTTTGAAAAAACTGGAGTGCTTACTCTAGTTGATAAAAGTATTTTATGTAAACCTCCAGTAATCAAGACAGTATGGTATTAACAGAACACAAGAGAGAATCCAGAAATAGCCCCACACTATATAGTCAATTGATTTTTGATGAAGATGCCAAAGAAATTAAATGGAGAAATAATCATCTTTTCAACAAATAGTATTGCAAGACTCGAATAACCATAATAAAAAAAGGAAGGAAGAAATTTGAACTTTTCTTCATTTTGTGTACAGAAATTTAATTGAAATGTACACATAAATGAAGGAGTTAGAACTATAAAAGTGGTCCATGCTCCTGGATTGGAAGAACAAATATTGTGAAAATGTCTATGCTACCTAAAGCAATCTACATATTTAATGCAATTCCTATCAAAATACCATCCATTT
>NW_019154103.1:14264867-14470433 GCF_002288905.1 Enhydra lutris kenyoni | reverse complement strand
TTGACTTCTTCTTTGCCGATTTGGATGCCTTTAATTTCCTTTTGTTGTCTGATTGCCTAGCCTCCTTGGAGTTTTTAACACTGACTTGTAATTCGTCACAGTTCGTGTTAGTGTTTTTCTTCGCTTCTTTCTGCCTGCTTCTGCCCCCAACTTTCCTGTAGATGTCTCTGCTCAGAATTTTTTGATCCAAGAAGTTTTGAGTCTGTTTCGCCTCGTTTGTCTCTCCACCTTTCAGGGCAGTGGTTTTCCCAGTGACCTCACTTCTTTAATGGTTCTGAGAAGAGTTCTTCATTTTTCAGTCTCTTCAGATTTTTACTTGTGTCGCCAGAGTGGCAACTTCTAAGGTTCTTACATGCCGATTTGGAAACTGGAAGCCCTTCCTGTTTCAACTTTTGATAAGTACTTGAGATATTTTTCACAGATACTTCAAAATAATTTTTAAATGACTTTGAGGTTTAGTCCTCAAAACATTTTATTTTTGAAACCAAAATGCCATTTAAGCAAATCACTTCATCAGTGATTTATTTAGCTCAATATTAGAGTATTAGAATTGTGGATAAGGTGCCAAAATAAATTATATATTTTTAAAATATACATTTATGTTTGATAATGTATATATTTTTTGCTATGCAAAAAACTCCCCATATTTTAGGGATAAATATTCCAATGTGCTGCCAGATATGTCTATGGGTGTGGTGTGTGTGTCTGTGTGTGAGTGCGTGTTCATTCTCCTTGTCTCCTCTATTTTGCTTTTATTCATTTGTCTGTCTTGAGATTGATTCAGTTTCGTAAAAGCATTGATTTTTACGCACTGGGTAATGTGATCTTGGTAAAAAAAGATCTAATAGCGCTCCTACTGTAGCTCAAGGGTAGAACACAGTTTTGCCTGAGGAATCTCATAAACACCTAATATGGTCTGTGTTGCCATATCACTGAGGTGTATGAGGAAAATATTAATGTGAATTATATAACCCTAAAATCATTTAATATTTGAAATGTAGAAAAAGTATTGGTGGTTGGAGCTTATACACTGGAAAATGGAAGCAAGCCAAAACACTGGCACTAACACTCTGCTCTTGTTAAGAAAATGCCAAGGGATCTTTTCACAAGAGTAACTCACAGATTGCAACACAGTTACCTTAGCTGGCTCCTGATGTGCAGTATCACACCACATTTAAATTTCCATCTGTGGTGTCTGGAACTATTGTTCTCACTGTGAACAACTCCCTGCCCCCCCCGGCCCCCAAAGTAAATCTACAGAATCTGGAAGACCACAGGATATACTTCCTTTAGTGGGACAACCAACTAAACTTAAAGAAGTTATAAATGAAGTTTGTGGTCTTTCTAACCACCATGGAATCATTTTATATTTCAAAACAAACTTTAAAATTATACATAGAAAATGCTAAATTTTGATATATCTGGAATCATCCTTTTTTTTTTTTTTTTTTTTTTTGGAATGTCTTCAGTGCTCTATTGCTGCAACGTGTGTCTTGGAGGAGGAAAAATGAGGATGCTGTATTCTTTGTCCTTTCTCCGTGGAGCTTAGTCATCAATACCCTTAGAGTTAGACCCAAGTAATTGATGGTTATAAAATAACTGAAATGACAAAGGTGACTGTTTGGCAAATTGATTTTAATACAGTTCTATTTACCTATGCAATGTTACCTTGCGTACCAGTTGAGTTGTGATGATGAAATTTCACATGCACACTCACACATGGTATCTCTTTTGTAAATATAATTGAAGGGAATATTAACTACCACTCATGATTTAGTTATAGGGCTAATCTTTCTGCTTTAAGGAGAGTCATTTAAGAAATGACTTTATGATAAACTTTATTTTTTTACTCTTTTTATATAAGGAAGCACATATTTGTAACTGTATTCAACTCTCAAAGAACCTGGGAGAGAAAATAAAATTGATTTTGAACATCATTGAAAGGAAAACTTACATAAATAAAGGATTCATATATCTATTTTTAAAAAAAAGGAGGTATACATTTGTTGATGTCTTACTCTTTGCCTTATGGATTAACCTAATAATCATTTTTTGTCTTTTTAATACATATTTTTTCTTATGTATACTCCATCTCTTCTCAAATATATATGTGTCTATTCATTGTATTTACACTATCTCATTTTCATCTTTTCCTTTTTCTATGTTAGAAGTTAATGTAATCAAAGCATTTAAAATAGTATCTAACATAGTCATACACCAATAAATATTAATTAATAATTATCTTGTTATTGGAATGACTTTGCATTACATATTTGACTATCAACATTATCCTTGTTCTAAGTCAGTATTTATGGAGAGTTGCTGGTTTTAGAGGTTGCATGATCTGCAAGGACCTTTGAATGATCAGCCCAAGAAGCAACATTAATGCAAATTCTACCTCTTTGCTCAGCAGTCCTGTTGCCAAGCAACTAAATTTGTTTATCCTCTCTAGTTTGGGTCAGGACTAGGGGTAATGAGCTGATGCTGCATGTCAGAGAAAGGAGTTAGTGGCTGACAGCGAACTTTAAACCTCTTGGCTTTGCGTTGTTTTCACACTTAGGAATCTTCTGCGTAATTTTGAGCACATTATTCTTCTTCCATAGGGTTGTTTCTTTTAGATCATTAAAGTAACGGTTACATGTAGGGGCCTTTTGCAGGGTGCTGCCTACATGCTGATATAAAGATAGTCCAAATAAGACGAACAAGCACTTGGACTTCAAGACAAATATTTTGAAACTTTTAAATAAAAATAGCCAAGAAATGTCTTGTTTGTCAAAGTGAAACATCATCATTATTATTACTGACTTGTTTTCTAGTTCCTCCCAGAAATGAATGGCAGAAGTGATTGACAAGGCACCATGTACATTTCCAAAGCCAATTCTTATGACATAATATAGTCTACAAATAAAAATGTCTATAAAGATGCATAAGTTATTTCTGTAGGAATAGAAGGGATGAGTTACATGCCATTCCATTTTGATGAACTTGAATCCAGTTTCTAATCAACAAGATTGCCCTATACAATAAACTACTGATTGTGACTGCTGGCGTTAACAGTAATAGGACAAGAAGATGTGTGGCACAATTTTCTCCATTCAGCTATTCATTTTGCTACTGCTTTGAAGGAGTCTTTATATCCTTATGATCCTTCTCAAAGTTAGTCTGATCAATTGTGCTAAATGTGCCCAGTAGAGCCATTGAATACGCGGACAACTCTTGTTGATTGCAAAGTAGTGTCAGTTTGGCCTCAGTTCCTCATTTTTGTCAGAGTTCTCAAAATATGAATTTAGTTTCGGGGTGTTTTTGCACCCTTTAAAGATAATGTTCTCTACTCAAAGCCCACTTAGTTTTATGAATACTGCTAAATATAAGAAATAGATGTATAGAAGCTGATATCCTCAGGCCACATTATCTCTGTCTATTTAGTCTTTCTGAAGTCTGCAGATTCATTTTTTTTCCTCTGCCAGTGCTAACTAGAGATAATATGATGTGTTGTATGTAGCTGGAACAAAAACCTTCTTTTGTAAGAACAGCAATAGAATAGAAAACATCAGCAGAACGTTTAACTTTTATCAGTCTTCATAGTCTTTAGCTCTGGCATTTGGACCTGAAGTTTGGATAGAATCTGTGAAACTGCTGTGAGAATTATTAACTCCAGAAGGCTTTCATTTGGAAGAATCCAAGTTCGTATTTTCCTAGCAAATTTATAACTGAACATGAATTTCAAGGTTTTCAAAAAACCTCGAAACACAGCATGGATATGTATTTTTTAAAAAATCACTTGATAAATTTCAGAATGCACTGTTTTGTTTATTTTTAAAGAACCTGTCAAACTTTATTGTTGGATTAACTAAATAATACAGTTTGCCTGTCATAGACTGCTATATTCACCACAGTTAAAATGTGCCTTTCTTCCCACTTCTCATTTGGTATGTGTAGTAGCTGATATTTGTGTGGCTACTGTTTGTTCAAAATAATTCTTACAATGTGTTGTTCAGAATACAGTGATGCCTTTATAACGAGTGTCCTCATACCTAATTTATTATCCATTATCCATTCTTGACAGCTTAGCTCTGTCTCACTGAATCTTCCCCTTGAGTTCAAACATGCTCCTTTCCATACTACCAACCAGAGTGTTGGCCAGATGCTACCTGTATTTCTAACCACTGATGATGCCACTGTAGAGATCTAAAGACTATTAACCATTTGATGCAAATTTAAAAATCAGTTTTTCCTTAAAAATTCTGTTAAAAATAAGATTTGGAGATTATTTTCCTCCATTATTTTCTTTCTTTCTTCATTAGAGTAGTAGTAGTAATGCAAACATTGTTGGGTTCTTGATCTGTGTAAATGCAAAAAACTTTACATGTCGAATTTTTTTATCCTCCAAACAGTCCTACAAAGTAAAGGAGATGCTATTTTATGCCTGCATTACTGATATAAGAAATCGAAGGCACAGAGAAGTTAAGTAATTCAGGTCATGTAGCCAGATACGGTAGAGCTGGGATTCTCCCCCAAGCAGGTTCATTCCACATCTTGTGCTGATAGGCTACCCAGCTTTAGACCAAGAGAAAGCATCAACACTGCATGAAATTATTCGTTTGTAGGTCTTTCTTTGAGATGTTCTACTTACTTGGTGTTGGTCATAGCCAATATTAATTAACATTTTTCCAAGTAATATAACTTTAGATTTTTAATAGTAGAGAGCCAAACTACTAACCCTTATAACTCATAGACCATTAAGATTTAGGGGGGCTTTGCAATCACTCGGTCTTACCCACACATATTATATGACTTGGGAATCTGAGGTTTATGAAGTAAAGTTACTTTTTTCAACTCCTACACCTAGTTAGATTCAGAGCCAAGGTGAGGATTTGGGTCTTCTGACTCTCTGTGTGCTGATTAATTGTATTTCTCTCTAGTCATAAAAGAAGATAATAATCTCGTGGAAATTCACTTTCTTTTGGCAGGGGGTGGGGTGAGGAGTGGATGTGGGGTGGGGGTTGGGGGTGGTTATATTCTAAGTGAACACATTGTGTTCAGCTGACGTTAACTGAACAGACACAGGAGAGCTTGGTCCAAATGAATACATGCATATGTATATGGGTCTTTAATTAAATTCCAGCTACTTCCAAAAATGTTTTGAGGCCGCTAGATCCAGTTGTGCATATGAGAGAAAGATTTATGGGGAACAAAAATCTAAATAACTGGCTCATAGCTAAAAGATGATATTGATGGGCAGTGATGTTTTTGTTAGATGGAGATACTAGGCATTCCCTAATTCCATAGGAAAGTACCAATGAGAGGATTTTAATAAGGTCTTTTGAAGATACTATTTGGAAAAATTGTGTGTATGAATTTGATACATTTCATTTCCTGGGGGAGAATTTTGAACACTCGAATGCTTCACATTTTTATACACCAGGCCAAATCTGCTTTAAGTAGTTTAGGCCAGATATGATTAAGGAAAAAGTTTCCTGAGATATTCACCACTGTAGAAAGGAGAGACATAGATATTTTCAACAAAAGAGTTCAATTTCTTTGAGCTCTCTGTAAGAGAGAAGAGAGCAATGTCAGATGTCCTCACAAGATTTTCTAACAATCTTCTATGCCAGAGAATTATAAAATACTTTTAATTGCTCCATTTACTCCTTTTATTCACAGGGAATCACACTATATAACAGCAAAAAAGGCCTCTAATCTAGACTTTTATGAATTAATTTTTCTTATGATCTAGGAGAATTCACATCCTATTTGTCCATTATTTTGAGGATTTCTGAGAAACATTTTTATGTTTCTGTTAGTACATTTTTAGTTTTCTTAAGGTAACTGAATGCCACCCTGATCCCATAAATATGTGTGCTTTTCCTAAAGAACAGGCATCATGGGGATTTTGCAGAAATGTTCACCTCTTAGAATACTTTCCTTTGGTTTCATAGTTTAAGTGGTTTTCATTTTTGTTGTGTTACAGAACAACATCTGCCCCATATGAAATAACCCTCTAAATACTTGAGAAATCAATGAGTTTTGCTGGATTCTTCCCATCTAGTTAACACTTGGCTTCATTTTGAGTGAAAATCCAGTCGCTTTGACCACACTTATGACTTAAGTACCACCCACTGTGCAGTTAGTCCTTGCATGTATTGCCCCATGGATATTAATAGGAAATGCCTTTCATTTTAATACGGTTTTCATATTCTTTTTTTTTTTTTAATTTTATTAATTTATTTGACAGAGATCACAAGAAGGCAGAGAGGAGGCCGGCGGGGGCGGGGGGGGGGGGGAAGCAGGCTCCCCACTGAGCAGAGAACCCAACGTGGGGCTCGATCCCAGGACCTTGAGATCATGACCTGAGCTGAAGGCAGAGGCTTAACCCACTGAGCCACCCAGGCACCCCCAGTTTTCATATTCTTGACTGTCATTATCATTGTCATAGGAGGAGCCACAAAAGCATTATTTAGAGATGTACACTAGAGGGTGGTGTTTTACCTGGACACTAGACCTATCAATGCACCGGCTTTGAGGAAGAGTAAAAAATAATTCCAGGAAATGTTCCCCATGTTTAATGTTACATAATTCTCAGCACATATGCCCCATTAACAAAGTTGATAAACCCCAGGGAATGGAAGCAGAGACTGAGTCACTTGGCGGCCTTGCTATCCGGTTTCTTCAACACATTCCTGTAGGTGTTTGGTTTTTCTGAGCTCCACATGCGGAGTGTCACTTGAGAACCAACACTGATCACTGGGTGAGAATATATTTGACTCTATAGAGCTACAGGGAATTGGAAAGCAAGGGAGGCAAATAGTGAACATGGATAAAGCTATTAAACTCAGCACTGCAGTCTTTAAATCTTCTGAGTTGTATTATGTGTACTACCATGACCTGAGAACAGAAACTATCAGTAGTGGTGGGAAAGGTGATTTCTGAAAGAGCTCATATTTCTGTGCCCTGCTTTTCTGGTTTTTGCTTGGTTGGGGGGAAAAATAAAGATTTGTAGTTCTGGAGAAACCCATCTTTCATAATATCTTGGAAGGGATGATCAAATGTTGCTGTACGTTTCCTGCCCCTCAGTAAACCTATAAATGTTAATGGTAGATTGAGGCTTTGGTTTAAGTCATTTTGCTTGTAGCTCACTGTTGCTTTCATCTCTGTTTTTCTCAGTTCATTCTATTGATATTGGTACAGTCTTTCCTCAAATCATGAATTCTTCCATGGTTTCTCATGACAAATGTCCAAATTTTCATCGACTTTTACTTAGACATGTGAATAAACACATGAAAGGGGGAAAATGTCAAATTTATTCCTCTGAAATTTCCCTTCAAGAGAAAATTATTCTCCCTGCTCTGGCCAATGGAAATTTGCTTCTAATACAAGCAGGTCTTCATGTGATGTTTCGTGTTTTCAGACGTATATTCTTTATTATTCTTTACCACTATCTGATTCAGAAAGATTTCTGGAACCAAGATCTCCTGGAAAAAATTTAAAAAACACAATTTCATGTGATTGAATTAAAGTTGAATTGACTGGCTCCTATTAAAGTTAAGCCCTGACCAATACTGCCAAACTCTATTGAAGCTAGGTGCACACTTCCCTTCAAATGTTCCTTAGCATTTGGCTCTCGCTGTTTCCATGCCCCCCTTTCTTCAGTGATACGATAACATTGCAATAATACTTAAATGCTGACACAACAGAAAACCTTGCCAGTTTGGCTCTCAACCTTGGCAAGCTTTTTGTTATAGTTGCAACCCAGCTTACTCCTTGAGTTGCACAAAACTTCCAGAGCTCCTCCCCAGCATGTCTTATAAAGGGGACTAAAAGGGAAAGTAAGAGAGATGCTAATTTTGGACAGAGAATAGTAAATAGGACAATAAATAAAAGCTCTGTTTTGGCACATTGGAACTTTCTTTTTTTCCCTTTTAAATGTGTGATTCCTTTTCCCAAATGTTGCACTAGATTTATTTTTAAAGGTGTCATCTATTTCCATTCCAGTGCTATGTCATCTATAATTTAAATTTATGAGATAAATCTTGAGGTTCACCAGTGGAGCAGCTGGAGAATTCTAGCCACTTTGCCATTGAAAATGCAGATTTGCTGAAGGTTTTTGTGTCTGACAAGCCCCATTGAAAGCATCTCACTCCCTTGCCTGACAAGCATCCATCAACATGTAATATTTATTCTTCTGTTTTAGTTTCACTACAAATAATTGGCGGTCCCTCAGCAAGAGGACGGTTTCCTGCTGAGGCAGCACCACCTGTATAGCTTCACCGAGCTGAGAACAAATGCTCTGAGAAGAAAACTTTCCTAAAACTAATGGAGAAAATGAATGAGGGATGTTTAATAAAAGGAGGAAAAGAGGAATTTGTTCCTCTAGTTGCATCATAATTGTTAGTTTTCCACTCTTCCTTCTGTCACCATCAGAAATAGCAGTGGAATGTTTATACGTACATTTTATGGCTGATAAGAATATTCTCCTTGACCTTCCACTCCACTTGTCTTTCGATAGATACAAATAGGCGTACATATGAGCCTTTAGCTTCACAGTTATCTTCTCTGGACTCCATCTGTGGGCTTGGATTGGTTTCTTTTTTTAATATGCAGCAAACGTGAAGATTTTACACCCAACTATAGCTGTTGTAATAGCCGTTGTTAGAAGGCCATGACCCTCATATAATTGTCATGACCTCCAGTTTTCTTGTAACGCCTAGGCCTAGATTCCCCTTGTTAGGAAAGGACGTACTCTTAAAGAATTATGTTTCTGTAAAATTCGTGTGGGTTACACTCTTAAAGATATGAGAGGTAGATCAAACGAACATATTGACATACTGATTTTTTTTTTTTTTATTATTTTTAGATAAAGGACAAACCAGAGGGACAGTTTAGGTTTACCTTAATTTGTAGTGCAGGGATTTACAAACTTTGAGGATCGAGATTGGTTTACTCTGGGCTTCACGTTGTGCTTCATTACCAAAATCAGGCAAGGTTGTTTTCTCCCAATTTCCAGGAGAATTGTCAAATTGTCATTTAGTATGTCCCCTGTTTGCAGCATTAATCTCATGATTGTGTTTTATAGAGACTTGGTGTCTAGCACTGCTCATACTCTGGTGAGCAAAATAAGTGAACAGGTAATAGAGGAATTTCAGTACAAGCACCAACAACTGTGTAAATCCCAGCTCTTCGTGAATGGATACCAGTGCTCTTGGTTGTTACTCTGCATTTCAGGCGTTTAATTTAAACATCAACCTAACAAGCAAAGTGAGACATCAAAAGGCAAACACCAACTTGTATGCTAAATTACTGAGAAGGAGTTAGACCTGATCATTATTCTGTGGGGTTTCACAAAGAGTGCCCTGATTTCTGAGGTTTGTGCTATCAGAGGAAGTCCGAGGACTATGCAGTGTGCTTCATTTATAATTTTAATAATTTTTTCAACCTATGGAAGATAACCCGATTAAATGGAGTAGTTTTTGTGAAAATCCAGAAGTCTACGTGTTTTACTGGCAGTTACTTTTTTTTTTCTTTAAAGATTTTATTTATTTGACAGAGATCATAAATAGCTGGAAAGACAGGCAGAGAGGAGGAAGCAAGCTCCCTGCTGAGCAGAGAACACGATGCAGGGCTCGATCCCAGGACCCAGGGATCATGACCTGAGCCAAAGGCAGAGGCTTCAACCCACTGAGCCACCCAGGCGCTCCTGGCAGTTACTTTTTAAGATCTATCCAGATAACGTGTTCATAATCAATATTTGCTTTTTATCTTAGTGGTCATATGAGAAATGAGTAGTCAAACTGAGATTAGAGTTCTAATTGATGTGAACTGTTATAATACTCATTGAGTATTCAAAGAGTAGGAAGTAGTTAAACAAGGGGTTTAGGGACAATCTAAAAATCCTGTTGTAAGACCTTCCCTCGAGGAAATTAAATAGAAGATGTGTAACCTGAAAATCAGGTGCAGACCAATGCAAAGGGAAAAAGTTCAGCCCAGGGATTATGTTAGAGTGGCTGAATCAGCACATTCACCATCATGGATGAATTCTTCCCCTGGACTGGTCTTGGAATCAAGAGTCCTGAGGCTCCTGTTGACTTACATTCTAGCTGAATTCTCTTGTTTAAATTGTTAACCTTTCCTAAATCTTAACTTCTTCCTCCATCAGAGACAGCTAATGCTACTTACCTCTAAGTGGGGTTTTGTTTTGTTTTGAGAATTAGATGGTTGACCAACTGCTGGGTAAACTATAAATTATTAGAACATGTAAGATACCTATATGATCTTTTCTTGGTGCAAGACAGTGAAGGGGAAGGATCTAACAGGGGAAAATCAAGATATCATAGTGATAATATAATTATACTAATATTTATGGAGAATTCGTTATGTGCCCGGCATGGCTCTCAGTTCAGTGTGTTTGAGCTCATTTAATTCTTATAATACTCTTAACTCACATGTATACATGGCCTAAACAGTTAACGGTGCAAATAGGTATAGTATTAAAAGAAATTGATGCCATACGCCATTAATCAATTACCAGATAGGTATTCAGAAGTTGAAATCTTGTGGATTCTGAGTAAAAAGAGATCAGTTTGAACTGTGGAAGTCAGGAATGGCTTTATGGGAGGACTTGGATCTGTAGTCAAGTTACCTGCTTTAGTATATGTGCTGCCGAAGTGAGCACAAGTTACCTGCTTTAAGTAAGAGAAATAGGCAGAAACTCTGTAATTCCACACCAGCTACTGACCAGCCACGGCCTCTCAGGCTTCAGATGGCTCCACTCCTCTCAGGCCTTTTTGAGATCCCTGCAGCAGAAACCTGAATGAAATGTATCTTGTCATCGATAGTCTGCTTCAAATCTACTTGATGCCTCAAGCAGCACAGTGTCTAGAAATACTAGTCTCTGCTACTAGAGCAGAAATCTTAAAGAGCCATGCAAATTGGATCCACCCGGTCTTTAACTTGGGCCAATTCTTCCACAGTATGTGCAGACACATTCTTAGGTGACTTGACTGCATAATAGAGATCATTATGAGCACTTACTTAATCTCACAGGGGTCTACTGAAGATTAATTAGTTAATGTTGGCAGACCAAAGGTGCAATGTATGTGCTAAGTATTATTATTATTACTGTGCCACTTATCTTTAAAGAATGTTGTTTCTGAAGTCATAGTGCCTATGTGCCATCTGCTCACAGCAGCCTTTACCATCTCTCTACTCAGAGACTGAATCCGGTATCTGAATAAATAGATGTGCTCAAAAAAAAAATTCTATCACACCTCCATCTGTGCTTATGGTATATGAATTCAGACATAGGCAGAAATGCAAATCAATCACAAGTGGAGAGGCTTCTCCAGTGCCCAGAGTCACATTTTGAGATGTTGTTCTAATATTCTAGCTTTTCATTTTAGAATCCGCTAACTCACGATGTGATGCTTCTGTGAAATTTTCTCTCTTCTGCATTTGAAATAGGGTGTCACGTTAGAGCCGTGAACTGCCTTCTCTTTTGTTCCCAGAAAGTTGAAAGAGAAAACTTCCCCAGAACACGTTCACTGCTGATCTTTTGCAGAAATTAGCTCCATGGTTTTAGTGCTTTAGATATTAGTATAATTATCAGAAGCTAATGAGTTTTTAAAGGTTCCTATATGAAATCATGATTTTGAAACTTCCCTCCTGCCAGAATTATAACTAGGTTACAGACAACATGACATGATCTATGACCCATTTTTACTAATGACTAAAGAATGAAGATACAGCTTCTTATGAATAAGCACTCCTTCGCGAACATGATAGGGCACTGCAAGTACGAAAGCTCTGAAAATCAGGAAGATTAAAACCTTGAGCTAAAATTATCCACGTGTTTCATGGATGCCACTATAGTAATATAAATAGCATTCTTTGCCTCTGAAATAGTTATTGGTATCACAATTATCATAGATATTTAATATTCTTCCACAGTAGGTGGCTCAATCGAATTATTTCTTCCCCCATCATCCTACTAGCTCTTTTCTCGACTCAGCTGCGGAAAGTAAATTTGTCTTCTATCTGAAACTCACCTCACTTGATCTATATACCCCTGATAATTCCAGTCATATTTTTGCTTAGTTTTATTTCCTTGTGTCCAATTTGTTTGGAGATTTCCGGTCTAATCCAGGAGTATGCTAAGATGTCTTCTTTATGGTGGCCATAGAATTAAGTAAGAAATAAACTCTGGTTCCTTAAAGCTTCTGTGACCTATTATATGTATAATCTGATCTCATGGAGGATGCAAGTCATATTTGAGTTCAATTCATCTAATCTAAATTATGCATCCACCTTATGAATTGGTTAGGTTTTGGGGATATAAAGAGGAATAAAATACCATACCTGGCCTCAACTCAAGAAGATAAATCTATAACTAACTATATTAAAATGATAAGTCCCACACTAGGCAATTTGAGCAAGTCTTGAGAGAGCTCAGAGGAAGGATTGATTCATTTTGTTGAGAGTCAGGAAAGAGTTTCAGGAGGCTTTAGATGGATGATATTTGAATTAGGCCGTGGAGACTGAAAATGGTGTCAGTAGGTGGAAAAAGAAGAGAAGATAAACTCAGCTGTCCTGAGTCGACTTGCCAGCAGACTTATGCCTCCTTGAACCGTGCTGTCCTCTTGGGTTAAAAATGAAACTTGGACACATTTTTATGGACACATTCCTTACCTTTTTGAAAATTTTCATCTTAGACCCTTGGATTCCACTCCCCTTTCAAATCCTAGCCTCCTTGGTGTGGTTTTCTGTTGCTTGATCCTACCCATCTTTCCCACTTTAGAACTTCCACTTGGCACAGCTTTTACCCTGCTTATCCCTGAAGCACAGTGTCCCAGACATCACCCACCTGATGTCCCTGCAGAGTTCACATTGGCCACCTAGAAGAAACTTCAATATTTTTCAGGCGGAGGAAACTATGAGGAAAAGACACAGATGGCATAGATCAAGGCATTTGTGACAAAAAGCAAGCTCTCTGATTGGGCCAGAGCTCTCTTTTCCCTCACACATCAGGACATTTGACAGAATGATGTAAGCAGCCCCACAATAGCAGTAATACTGCGAAATAGCAAAAGTAATTCTACTCTGGCCACGCTTTAGCCTGTCTCTCAGAAAATTCTAATTATAGACAGGGTGTGCGCACAAATAGGCTTAACTCCCTAAGCGACCATGACACCGTTGCTTCTTAGAGAAGATGGTGTCATCTGTCATTTCTTGAGGCTAGGTTCTGTATGTTTAGGGGTCCAGATCTCTCAGGGAATAGCTCATAAAAACATCTTGGAAAATTAAATATTTTCTCAACTTGCTGCGTACGGATTTGTAAGCATAGAGTGAGTGCAGAGACCTTCAGTGGCTTGGATCTTGGGTGTCTTAGACCTTGGCTGCATTTGCCAGCCCACTGTGTCAGTGATGGGATAATGTCCCATAATTTGGGGAGTTGAGGTTGCAGCTAGATTTGCTGATCTTTAATGGTACTTTTATTATTGGATACACTAAGAGTCTGAAACCCTTGTGTCCCCTCAGGAATAAGGATGTGATGGAGTGGGGCTAGATCAGAAGGCTTGCAGCATGACAACTTATGCAATGCCTTCTCTCTAGACTAAAAAAGGGAGTCTGGACTCTGGGCTGTAAATTTGGCACCGTTCAGGAGTTCTAAATTGACTTTAAAATGAATGAGGTAATGGAATACTCAGACAGAAGGCTCATCCATTATAGAAATACACCTCAAATTGGTCCTTCTTTTGGTAAAGGCTAAGGAGTACTTCTAGTTAAAACTTGGCAAGTTATTTGCTTACCAGGTCTTGCTGGGATTTGAATTAACTGTCACAGTGATAAAATTTTCCTAGAAACTAAATGAAAAAGCCAACATAAACAAATGTTACGGAAAGCCTTCAAAATTTTCAGAATTAACTGTTTGATCTAGTTAGCACCTCTAGATCTGTTGGTATAGTCCATTTAAAACAGATTTCTGTAAGAGGATAAAGAGTGAAATTGAAGCAAATTACACATATGGCGTGGGTCTATCTATTTATGTAATGGAAGAAGAGGCAGAAAACAGACAAGAAAATTGGAGGAAAAGAGATAGTGTTAAGGAACAAATAAAATGCTCCTTTAGTAGACCCTAAAAATTCTCAATCAGGTCATTAAAGACAACAACAAATTAAAGAGTATTTAAAATGCATCCAGCTGAATATAACCCACATGCCTCTGTGAGCTTTTCACACTGGTCAGGAGTTGCTTAGTGAATTGAGACTCTATTAAGTTGCATGTGGTTTCCATTCTCTTGTTTTTATAGCTCTTTGGAATTTACTTTGGATCTGTTGGGACCGCTAACCATTTTCTGGCCTGAAGATGCTGTTGTAGACAATATCACAAAGATAATCTCTTTTGTGTAGTTGGCCGGTCACACTCAAAGTCCTGGAATCTTTATTCAACATTAATATGTTATAATTCAATCTTCACAACTATGCTATAAGGTTGTTACCCATATCTTCATTTTGCCATTCAGTTCAGGCTTTTAAAGATGGAATAATTTGTCCAAGTAAGTGGTAGAGCCAGTTTGAAACCCAGATGACCTGGATTCAGTTCCTGTATTCTTCCCTCTAAATCACATACATGCTATTAAGTTCTTATAGCTTCGTATATATGTATGAATCTTTTTGCAGTTATGTTACTAGGATTTAAAGAGATGACATTGATCATTGAACATTTCTTTGCCTTCCATGCCCCCAGGATTATTTTTGCATGGAAGGGACAAACATTAAGGTGAGAAATGATGACATAAAATTGTATTAGTAAACTTTAATACTTTTGTAAAATTTATTGGTCATTGTCAAAACATGAAAATAAAAAGTTTATAAGGAGTGTAAGTAATGCTTGATTTAACCTCTAGATTTTTCATTTTATCCTTCCTTATTTTTTTTATTTAAAAAGTGATATATGTATGTGTAAAAAATTCCGAACAGTAAAGAAGTTGTAACATGAAAAGCAACTCTTTCTCCCATCTTTGTTCTCCAGTCTCAATTTCCAGGTTAAAGTCATGTATGTTTCCAAAAGACTTTTATACATGCAGACAAAAAAATATATCTCTTTTTTTATATACTCTATTTGGGTGATATTTTCGTTATCAGTTCTATAATTTCCCTGGCTCTTCACAGCTGCAGAGTATTTCATTTATGGGTGGCCTGATATTGGCTTAACCCATTTATTACTGTTCAACATTTAAAGATTTTCCAGAATTTTGTTATAAGTATGCTGTGATGAACAGCCTTATTATTCCTTCACTGTTTAAGGATGCATGTATATAAGGATGCCCGGGTGGCTGGGTTGGTAAAGCATCCAGTTCTTGATTTCAGCACAGGTCATGATCTCAGGGTTCTGAGATCAAGGCCTGCGTTAGGCTCTGCACTGGGCATGGAGCCTGCTTAAGATTGTCTCTCTGCCCCCTCACCCTCACTTGCGTACTCTCGCTAAAAAAACTTAAAAATACGTAAAAATAAGATGCAGTGCAGTGCATGTGTAGATGCTGGGTAAATGCTTGAAAGTTACATTATTGAGTCAAAGACTAAATTCAATTTATAATTAGCTATGTATGACAGAATTTTCTTCTATGTGTGCCCATTTTCCAGTTATGATTTGTAAAAAAAAAAAAAAATTATATATGTTTCCTACAAGTAAAGGAAATTATTCTACTTAATACACTTTATAAAATATTTAAAAATTCCTTATATTGTGAGGTTTGGGGTATAGAATATTTAAATTTTTAGGTAGTCAAATTTATCAATCTTTTTTAATGCTGCTTCTGGATGGTTCCTATTATTTGGAAGGAGTATTTCCCCATCAAAACTCTTAATATAAATATAAATTTTGTTCTTTAAAAATTTTATTTTTACATTTAAATCTTTGATACATCTGGGATTTATTGGGGTCTACTCTTAAGACAATCAGCTTTTTAATTTATGGCTGGCTGGTTGCATCAACAACCTTTATAGAGAAAGCTATTGTTTTTTTGTTGTTGGTGGTTTTTTTTTTAACCTATTTGAAATGCCATCTTTATCATACAGTAAATTCTCATGTGTATTTGTTTATTTCTTGACTTTTTCTACCATTCAGTTCATCAGTCTGCTGATTCAGACACTGCCGCCAAACAATTACAGTGGTGGGAAAATCCACCTCACTATCTTACCAAGGTATCTTCTTTTACTACTTTTTATTTTTTCAGAAACTTTCTGCCAATTTTCCATGTTTATTTTTACATAAGAAATTTAGAATCAGCTCAAGTTCCAAAAATAAGGCTGTTGGTATTTTATTTGGATCATGTGAAATCTGTAGATTTATTTAGTTTGAACTTATATTTTTACAATAGTGAGTCTTTCTGTGCAAGAATTAATTCTGTCTTTTTTACTTTTGAAGCCTTTAAGAATATTTATCGTTTAGTAAAATAAAAAATTGTTCTTTCAGAGACATCAATCACATTTGTGATTAACTTCCACCTAGATATTTATTCTCTTTATTTTAAAGTTGGATTCTTAATTCCTATTTTATAGCAGGATATGTTTCCTAAAAAGCCATTTTTAAAAATTATTTGTATTTGGTTCCCTCAGTAAATAAATTTTCCAGTTGTGTATCATCTGAAAAAAAATGTTGTTTTATCCTTTACAATATTTATTTTTCCATTTAAAAAATTAAGTTTTTAAGAAATATTTTAAAGTCTATCACCTGGTACATATAGAACCATATTAAATATAGTAATCCTAATAAACATCCCATTTTATGAAGACTGAATTGAATGAAAATGCTTTATTATTTCTCTGTTATCATGGATTTTGCTTTTAGACATATATGCCAAACAGATTACAAAGTTTTAGAGGATACCCGTTACCATTTTATTAATTATAAAAATCAAGGTCAGATACCAGTTTTTACCAAATAATTTGTGCTGCCTACCAAATGATCTTGTGCTTTTGTTTTCTTATATTTTTAAACATATTGATATTTTTTATTTGAAGATGTATGTATTTATATTTCTTGAATAAACCTTCTTAATTGTGTTCTATTCTTTTAATATTCTAAGAATTTCCTCCTTTTGCTTCATTTTGTGTACGAAAGCAGTATGGGGCTATAGCCACTCCCCCTTTTAAATCTGGAAAGATCATTTTTCCAGATTTAAAATGTTAGTATAAAAGATGAGTTTGGAAGTTAAAGGTTTATGTGCTTTCTGGAATTTCAAATAGCTTTGCAATTATCTATTTCTTAGGGTTTGGTTATAATTCATCACTGGAACTCCGTGGTTTAAGAAGTGTTCGGCTTCCTGAGGATAAATAAATACTTTTCTTAATTTTCCTCCACAAAAATTTGTAAATTTACTTTCATTTGACTTCTCTTGTCCTTTTAGATCAATTTTGTCCCTTCTGTTTCCATAATAAAACATTCATTTTATTCAGACTTTGAAATTTAGCTTCAGTGTGTGAGTTAAATATTTTCTCATAATTAATTTCATTTTCCCAGCAATAGTATCTACTAACAAATTCACTTTTGCCTATTTTACTATATGTAATATTATATTCCTCAGCTTATTTTTTTTTTTTTTAAATATTTTATTTATTTATTTGACAGAGATCACAAGTAGGCAGAGAGGCAGACAGAGAGAGAGAGAGAGAAGCAGGCTCTTGGCTGAGCAGAGAGCCCGATGCGGGACTCGATCCCAGGACCCTGAGATCATGACCTGAGCTGAAGGCAGCGGCTTAACCCACTGAGCCACCCAGGCGCCCCATTCCTCAGCTTATTTTTATAAGAATAGTTTATATATATGCATATGTGTTTCAAAACATAAATACAAACACACAGGTACACACATATATTTAATTAGTTTTATATATGCATATGGTTATATATATGTGTATAATATAGTATGTATATATAATATATACAGTTACTAGCACTTTGAGTTTTACTTTATTATATGTGATTTCTCCCTAATGTTATTTTTTAGTATTACTCACATACCAAGTGTATTTATGTCTGTATATTATTAGCATAACACGTATTCAGTTATATGATACCTATTTATATGACCACATATCAATCAATTAGTGAATTAGCTGTTGTACTCATTTTCTATTTTCCATTTTATTAGTTCTGCTTTTGTCAGTGGCACTTCCTTCCTTTTGGTTTTCTTAGTTCTATGTTACTGTTACTTTTCTAATTCCCTCAGTAGAATGTTTAATTAACTTATTTCATTCTTGGTTGTTTAGAAAGGTAATTATTAAAGCCTGTAATTTTTTTCTTTTGATCATATTTTTAGTCAGTTTTCATAGGTTATGATATATAATTACTTGTTATTGTTATATTCTGGATATTCTACACATTCCTTTTTTTAACTCATGAGCTGCTGAACACAGAACTTCTAAATGTTTAAACAGCTGGTATATTAGGTTTTTCTTTTGTGTTACTGTAATTGTAGTGCATTTCAAGCAGGGGATGTCTCGAAATTAATCGCTTGTCAAAAAATTGCTTTAAGTTTTCTTTATAACTTAATCTGTATGCTATTTTATATAAGGAGATTGATATATTTTGGTAAGTACAACTGTATACATTTATTTGGTCTATTTGACCAAATGAGTTCAAAGATGTAATTAAAAATATTCTAGTGCTATTGTGTATGTTCTGGTTCATTGAAATGGTTCTTTTAACTCCGTTAATATTTTTTCTCCTCCTTGATTTCAACTTTGATATTAATATCACCAATTTTGCTTTCTTGTTTGTTAGTATTTTCTCTGGTATGTCTTCACCTGTTTCTTGTATTCCTTTAAAGCCACTTTATTTTAAAAGTTTGCTTTATTTCACTATGGGATTAGACTTTCTTGTGGATCAAATTAGATAATCTTTTATTCCTAATAGCTTATTTTATTCAGTTTACCTTCATTCATGTGATAAATATGATTGATCTTAGTATTCTGATCTTACCAGTATTTTATGTTTCCTTGTTTTCAGTCTCTTGTGTATTTTATTGTGCCACCTTTTCTTTGTTTACTTCTTATTTTCTTGTAATTACTTGGGATGTTTATTGACTGTTGAGTCCTTCTTGGAAGTTAAACTATCTTAAAAATTTCCTTATTGTTTAACTTTACAAAACCATTGAATCTCTACATCAAGGTAAAAAGAAATCAGCTCACTAACACTGGTGTTACTCTACCTCCCAGTGTGTGTTAGTTTTAGTTGATTTTGTCATGATTTTTTATACTAATTTTTTAATTTTTTATTAACATATAATGTATTATTAGCCCCAGGGTTACAGGTCTGTGAATTACCGGGTTTACACACTTCACAGCACTCACCATAGCTCATACCCTCCCCAGTGTCCATAACCCAACACCCCTTTCCCTATCTCCCCCTC
Organism: Enhydra lutris kenyoni; assembly: GCF_002288905.1. Classification (NCBI taxonomy): domain Eukaryota; kingdom Metazoa; phylum Chordata; class Mammalia; order Carnivora; family Mustelidae; genus Enhydra; species Enhydra lutris. The sequence continues at coordinate 14,451,031 of NW_019154103.1, read as the reverse complement.
CCAACCCTCAGTTTGTTTTGTGTGATTAAGAGTCTCTTTTGGTTTGTCTCCCTCCCAATCCCATCTTGTTTCATTTTTTCCTTCCCTACCCCCAAGCCCCCCATGTTGCCTCTCAAATTCCTTATATCAGGGAGATCATATGATAATTGTCTTTCTCTGATTGGATTTTGTCATGATTTTTAACTTTTATCTGAGAAATTTATTTTACAGAATTAGTATCTGTTCGGTTCTCACCTGGGAAATGGCTGTACATTCACTTCATCAGGATTCCCTTCTCTCGCTTCCTCTCCTGGTTTTTTTTTTATTATAACATTCTGTAATTGACAAATAATAATACCTACATTGCTTTATCATTAGTTCTTTGAAGTGGTATCAATGACTCACCATTTTTTTCCATTTCAGGTTTCCATTCCTGGTCTTTACTTTGATTCATTTCTGTCAGGTTGGATTTTGTGATTAAGTAGTTCCTAAGTGTGCTCACGGTGATCCTCTTAGCCTGGGCTCGATGAAGTGTTTATCTGTTGCCTTAATTATTAAAAAGCAGTTTGTTGGGGAATAAAAAATGAAGACCACTTTTCTTTACCGCAGCGATATACTGTCTTTTTTACGCTGATTATTTGTCTTTTCTTTTTTTACTCCAAATGGTTATTTGTTTGGTTTTGTTTGTCTAGGGTTAGTTCTTTATACTTAAAAATCCAGTAACTGCTCTGGGATATGGTGAGGTGTTGGTTGACATATTTCATTTTTTTCCTTAAGATAGAATTTATCATTTTCGTGTACAAACTTTGACATTTATTATTTTGGTGTTTGAATGACCTAATTAAGAAACTTCACGTTCTTTTCTTCAGAAATATGAAAATATATATATATACATATATGTACAAATATACACTCACATATATAAAATGCATCTCCTGTACCTCTTATTATGTCTAAACATTTGTTTTTTTCCCCATTTGACCATATTCTATTTATTCAAGCTGGTCTTCCCTGTTCCCAGTTAAATTTTCCATATTTTCCCTACTACTTTTTGTTTCTTTTAATGTGCCCTTATTTACACAGTGTTTTACATTCACCTTCTATTTCTATTTCTACTATTGTTGACTCACTTTAATTTTTTTTCTGGTGTCCTCCTTGACCACATATATCTCTGCTTTGAACTCTTAAAAAACAAACAAAAAACCAGAGTTTGCTTTCGTTAAGCCATGATGGAGAAAGATTTGTTCAGGGCTCTCAACTGTCTTCCAGTACATGTGTAATCTTCTGATCCCTCATCTAATGCTGGTGTCCTTCTGATGACTGCTCCCCATTGAATGGGGTCAGCACTCTGTTCAGCTTTTGAGTCAGGAAGTAGGAATAAAGAGGAGAGAGGCTCGGTGAACTAGGGCATAGCCTGCTTCATTTTGGACATTTTATTATAAGCTCTGCTGCAACCTCTGTCTTGTTGAACAAACTTGACAGACAGAGTCAGTTTTTTTTTCTCTTTTGTGTGGAACAAAATATCTACATGGCTCTCAGTGATGTATGATGGCAGAGAATTTGTGCAGGAATGTGGCTTGTTCATACAGGAATAGAAATGAAGTCAGATGGAGGCAGTGTCCTTGAGTGGTTACAGGCACAGGCTTTTGAGCGGATAGCCTTCCTGGGTTAAATCTGAAACTTCACCACTGATGAACTACATGCTGTTGAAGAAGGGCCTTTCCTCCTTCAGTCGCTCACCTGTTGTGAATATCAATGACATAATGTGTCCAGGGCACTTGGTGTATAGCAGGCACTCAGATTGCCCTAACACCATCACTGAGACATAGTGTACTCAGTGGTGAGGCTGCTTGGGTTCAAATACCAGCTCTTCATTTACTGGCATTAGTACAATTTGGTACAATTTACTCAACGCTTCTGCGTCTCTGTTCCCTCATATACAAGAAGGAGATTATAGTAACAGCTACTTCTTTCAGTGTTGGGGAGGTTTTAGAACAGTATGTGGCATATAGTAGGGGCTCAGTAGCTTTATTGTTAATCAGTAGCCTTATTGTTTATTGTTAATCTGTGTGACACTCGACACACAGAAAAGCTATATCTGGCAGAGAATTTTGATCCGTGAATCTTGATCCATTCATGAGTATTAAATAGTTAATGCCTGAACTTATGTACCTCAAAGTATTGATGACTTGTGAGCATCTATCCCAGTATTCTGTACAGTAATAATACAGTAAATGGTTGCAGAATGAATAAATATATTGATAATGAGGTGACACGGGTACCAAGTTGCCCCCAGGTTTCCTGTTTTTTGTTTCGTTTTGTTTTTTTGTTTTTTTTTTATCATGGAAAAAAATATTGAGTTTAATTTTGAAAGGTTTCTTCTGTGATGATTCGACTCATTTATGTTAGTTTGGTTTTCTCTGTTTTCAGTAGCCTTTTTTGCTTTCTAGTTATGTATTGATAGTACCAGTTACCTGCAAGAATATAGATAGCATGGATTGATAGGAATTAGAAGTCCTTTGAATTCCAATGTAAAGATTATTATTATCGCATAGAATCGAGCCTCTGATTTAACTTTAATACCGTTAAGGATTGCCTTAATTACAGCTTGTGTAGGTGGACTAGATGGTTTGCAATATTTATTTAAAACATTAGCTTGATATGGAGAACTTTCAGTTTCACATTTTCTACTTAATTTATTTGAGTCATCTTTATTTGTTTGTGGCCACTGATCTATCCTTGGTTTAAAAGAAAAGTGACTTTTATCTCCAAACAGCGGTCATGCTTCATTTCCCCAGCTACACTAGAATGCCCAGCCTTTGTGAGTAATTCTTGTTTAACCAGTTTACTGCAGTTTTTATCTTTATTATTGTTGCCATTACTGTTCTCTGAGTGCCGAAAACCTTTTCAATACTTTAAAATGCAGAACCTAACCAAGTGTAGTTTCTGCCCTGGCAGCTCCTATCCATAATGCCACAACTGATATTGCAGAACAAGAGAAAAAGCACTGTGAGAGAACACAATGAAATTAGGTTATCCAGGGTTAACAGCATTTCATTAATGTTATTTCTGAGCACCTTTCTTTACTGCATTAAGTTCTTTGAGGAATCTAAAAAAGCATAGGACATATCACTTTCCTAGAAAATTTTACAATTCAGTTTGGAAGGCCTAACGTATGCCTGTAACATGACTAGACAAAAATTACCAGGTACCTTTTGTTAGTCAATAAATTTGCACTGAGCCTCTATTAAATGTCAGGTATGAAGAGAGAGGCTCAGGATACAAAGACATTTATGACATCGTCTCTTTGATTGTAAAGAACTCAGCATTTGATGAGGGATAAAATGTCACTCCATATTACCATTACCACTATCGAAAGCGACCGTTTTTTTGCAGACTTGCTACATGTGCCGTTACTCTATTACATGCATTTGACATCCTAACTCCCAGAATCCCCACAGTAACTCTGAACATGTGTTGCTGTCATTCTCGTTTCAAAGATGAGAACACAAAGGCACAGAATATTCAAGTCACTTGCTCCATCCAGATCGTTGACCTAGTAAGACGAACAAGATATAGGGGCCTAATGACATCAGGGTGAAGGGGGGATTGTATGGAATAGGAATTGGGAAAATCTCTTGGAAAGAGTTAAATTTTTTATCACTATCTCAAAGGAATAAAATAAGGACTTTTCGGTGGGAGGAAGCTCAGGAGTCTATGTATTTTGAGGAGGTACGGGCCTGGAGAAGAGTGAAAAGCTTGAGGAATAAACAGAGACAAGACTTGGTTCTGGCCAAGATTTTAGAGGATTGTGATAGAAATGCCTCTGATAAGTCAGAAATGCTGAGCAAAACAGACTGCTCACTGGAAAGTTTTCTGTGCCTGTTTCGGAGAGACTTGGACCACATGTCCAGGTAACCTCTGAAAACTGACATGATTGAACTAAAAGCTGTGTGGTTTTCCTCGTGCCTGATAATGCCACAGAGAAAAGATTCAGAGCTAGGACATTCTTTCAAGAGACCATCACTCTTAATATTGCAGATAACCCAAGAAAGAATATAGAATCAAGCTGTTATCTCCATTAACACTTAGTGCCCATTAACTCATTTGTGAGTTTATTGGCTCACTTAAGTTAATAGATCAGTGACAGAATGCAAGTCGTTTTAATAGCGCTGAAAGCATGTTATAAGATTGCTAAATCATATGACACCAGCCAGGCATTGGGAACAGCAAAGTGATGAAAAGCCAGGGAAACTGAAAGGCAAAGCAAAAGGCTCTGAGGATAAGCCCCACCAATTTTGCAAGTTTGCCTAGAGCTGGCCCTGAGAAAGACACAAGGGCAGATCTTTCAGTAATGTGCGTAATTAGTAGGATAGAAAGTGAAAGGGATGTATTATTCCTCAAAGTTTTTTGTATGGCATCCTTTTGCAGTGGTATGCAGAGCTAGCTGGTAACAGTCACTGAAAGCCAATTGTTAGATTACAAAAAATGTGGGAGCCAATTAAGTGCTGCTAGACTGAAGTTTACCATGGTGGGAGTATTTACACCACGGATGTTGGCAAACGTTGCAAATCATGTTTTCTACCTTCCTATCTTTCTCACCCTCTGACCCCCCAACACATGTGCATTGAAAGCTAAGGAAGGGAAATTCAAGATGTGGGGTTTAACCATCCCGCCATGGACTTTGAGTGACAACTCCTTTCACTGTAGTGAGGGGAATTGGAGCTGCTCTAGGAAGGTGAAGAAAGAATGCCCTCCTGCCCCAACATTCCTTGGAATCATGGCAGGGAACAAACAGCCTGGGTTGGTATTTGTAGCTTCCTGCTGCTCTTAGAAAACAAGATACCATGGAGTTTGTGATTCACAAAAGTAAAGAATGTATAATGTCAAGGAAGGAGCATGAATGCTTGGGGGCCCTTTGGTGGACCAGTGGGAAGGATTCAGAGAGTTAAATGTTGAAGTGGTACTGACTCAGCAGTTGATGAAAATACAGTGACCGAGGACTTAGAGACTCCATTTGCTTACAAAGTGCTTCCTTCTTCACCTTCCACTTGAATCCTCATTCTTCCAACTCTTTGTCCTTCTTCGTGACCTCATTGAGTTTCTGGAACTGTTTTAGACCAGACAACATCAATGAAAAAGAGAAGGGAAAGGAGAAGTTTATAAAAGGCCTCTGAGAAGAACAAAGGCAAACTGCTGGAAAAAGAAGGTGGCAGGGGGAAAAAAAAAAGGTACACCAATACATTTTAACATACTATTAGTGAAAAGCCTTGGAATTTTCAGCTTGAGAGGAATAAAACCACTTAAGCAGATGGGGGAAAATAAAAGTTAGATGAAACTATAAAATATTCCAGTTACTAAACTGAAGAAACCATTAGTGGAGCTCCTCCTTTCATTTAAACAGCATGAATAAGACTCATTGAATAATAAATTCTTATCCTGCAAGCTGTTTGTAGAGTCAAGGAACCTATCTCATGCAGGTGTTCCATGTGTGAAATGCCAAAACAGATAATAGAAGCCCCAAACATACCATATTGTGGTTAGAGGGAGCTCTAAACCCAGAGACACAGTAAGAAGAATAAGAGGTTTTCAAAACAGAAGTATGTTTGTGCTTTAGTGCTGCTTTAAAGTGATTCAGTTTGTTTTAATCAGTTACACTTTTTGTGCCATAAATTCCATATGTATACTAATAATACTAGTAAAATTTGAGTTTAACACTGCTAGGAGAGAGCTTGTGAGTTCTGTGGGAAGATAGAGCTTTTCCTACAGGATACAAACTCAACTTCAGGTCATTACGAGTGAAATTTACTGTAGAAATTATTTGCAGCCTAGCTTAAGGGCTTGATTTGGCATGCTTATACATGCAGAGCTCCTGGAGAAGTTATGGAAACTTATAGCTCTGTAAATGCCAGCTGCTGAAGTCAGGCTGCTCATGATCTGAGTGGTGGAGGAAAGAAAATGTAGACAAGAGAGAGGAAAATAAGTGGGAGTAAAGAGGAACATGAGGCTACATACTTGGTGTGCATATAAGACTTTGGCAAAAACAGGTTCAATTTTGCTTGGGAGACGTGGGAGGAAGGGAATGAAGTGGTCCTGACGCCAAAGTGGACTTGGAGGCCCAGGACCTTCACTTCGATATTCATTAAGTCAACCTTAGTCATTGGTACTCTTGCAGCCACTATTACGTATATAGGCTAAACATACAAGTACACATATGCTCATGCATTTATACATAAATATATATACACAATAGATGCATATCTATGCACAATATATAAGCATATATGCATACACACATATAAATATATATATACATATATAAAATGGGACATAAATAGGAGAGAAAAGAGATGTAAAAAGTTCCTTCTAGAAACTTACAGTTTAACTGAGGACACAAGGTAGGATATACAGAATAATTGCTCTTATGTACTTTGATCACCATTTTTTATTTAACCTACTTTAATTTAGGTCCTGCCCCACATGTCATTGAAACAGCTCTATCTGCATTTGTAGCCAAACGTTATGTACTTTGTAAAGTTCTCTCTCAAACTTTCAGTGCTGCAACATGTAACTGATCTGTAACACTTGACCTCTCCCCCACATTTTTTTCCCTATCCTCACATCTTGAAACTCTTCCTTTCCTAGCATTTGATTCACCATTCTCTGATTTAACTTCATCTCTCTGGACATTCTGTACTTTCCATGGGCTTTTTGTCCTTAGCTGGTCTGTTAAATGGAGATGCTCTCCGGAAGTCGTGTAATTCCTTCTCCTCTGGGTGATTTCACCTGTACCCATGGCTTTATCTACATAGATGTTGATCATTCTGAAATCCAGCGTAAACCTCTAGTCTGAACTCAGACCTTTGTATATGACCAGCTAGAATAAATATCCACTTGGTTACCTTACAGTTTTCTTACAACCTTTAATCAACTGACACCTCCTTCTGTCTTACCTCTCTTGGTGACATTCTCATTGTCTCAGAAACTGGAACCCTGAATCATCCCCGACTCTACCCATCACCCCTTCACCCCCCCATAATGAATTCCCATGAAATACTGTCCAAAAAACCTCTCCAGTAACATTTCAATTGAGCTTCTTTTCAAAATTCTCTCCAAATAACTCCTAGCTGGATGAGCCCAAAATATGTCTGATTGTATCTTTCCTTTTGAAAATCCTTTCATTTCTTCTACTGACCTTCAGATAAGACCCTGAATTCCTGAGCATGGCATAGAAAGGATTTTATAATCTGTCCTCTGCACACCTCTTCAGCCCCATGTCTCTGCCCCCTCTTTCTCTTCTCTTCTGGGCAATTCTTGATACAGGACGTGAGCCAGGTGTCACTTCCTCTAGAGAGTTTTCTTGGATGTTCTTTCTGTTTGTGCTCATAGCTCCCGAGAGTTGCCTCTACCACAGCGTTTTAGTCCATCGCATCGTACTAATTATTTTTTTCTGTTTATCTTTCTCACTGCATTTGGGAGCTCTCAGAAGGCAAAGACCACTTCTCATTTGTCTTTGTGTCATCATTATGTTGCAAAATGTCTGGTACATCTATATAATAAATATATAAAAAATGCCCAGTGCCCAACAGATGTTTTGTTCATGACTGAATTCAAGGCTAAATAGTACTAGATCTGTCAGGAATTGCATTCGGTTAAGGGAAATGACCTCACTTCAACAAAACCACAGTGGGTTAGACTCATGAGTGTTTTCTTTTGATATTTGTGGGGAATTGCTGTGGCAGCCCCACAATCATTGTAGGATCTTACTCTTTCTCCTCAGTGGTTAGCACTTGGTTGCCAATCTCAGAATCAATCCCATGATCCAGGATGACTAACGAATTTACAGCCTTCATGTCCATATTCTAGGCAAGGAGAATGAGGATGCAGGGAGAGGGCAAAACAGAGAAATGTCCACCTGGGTCTAGCTTCTTTGGAGAATTTCCCGGCAAGTATCAACACAGTCCTTATTCTTACTTCTTACACATTGCCACCATCTGCATGGCAGGTTAGGGAGCATAATTCTTTAGGTGTACATTTTTCGTCTTGGAATAAAATGAGTATCTGGTAGTATAGAAGGTGGAAGTTGATTTCAAAGAAGTAGATGTTTAATAGGCAAATTTTAATATCAGGATAGTGCCAAAACTAATTTTACCTATGAACAATTCTGTAGTATTCAGTATAGCCCCTAATGGTTGATGTGTCCTTGCAAGGAGAAGGATGGAGGGTTTGCAAATGAGGTGTGAAAGGTGGGTAAGATTAGAAAAGGCATAAGTATGGAGCGGCATTTCAGAGTTGGAAAAAAACTATGCATGGATTTGAGAATTAAAGATCAAGGATGGTTGGTTTGGGGGTATTTATCATTTGGTATTGGTCTTCGCCAGATTTTAAACTCCTTGAATTAGAGCATACTCTGATCCTTATACTTCTCCATTACCTAACATAGCTCCTGATACCTGATAGGCGCTTGGTCAGTTCTAATCTAGAGTTGATGTGGTGGATGGATTAGAGAACATGTTTAGAGAAATTTTCTTAATACATAAAAGAAGTTGGACTTAATTCCTTAAACCACTAGAGGCATTGGGGATTTTCAGAAGAACGACATGATGAAAATATTTCTCAAGGATCAGTTTTATTGTAAAGGTGCTGAAAGGAGCCAAGGGAAGTATTTCAGAAGTTCAGTTTGAAGATATGAGGAATTTAAATGGAAGGGAAGCAGTAGATAAGCAAAAACAAGGAATGATTAAAGAGATTCCTCTGTAGTAATTGTTACCCTTGTCCCTGATAATACCTTTTCCCTTTTCTTGCTTAATTTTTTTCTATATCACTTACCACCTTCTAATATACCATATAATTTGCTTAATTTTTTAATAGTATGTCTTTTGAGGGGATAGGAAGCATTGTGAATTGGTTTGTTGGATTACAATGTTGGCAGACTATCCAAGTTAGAGAGGCCTGAGATTAGGAAGTAAGTACAGAGCGGCAGATACAGGTTTAAGAATTATTAGTATGGGGGCACCTAGGTGGCTCAATCAGTTAAGCATCTGCCTTTGGCTCAGGTCATTATCTCAGGGTTCTGGGATCGAGCCCAGTGTCCTGCTCCCTGCTCAGTGGGGAGTCTGATTCTCCCTCTCACTTTGCCTCCCCCTCCCCACTTGTGTTCTCTCTCTTGGTCTCTCAAATGAAATCTTTAATACTCTATACTAACTCTATACTAATAATTATTTTTCTTAAAGCTGAGAAGTAAGAGCACCTCTACAGGTAGGTTAATGTACAGTGATAGAAACAGAAGGCAGAGAGTAGGTAATCAGATATCAGATGATAATCAGATGGTGATGATCGATGATGTTTGCAACCATAATACATTCTTGTTCAGAAAGAGACAAATCTTGAGACAAATCTTAATACGAAGATATTCTCCCTTCCTCTTATTCAGCCAGAAGAAGCAGGTTTGGTTAAGCCAGGATAGATTCTAGGTCATGAGTGGGAATGGGATGAAAAAAAATTTTTTTTAAAGATATTCATTCATTCATTCAGTCAGTCAGTCATTTATGAGAGAGAGAGAGCAAGAGAGGGAGAGAACAGCTAGGGGGGCAAGAAGAGGGAGGAGCAGGCTTGCCATTGAGCAGGGAGCCTGATGCAGGGCTTGATCCCAGGACTCTGGGATCATGACCTGAGCCAAAGGTAGGTGCTTAACCAACTGAGGCACCCAGGTGCCCCTATTTTTATTGTCATGGTATGGATCCAAGTTGCTTTTTATATTGTGTTTGTATATTGAGAGAGAGAGAGAAAGAGAGAGAGAGTGTGTGTGTGTGTGTGTGTGTGTGTGTGTGTGTGTGTGTGTGTGTGTGTGTAGAATTTATTTCATTCCAGTTTTGGTGTCCAAGACTGTCTTTAGGAGAAGCTTACACAGTAGAAGCCAATTTCCAAAGTGTTTAAGACTACTTTGTTAGGGTTTTTGGTCTCTTCTGATGTAATTTATCCTTGAAAGAGAAACTAACATGGAGAGTTGGGAGTGCCATCACCTTGTAAAGTTTTTTGTTTTGTTTTCTTCCATAAGTAATGTCTTACTAGTCTAACTGAGCTTAGGCATAAAGCTTGATATAGTCTTGCTTATTCTTGGGGAATGATGAACTCTTTTAGTCATGTTCTAAGGAGGAAAGGATTTTGTGCTGTTGTTTGGTTCCCAGCAAGGGTAAGAGTCTAAGCTAAAAATTAAACTAATAGGGGTGTCCCCATGGCATTTTGCTTATAAACCTTATTGATTCTGCCCTACTAGATCAGGTAACCTGTCACCTGTAAATCATGCATATCTGATTAGAGCAAGCTTATGACTCTTTTTAGTTAGAATAGAGTTGTGCCCAAAATTACTTTAAACGAAGATCCCTTAGGTTGGGTTTAGGAAACTTAATTCTGCTTTAAGGTTTTGCAATGAAGACATCTGCAATTCGGCAATTCAAATTCCTATTTGTAATACTTCATAAAGTAGGCTTCTGAAAGTTAGAGATTATGATAATTACCTCTGGACATCTCTCTCTATTTCCCTTGTAGAGTTAGCACATTTTACAATTTCTATTTAATAAAAGGTCATTCTCTCATCATCTGGTTAAGTGTCCTGTCACAGGGAATCTGGAAGCAAGTCCCAAGCCGAGCTTTATTTCCTTTCTATATTGTTTACATTCTGACCCCAATTTTATTTGCAAAAATTATTTATGAAGTTCTTTTTTTCCCCCTTCTTGCTTGTGAAGCAGCTCGTGGGTCTGTAAGCCGTAGAGTAGTGTTCTCATCATGCATATATTTAGCACCCTAATCTCTGCAACCAGTTTTAGCTGCTTGTTATACTTTTCTTGACATTTTCTTGTATGCTTTTTGACATCTGCTTGCAAACTCCTGCAGCCTTTTCAATCCTGATATTCACTTGTTTCATCTGATGTTGTTATCATTCTCCTTAGATATGCAGATGTGTTGCTTTCCTTCCAGTCCTGTCCCTTCAGTCTTGCTAGAAAGACTGTTCTGTAGACCCACCCCCATTGCTTGTAGATTTGTTTGTTTCTCTGCTTGTTTATTGTTATACTGTTTTCTGTCTCAGACCTCTAGCATTATACTCCTCCTTTGAGAACTGAATGCTTTCAGTTGACTTTTTAATGCAACCCATTTGAAAACACACACGGCAAAACTGTTTCACAGGAGCACGAAAAGCCTCATGGAATGAAGGCTTGTCAGAAATGATTTTATAAACTTAATTAATTAGCAAGCTAAGGTGCTGTCTCATCACATGGCATCATCAGTTTGTGTCAGCCATCTTCCTTTCTGGTCATCAAAACTGATTTAATTGTTTATTTGCCTCTAATACCATATAGATCTATGACATTATCTGGGTGTTTGGTAATGAACCCGAGTATAGGGCAGTGCTTTCCTCAGATCTCTGAATATTTCAAAAGGCAGAATCTTTTGTCTGTCTGGAAATGTACCACCCTTGCTACGCAGTTTATATCTTTGGAAGAGATGCCTGCAGGGATGCATCCATGATTTCAGGTAAGCCGAGCAAGGTCTGGAGACCCTGGAATCATCCCACATAGGGATTCAATGAAGCACAGAAGTTCAGGTCTAATGCTAGATGTCTAATTCCTGAAACAAAAGCTCTCTTGTATCTATGTTCCAATTTTCAAAAGACATTTGGGTGGTAGTTAATTGGTAAAAATCTGTCAGTGCTGAAGGTGAAGCAGTAAGGAGTTCAGTTTTCATCGATGCCGAGTGGTGCAATGTCTCGCACGTAATACTTAAGTCAGTAGCTTAACCGCCCTTGTATATTTTATGCAAGATAAAGTACCAACACAGCACTTCGAAGTGTTTCGGTAACTCTGTATTTGGATTGAGTTCGAATGAGCAAAATACTTTTTTCTAGTAACGTTAATTTAAAGAAATAGCCGTGGACATGATGTTGTCCCTGTTCAAGTCACTGATAAATGGCACATGATATTTTGACTTTATTTTTGATATCAGACGTTGGATTAGAGGGCTGAACTGAATTACTGAGAGATTAAAAAAATTGTAAACAGTCTGGCCTTAAAAATACACTGTCCCACAACCATGATAAAATCTTTCATGTGTAAAGTTAAGTAACATTTTTTGAATATATCGGATTTTGGACACTGTCTTTACTATCCTTGAGGAAAACAAACAAACAAACAAAAAAAACAAGCTTAAAAGGCATAGTTTTCTGGGAAAATTGATGCCTTCCTGGCTCTTTAAACATTGAGCTAAGTACATGAGTTATTGAGGTGAAATAAGTTGCTTTCAACAGTTGTTAATATATCATTAATAATCATACATGCAATAAATAACAACACATGAGTTATTTCCTAAGAGATATATGACTGCAAATTGCAGCAACAAATCACAGCGTGTGTAAAGAATGCTCATTACTCTAGTGTGTACAGAAGCTGTTTTAACAACTGTATTCTTTATGGAGAAGCTCACCCTAATTAGCCTTGCAGATTCCTTAGGGAATGTGTGCAGAATGTTTGACATTGTGATGCTGTAGCTAAAGTGGGGTGGGGGGGGAGGTAGCATTTCTGCGCCTAGAAAGCACCAGGCCACAAGCCTGGCTTTCTACTCAGTCACTTGTTTTAATGTATGCATTGTGGTGAAAGTAAATAGCCTTTTCAAACAAGTAGATAATAAGGGTGTTTGGAATTAAATGACTAATTAAATCAATATTAAATATGTAAGCTAGACAGCGATGTGGACTAACGTTTTTTTTTTTTCCCCCATCAGTGGTGCCCTTCCATTATAATAGGTGCATAAACCAACCGTACGTCTATATGGGCTTGCACACCAAGATTTGTAGCCACAAGTGTAACAGGAGCACACTTGCTAGTCTCTATTGTATTTGAAAGCTAAGTGGACTATACATTTAAAAAAAAAAGAAGGAGAAGAAAGTAAGGTTGAAGCACACAAAAAAGCAGCATGTTTTTTTCCCCTTTCAATGAAACATTATATGCGGATTCTGCTGCTCTATTAGCTTATAGCTTGTTACTAAATCAGACCTTTCCTGCAGTGAAAAAAATTGCATCTTTTCGTTGTAATCCTTGACAGCTTAAAGTTTAATGGAGGCAGTTTTTTTTTAAAGGTATATAATGGGTTGACACCATGGAAGGCTGCTGAGAGCTCACAAACTCAGAAATAGCATGAAATGCAATAAGAACAAGCTCTTGCTGGTTTTTTTTTTTTTTAATCATAATTTCCTATTCTTGATAGAGAAAGCAAGTGGAGAAAACAGTTTTATGTTTTCTTAAAGTAAGTTGTTTGTCTCATCCCAATCAAATGATTCTCTCCTATCCTGGAAGAGTTTGAGTGGGGATTTGCTTAAAAGGTACAAATAAGGTAATACAGCCATCAATAGAAACTATCTCTCTACCTCAAAGTACTAGTCAGTAGAAGACAACCTGCCAAGACAAGAACGCAATGAAAGGGGCAGATTTCCCTCTTCTGGAGAACAGAAGCAGGCGAGACTAAACCATCACTGGCTGACAGTGTTGCCGTGCTTGACACCCAGAGGTCATGCTTGGTTCTATTTCAATTTACAGATTCCAGAATACCATCTCCAGATAACACATGCTCAGGACTGTGGTTGAGGAGGGTTCAGAGATTACACCTGTAGCAGGCTTTAAAAGTCTTGACAGTTGGCACCAAGATTCTTCTGGGGAAGAGATAACCCTGGTTTATCTTGGTTTGGTTCCTCTTGATTTGGGATAATTCTCTGACAAATGCTTAAGAGTGATGGTGTGGGCTGGGGTGATAAGTCAAACTTTAAGGGAATATAATGGCTAGAGGAAAGAAAACAGATGGATTACTGTGTAAGAATTAATAAGTATATGTGGGGCTGGAAAAGGGGAGCAGAGGAAGGAAAGGAAAAGTATAGTTGAGAAATATAATGTGGCACAAATTTTTTCTTTTACTAACCAAACTGTGTAGTATTGAATTTCTGTGGACAGTCACATTATAAAGCCTGTTTCTCTACAACATTCAGTAAAATCTGCCACATACACATAAAACACTTTGTGTGGGTATACTTTATTGGAAAATAAAGAATGGAGAAATGAAACACAGAGGTGATAGGTGATGACAGAGTATTCAGCAAGCTGTAACTAGTGTTACAGAAGTAGCTCTAGAAAGTGAAGATGTGAGAAGGTAGAACAGTATCTGGAGGTGAGGCAGGAGGAATTTGTTTTCAATGTGCCTACTTCACACCTCCATTGGATAAAATATTTACTTATATCTTGAGTCTTACTTTATATTGTTCCATTATACTTTCTGAGATCTTTCTTAGGATTCTGTGAAGTTCAGTACAAGTGTGACACATTGCGGGGTGTAAAATTTATGATCATGGAAATCCTGATATTAATGAACTTTCTGTGTTTTGAGAGTAAATTGTAATGCTAGTGTTCAGGATGAGTGATTGTTCTCAGCAGTTCAGATGGTGCGTAAATGTTGAAATAAACAGTGGGTTAATTAAAACAGTGGCTCAGTGGGTTAAAGCCTCTGCCTTCAGCTTGGGTCACATTCCCAGAGTCCTGCGATCAAGCCCCATGTTGGGTTCTCTGCTCAGCAGGGAGCCTGCTTCCTCCTCTCTCTCTGCCTGTCTCTGCCTACTTGTGATCTTTCTCTCTCTGTCAAATAAATAAATAAAATATTAAAAAAAAATTCCGTGGCTATCCATTGTATTGTTTGGTCTTCCATTTCTCATTTTGTTTTTTGAGTCTCTTTTTTTCTTAGTTAATGTAGTTAAAGCATTGGCAATTTTGTTTAGTTTTTTTTTTTTTTGCAAAAACTGGTCATTACTTTCATGTTACTTCAATAATATTACATGTATTTATGTTATAGTTTATTCTGGTCTTTATTTTTCATTTTTCTTTGTTACCTCCTTGCTCTACCAAATTTCAGCTAAGTTTCTTCTTTTAGTTCCTTGTGTAATGCTAAGGTGTTCACTTGAACTTTTTTTTCTTAATGCAAGCGTTTATAGTATAAGCAATAAATAAAATACTATTCATCATAGAATTTTAAAAAGACTGGAAAAAGCAAATGGGGAAACTAACAATTAGTAGAAGGTAATCAGTATATCAAAGAATTTTCCAAACATATACTCTCATATTTTCAAAGGCTTTTCATTAATTTAATAAACCTTTATGAGAACTTTGAACCAAACAGTATTTTTTTTTAATTTTTTATTTTTTATTAACATATAATGTATTATTAGCCCCAGGGGTACAGGTCTGTGAATCTCCAGGTTTACACACTTCACAGCACTCACCATAGCACATACCTTCCCCAGTGTCCATTACTCAACCACTCTCTCCCTTCTCCCCTCCCCCCAGCAACCCTCGGTTTGTTTTGTGAGATTAAGGGTCTCTTTTGGCCAAACAGTATTTTAAATACATAATCAGTACTCATGGTTCTAGACTTTGATTGCTCAGAATTTGAACTTTCAAATTTAAACCATGTTTTTCTTACTTCTTTTTAAAGTATCTGTGACAAATCTGGTTTTGTTAAAGTTTGGGTGCAACTTTGCACAAATTTTTAAAAAATGTATCAGCAGGTGTAAATCAAATCCTAATTAAATTTTGATTTAGGATTTATGCTCTTCAGTGCTTATCTGCATCCAGTGCTGAAGTTTACATTTTAAAATACTTTTCAATATATTTTGTTTTCAGAATTGTTAAAACTTTGCAGATACACTGTGTTGATGCATAATGTTACATTAGTTTCAGGTGTACAACCTAGTAGTTCAGCAACTCTGTATGTTATGCTGTGCTCACCACAAGTGCAGCTACCATCTGTCACCATACAGAGCTATTGCAATGTCGTAGTCTATATTCTCTATGCTGTACTTTCCATTCCTATGACCTGCTTATTCCACAACTGGAATCCTTTATCTCCTACTCCCCTTTGCCAATTTTGCTTACCCACCCTCAGCCTTCTTGCAACCATCAGTTCTCTGTATTTGTAGGTCTGATTCTGCTTGTTGGTTTGTTCATTTGTTTCGTTTTTAGATTCTACATGCAGGTGTAATCATGTGGTACTTGTTTTTCTTTGACTTAATTTATTTAGCATTATACCCTTTAGGTCTATCCATGCTGTCGCAAATTGCAAGATCTCATCTTTTTTTAGGGCTGTGTAATATTTCAGCATGTGCGCATGTGTGGATGGGTGCATGGGCACATATACACAGCACATCTTTTTCCATTCATCTCTTGATGGGCACTTTTGTTTCTCCCATATCTTGGCTATTATAAATAACACTGCAATAAACATAGGGGTGTATATATCTTTGAGAATTGGTGTTTTTATTGTCTTTGGGTAAATACCCAGTAGTAGAATTATTTCATCATATAGTAATTGTATTTTTAGTTTTGGGGGGGAACTCCCTACTGTTTTCCATAGTGGCTCTACCAATTTACATTTCTCCCAACAGCATGCACAAGCTCCTTTTTCTTCACATCCTCACCAACATTTATTATTTCTTGTCTTTTTGACTGTAGCCATTCTGACAAGTGTAAGGTGATAACCTCATTTTAAAATGATCATAACATTAAAAGAAAATTTGAGGGCATCCCTTGGCCTCTATTTATGATAAGCAAATGTAATTGGATAAAACACAAAAATGTACTGAACACCTACAGTGTTCAAAGTGCTCTACCAGCTTTGGGTGTGATAGGATGCTGAAAAGACATGGACTTCAAACTGAACTAATTTCTGTAGCCCAATAGGAGAAATTATTCATTTTAATGGATTGTACTATAAGGAAAGAAACAAAGTATTTGAAGAGAGTTAAAAGACTAGTGCATCAGGCAAGGAAGATTATATCCAGTTGCTGGGAAGGCTTCCCAGAGCTATGCTAGACCCTGATGGAGAGTATGTGGAAATGGAAAGATGATTTAAAAAGGGCTTAAAAGATATCCAGAGAATGTGGACAAAGATAAGCAGATGGGAATCCTGGTGCATCCGCAGGAAAAACAGGTACTTCATGAGAATACTGAACCCTTCATGGGAAGTGATGGGCAAAAACCGTTGGGAAAATGGGTCAAGGGATAAATGCTCTGCTGATAAATTTGAACCACATTTCGTTGGAAATGGAGAATCCTTGTAAGTTCATGAGCAGAGAAATCAGTGCTAACGCTATGGTGTACAAAGATTAATGTGGCACTAGTGCATAAAAAATTGAGATGGGATAGTTTATTTATAAAAGATTTTTAGTGGCATGAATAGTGGCACAGATTTCTTCCCACTTTTGGTGTAACCCATTTTGATGTGATTTCACATTGAGTCAAGAACCCAATAAATACTCATATTCAATTAAATGTTTACAACTTGTAAAAAGCAGTCCCATCTTTTGGGGACAGAGAGGTTGTCCTCCACCAGCATGAAGAACAACTGATCAGACAGCAAGCCTTTTTCTTCAATGATTTCTTAATACTATTTAAAACATATTTAGTAAGAGATAAGTAGGCATGATTAAAATAGGACACTAAAGTCACAATCTCTTGGAGCTGTCTAGGTGTCAGTGATTATGCTAGGCACATTCTATGAATTATAATAGTTAAACTTCAAAACTATTCCAGGAGGCCAGCATGTTGTTGTTCCTATTTTATAGATTTGGAATGCTATGGCTTTGATAAGGAAGGTGAAAAGACCAGCCTACAAGTATAATATTTACCTTAAAATCATATATTGCTAGAAATCCATTGGTGTGTATTGAATGAGATAATTATTTCAGGAAAAAAATACTACAAATGCAAGACACAGTTAACAGTAATACCTGTGATTTACTGAGCACCGACTCTGCCAGTGTCCCGGGTGGGTTGCAGATAGCATCCCTGGACTGCTAAGTTAGACTCAAGTACCGTTGTCACATCTACAGTATGACTGCGAATCAGTAATATAAGGATGCTTTTCAGTAGGATATGGACAAATGGGACATGGGATTTTATGACGTGTGAACTCCAAATAGGAAGCCTTCTACTTGGTTTATTTTGGTCAGGCCTTTAGTATGTTCCATTCTGAGGGCCCAAAACAAACAGAATATAGAGAAAACAGGGTTTAGAGAAAAAGAACCAAGTGATTAAGTTGGCAAAAAATATTTCCTATGAGAAACAGCAGGACCGTAACATGTTTCAGTGCTGCTTTTTGTACTACATGGCTATGTAATTTTGGAACTCATTATTTATCTTTTGTATCTTAATTTCACATCTATAAACCTTGTTTTATAGTTACATTAACAAAGTAAATGTAAATGTTGTTGAATGATGGGTATCATCCTAGGCATTATGGACGTAGGAAGGGGAATTTTTTTTTCTGTTTTTAAAACTGTTTATTAAGTAAACTACAAATTCAACTAAAATTAGAGAAAAAATGAAATAAACTCCTATAGGATAGCAATAAGATCTAGTAATTAAAATTTTGCCATTTTAAAAATATCAGAGATAACATTTAAAAAAATTTTTAAATCATGAATAATATTTAATTATTGCTTGACAAGGATCAATTTGGCAACTTTATTTTTTTTTTAATTCAGTTGGCCAACATGTAGTACATCATTAGTTTCAGAGGTAGAGTTCAGTTAATTCATCAGCTGCATATAACACACAGTGCTCATCACATCCTGGGCTCTCCTTAATGCCCATCACCCAGTTTCCTCATTCTCCCACCCATCTCCCCTTCTGCAACTCTCAGTTTGGGGATTTTTTGCCACCAAGGAAATGATGTGTACTAAGAGATCAGAGGAAAGGGCAGACATGGAGCATTCAGGGAACTGTAGGTATGTAATTTGTTAAGACAGGAGTGATGAATATTGGGGCATTTTGAGAAGTGAGGATGATGGGTTAGTGCTTAAAAAAACTGAGAGTAGCTATAGGGCACCTGGGTGGCTCAGTGGGTTAAGCCTCTGCCTTCAGCTCAGGTCATTCTCTCAGGGTCCTGGAATCGAGCCCAGCATCAGGCTCTCTGATCAGCAGGGAGCCTGCTTCCCCCTCTTTCTCTGTGCCTGCTTTCTGCCTACTTGTGATCTCTGTCAAATACAAAAATAAAATATATATTTTTTAAAGATTTCATTTATGTATTTGAGAGAGGAAGAGCATGAGAGGAGAGAGGTCAGTGGGAGAAGCAGACTTCCTGCTGAGCAGGGAGCCCAATGTGGGACTCGATCCCAGGACTCCAGAATTAGGTCCTGAGCTGAAGGCAGTTGCCTAACCAACTGAGCCACCCAGGCGCCCCTAAATAAAATCTTTAAAAAAAAAAAAACAAAAAAAACCCAAGAGCATCTATATATAGTAGTAGTTAAGAGCATGGGCTCAGGAACCAGATGATTTACATTCCGATTCTCCTATACTATTTACTTGTTGAAGAACAGTGGGCAAGCTACTGAATGAATGTCTCTTAAACTCTATTTCTTTATCTGTGAAGTGGGCACAATAATGGCCCTACCTCTCACATTTTTGTGAGGATTAAATAAATTACTCCTGTTGAAAAGAAGAGGCCACCACTCAGTATCTAAAATGAAGGGCTGAATGTACTGCTTGGTAAATAAAGGAGAATTGTTCTTTAAAAACATAGTCTCTCTGAACATACTATCAGGGATTGAGGAAGTATAGAGCTCTGGGATTGGCAAACTTTCAGAAAGCCATGGAAGGGTGGCTCTTGGAGTGTGATTCTTACAGCAAGGCTGACTCTAAGAAGCATGGTTCCTAGAATGAGGCTGGTACTGATTGAGACCTGAGTCACTCATGACTTAGCTTTCAGAAGTATGGTTACGGACTACTGTCTAGTCTAAGTGCCTGAAAAGGATGGGCTCACAATTGGTTCTAGAGGTTACTTGCTACTGTGACCAAAGGATAATTAGTCTTTTTTTCTTGCATATATAGTATAGGAACATCATTTTCAATTGAGTAGTGCCTTTGCATAAAGTGTTATATTACTAGTCTTTCTATTAATTGTTTGAGTGGATTGAGAACTACTTTTTTCCCCACGTAATCAGGAAGAGGATTGTTGTTGTTTCTGTCCTGAAAGCAATGGAGATTCTCTAGTAAAGGATTTTTAGTAGTGGAATGATGTGATTAAATTTGTCATTAAAAAACAAAAACACCACTAGTATATGAAGGTCAATGAGAAAAAATATATACATAAAGACTCTATTTCTCTGATTTTATGTGTATCAGAAGTGTTGATCTCAGATGTATTTTCTATTGAGTCATAGTGGTTAAAAAAACTGAGGAAAAGAATTAAATGTTACTTTATATAGCTTTGTGGCAAAAACACCTCCCTCACCAATTTTTACCAATAAAAATAACTCACTTGGAAGTTCCAAGGGATTTTCACATTCAGGGGGTAAAAGGGAAATCAACTAATGCTCTAGTCTAAATTAAATGAAAATTCATTATCCAAATTATTGTTGAATTTGAAACAGGTGTTCCCTTCCTACTTAGGAAAATAAGAAATGAGAAAACTGCCACAGAGTTGTTACTGATTTAAAGTGTTCTTAAATTGAAGAAAAAGTTAAATCCTAGTGCTGCACTTCTAGGTTCTCTGAGGAAATCCTCTTTAATAAAGAGAATTTATGGAACATCAGAGAGAAAGGAAATTACCAAAAAAGGGATGTGTCATTTATAATATTTGGGCCCGCCCGTATGGTTGGCCAAATAATAGGGGATTGCAGTGCTACCAGTTTCAAAATAAATCTTGATTTATTAGTTGGCACCCCTCAAATAATTGTGTCTCTAGTGTCCATGGGAATTTGGAAATGCCTCATTCCATCTCTAAAAGGAAGATGGAGATTAAAAATCCAGGACAGCTGTTGGGAGCCTTCTCAGAGGGTTCTCATTCTATTGCCTAAAAAAGGGAGCACAGAAAGAAAATTATTACATACGAATCTGTTGGTAGGAATTGGTCTTCACAAAACTCAGCTGTTTTTGTGTAACTGTAAGAACGCCCATGAGGTTTGAATAAAAGCAGACTTTCCTCTTATACTGACCTCACTTAGAAGAGATTCAAAGGATCAATGTATTCTCAGAAATCTCAAACTGACCACTTACAATAACACAGTTTGATGTATAATTCCCTAACAAAAAAGATCACTAGCATGTAACTTTATTTTCTTGCAGCATCCCACTTCTGGAAGCATAATGCTCTATGATATTCCCAATGCTCTCATGATTGGGTGAAAAACAGACAGTCTGAGAAGCATTGCATGGAAGTGGAACATACTTAACACCCAAATCTGATTTCAGTAAATAATCCTGGACCCAGGAAATCAAGTTTTCAAAATCAAGTTCTGTAGTTTGCCCTTCACACAAAGTGAGTGTGCCCATCCTTAGCCCACCCTATGTTTCCCAACAAAAGGTAATCACATTTTAACTGTCTGACAGGGAAAGTAAAATTTAAATGGAATTAATGGAGTATTGGCCGTGTGGTAAAATTTTACACTGAAATGTGATGAAGTTGAAGCAAGCATTATGCCTTTAAACTAGCTACATACTGCAATAGTTTCCATGGGTGTAGATTGTGGAAACAAACAAATTAAGAAAGGGTGAGTGCCTCATTTTGAATCTGCTGTAACTGACACCTTTAGATGGAGTTGAAAATAGATCCATCATATCCAAAGTTTCACTGAGAGTGTGGTAATTTTAACATGAGATACGTGCTAAGTGCACTGTTGAACAGTGAATATTTAACAAATGTCACAGAAGAGTGGCATCAGGAGGCAAAGAGTTGTTAAGACAGAGGATAAAGTTCAAAGTCCATAGAATGTCTCCAGGACTAACTCCTACTTTAATCTCTAGCATCATGCACCACTAACCTCCCACATTCAAACTCAGGATTCCAGCTGTTACCAGACACTATCTGTTCTGAATGTCCCCTCTTCCTCTTCCTGCATTGCCTTCTGTTCATTTTCAGTAAACTATAGTCACCCCTGATGTACTCCCATTTCTCCCCCCACTGAGTTAGGCGGCTCTTCTCTATATTATAGCTACTCTGTACTCTGTATTCCTCATTATAATGTTTATCCCACAGTTAATAATTTTCATATTACTTAACTATTTCCCCCATGAGGCTCTCTCCTTCTAAGGAATAGTAACATTAACTTTCTTGTTCACCATTGCATCAAAGTCTTTGGTCCTATGTGTGGCACTTGGTAAGAACCCTAAATAATTACTGATGGAATAAAGGCTTATATTTGAAGGATATGTAAGTTGACCAAGTGCTTTAAAGTAAGATATTCATAGGTAAATATTGCCTTATCCACCTTACTGATGGTCACTTGAGTTTTGGCCTGGTTCTTAGACCCAGAGGTGGAGACTCCATTTTACTTCTGAGCATCCCAGTTAGATCACTTGAGAATCCTAAGGGAGCCACTCGGTCTGTGGTATATTTACTTTGATGCTAGATTCTGATGAACATTCAAACTTAATCATACTATGATTCATCATTACAGCTATAAGGTACAAACTGTATCTCTGGTCAGAACACATCCACTGAAAACCATAATCACAAAGAAGGAAACAGTTTTACAGTGTATTACAGTATAAGCCTTGTTATTTGCTGTAGTATTATTAGTATTTATATCATAAGCTTTTTATAGAGATCTCATCCAAAATATCTTTTATAGAAGCGATTAAATCAAGTTTGATATTGTAATGATGTACAGTCAGTTAAATCTATTGACTCACTTTATGAATCTGTGTCATTCAGTAATTTCTCTGTATCTGTATGAAGTTTAGAAGCTATAGTTTTAGATAAAGCTTTCGCTTTATTTTGATTTGAGGAAATATGACCTTCTGGAAATACATAATTTTCAAAAGTACAAATATGGAAATGCTTTATTCCAATTTTCTGGAAGGAATAATGATTTTTTTTTAGAGCATGTTTTTTTTAAGTAGATGATAATGAATGTAAATCATTCGACAAAACAATATGAGCTTATTTTCACATTTGTTTGGGATTAAACTGCATCCATAAACTGCTTCCACATGTATGTTAATTAACTCTGCAACAGAACCAGCCCTACTTTGAAGATTATAGACAAAGCTTTATGAAATCCTACCTTTTCAGTTCAACCTTTATCACCATATTTCTGGTCATTAGGGCTCAGTTATGAGTAAGTCTATTGTGGGGTCTATTTTGGCTCAGGACGTTGGTAATAGGACATGAAATCTTTCCCTTGGAGATAAAAAGATGGAACACAAACCAGCTTGATGTAGATCCACAGTTAATATTATTTGATAGCTGCCAGTAGTGAATATAAAATTTGTGGTTTCCTAGCAAATAAATATTAATTTTTTTAAAAAAGTTACTTTTGCATCAGCATTAAATAGTGTCATTGCTAGGAGCTGCAGAAGGCCAGAGTTTGAGTAGGCATTTAACAATATGTGCGCCTCTAGGACTAGGAGTAATTTTAGAAATGTTACTTTGATGACTTCAGGAGGTTGTAATATGCCTAAGCCCTACTTGGAAGGGCTTGTTTATATTGCTGCTTATTTGTAATTGTGGAAGAATAAAATGAAAAGGAACAACTGCTTTTTGTGAGTACGTGTTGTGTTTGTGTGTATGAGAGAGAAATTCATGTTTTAAATACGGGCACTCTTTATAACTGCAAATTGGTAGAGAAATAGATTCTGTTATTTATCCTAAGACTGTTTGCTCACTGTGTTAGTGTTGTGTTTCATTTTGCTTTAGACTAAATATGTTAATAAAAATTTTAAGAATTTTAAGAATACTTAGTTCTACTTGGTTCGAAATATAGGTCAAATCCTTCAAGATAGCAGTATAACTCAGTTTCCATCATATTTCTGTAATTGTTATAATGATTCAGGTAATAATTATGAGCAAATAATGCCAGTGGTAAAACTAACCAATAGCTTTTAAGTTTCTCAGATTAATAACAGTATCCCAGAACTCCCATTGTTGTTCTGTACTTTCATTTATACATTCATTCAACAAGAGGTCATACCAGATACCATGCTAGCTACTAGTTATATAAAGACATGAATAAATGAAGGCAGTATGTTACTTTACTTCACAGAGCTTTCAGCATAGTATGGGTGTGTGTTTATAATTAAAAATTATGAAAAATTTTGTGGAAGATATTAAAAGGATCTTTGAGAGAATTAAGAGGAATTTACCTAATTTAGTTTGAGGACTAGGCAAGGCCTCTAGCATTTGCACTGCTGAACTTGATTGCCTCACTATGTTATTAATAACATTTACTTGGCTTCACAGATACTTAATAATAAGGAAGAATGTTTTGTCCTCAAATGTGCACACTCATAATGGCTTTGGGGTATTTCTTTCTGTAGTGTATTGGCTACTGGCCAATATAAATAAATCAGAAAATACTAGGGCAGTTGAAAAATGAAAGGGAGAAATTGTGTAAAGTAACTAGCTCTTTGTGTTGCCCTCTCCCCTACATACACATTGATTAGCTTCCACATATTTATTAGAGATATGGAGATGTTATTATATAATCTTGAAGTTAACCTACATGGGAATAATTCAAAAACCAAATCTAATCTCTAACTGCAAGCTTCAGGCTTTTTGTTTTGTTTTACTAATTGATGTAAATGGAATTACTGGGTTAATATTGGCACAGTGAATATTTTTGTCCTAATACACAATTCTATCATTATTTTTTCTTTGTCTACAGAAATACTATTTGTGCATGGAAATACTACATTGTGTCAATGACACGTTTTGATGGTAAAAAATAAATAGAGGGATTGAACATTTATAGATCGTAGTAACCTAAGAAAAAAATGAATCTTATTTTATCTCAAACACTTTTACATTTGAAGCATATTTTCCTTTTTGGTGTGAAAAGAATCTACCAAGTTATTGCCCATCTCTATGTTGTTTCAGAGTGTGAAATGAATAAATATCAATCATACTGTTTTGTTTAATGAATACTTTGGATTGAGATAAGGGGTGGGAGTGTTGAGACAAATTTCAGTCCCTGTGAGTTTCTCCACTTTATAAAATTATATACACCTATAGAACTAATACAATGAAGGGAAAGAAAAAAAAATGGGGTCATAATTGCTATCATCCACCCCAGAAAGAAAAGACATTTATCTTATCAGACCATAAGGATCCACTGAAATAGGTCTGAAAGGGTCTGAAGCTGCTGACAAAACCACAACACTGGGCCCAATTAACAATACCCATTTTTAATTAACAGTTGCTGACTCTTTGCCATTGAAATATTCACGCTCTAGGTGTGAAATGGCAACCCCCATTTGTCATATCTGTCAAAATTTAATTTTGAAATTCCATGGTCTTCCTTCCACAGGATAAAAGTGAATAACTAGAGCATACTTCCTACCTGCCAGAAGTTCAGTTCCAGGACAAAGACTAGGAAAATAGAACCTAGAAAACTGCTGAGGTCAGCTCTAATAGTACAACTCACATAAATTATTTTCATAACATTCCTGGTGCTGCAGACTATGCCAATATATGCAGATATTCCATACTTTGGGAGAGGGTATGAAGGGCATTTTGACAGTTCTTAACCTTAATTCTTTTTAAAATTTTTTCATTCAAAAAATGTATTAAGCACCTCATATGTCTTAAACTCTAACCCAGGCATATCTTTTAATCCTGAGCTCACATACATGAACAGGACAGCGTGCCCTGGAGGACGTTGCAATGTAATAAAGAAGGAAAAACTGCTAAGTTTCTGTATATGTATATATTATGATTGAGAGTATGATCTCTTTAGAAAGATATGAAAGTATACCAACATCATTGATAGCATGGCTGAGAAGGAAGTTTAAAAGAGGTTAAAGAGCATACAAGCTATTGATTCTAGGGTAAGACTTGCTGCGAATGGGGTCTTTTGTACATGAAAAGTCTAGTTGGATTCAGCAATAATAATAGAACCATTTTGTGTATGAATACATACATATTTAATATAATATTTTGGAAACAAATAGCATATGCTCTACTTTTCTGATTGGATCCTCCCAGTGATCTTATGAAGTAGATAGTATTGCCTTAGTTATAAAAATGGAAAAAATAAAAATTTCAGATACCTAGTTGACCATGCTAAAGTTAAGGAGTTGGTAAGCAGCAGAGCCAGAGCTAGAATGATCAATTGACACATTAATTCATGAATTCACTTATTGAGTATGTGTGTTCTGAGGTATTGGGGATTGAAAATAGATAAATAAAGCCAATGCCTGATCTCAAATCATTTACTTCTGGCAGAGGTAGAAGTTGTGTTTTAAGAAGTAATGATAAAGAGGTAAAAATACAGTATGCATATCTTACCTTGTGCCAGGGGAGCACAGATAAAAGAATGAGTGCTGAATTCTTCTTGCGGGGATAGAACATTACAAAAGAAAATGACATTTTCTGACCCATTTCATGATTTCCCCCCAAGTGTCAGCTGCCTTTGTCCAGCCTATGTAAAACACAGGTATCATTAGAGGTGGGGGGAAGGAAAAAGGGATCTAAAAATTTTGCATTGTTCCAGTGCTCGAGGAGCTTATATTCTAATTAAAGAACAAAATGTCACCTTTGAAGCAGAAGAAGAGCTGTGGAGTTGTCAGGGCTGTAATCATTGACTAGCTCTCTAGCTAAACAAAAGGGAGAATGAACAGTGGAGCATGGAGAAACTATCTCATTCCCAGTCACTAGGGAATTCACTATGACTAAAGGGGAGAATTAAGCTGAGTGGGTCAAGGGTAAAAGCAAATCGAAGGAGATTCAACACAACAGAAGTTACCTGGAAATTTGTTTAAAACACTGTACTATGTTTCAGGTGGGAAGAGATGGGCAAGATAAAATCCTTGCAAGATTTAATTGAGATTAGAGCTATGTTTTCCAAATTCTGACACAAAAGCACAGATAAAGAGAAATACTACCCAGAAATTTGAGGCTTGATGAAGAAGACATAAATTAATAATTAATTTAATGATAACTCTTTCCCTTCATTTTATATGTTAAAATGCTAGTAAATACAGGTAGGCAAAAGAAAAAAATCACATTCATACTTTTCCCACTCTTAGCTGGAAACACACACTTTAGTTGATTATATTATATATTATTTAACACAAGTATTTCCATACATTGGTCCATTAGTATCATCTGGGACTTTATTTTTAATGGTTACCTATCATTTATTATATCTATGTACTGTATATTGTATAATCAGTCAGTTCTCTTAGGGCTAAAGAGCATATAAGCTGTCAATACCAGGGTAAGACTTGCTGCAGAGGAGGGACGTACATTGGAAACTTGATTATTGTAATGATAAGTATTCTTGTAGCTAAATCTTTCATACTTTCATGATTGTTTCTTTATTGTAGATTTCTGGAAATATAACTAAGATCAATAAGTAATAAATATTTGAACACTTTTGGTAGGTATGATCAATTTTCTTTTAAAATGTACTAATTTACATCCA
The DNA here is from genome assembly GCF_002288905.1 of Enhydra lutris kenyoni. Lineage (NCBI taxonomy): Eukaryota > Metazoa > Chordata > Mammalia > Carnivora > Mustelidae > Enhydra > Enhydra lutris. The sequence goes on along the minus strand of NW_019154103.1, from coordinate 14,423,601 downwards.
TTTTCGTATTGTGAGATCTTATTTTCTCCAAATGCTGAGGCTCATCAAATGTCTTTTCTAGATTTAAAAGAAAACTGATTGATGTAACTTGTATCTATTAGTCATTGGTGTTATGGAATGTTTTTCCTTTGTATTTCCACTCATTAATTTTTGGTGTTCCTCCCTTGTTGAGGTACTTATTGGTGACTTTTTCTTGATTTGTGAAAAATAATTAAATATTAATTCTGTTGATTCTTTGCCCTCAGATCCACCAAAGTTATGATGGGGCTTTTTACTTTGTATTTTTGTATAGTGGAATCCAATCTTTTCCTTTGTACTTTCTGTTTAAGTGAGGTCATATATAAAATGTTCTTCATTCTAGATTACATAATTAGCATCTATATTTATTCTTGCATTTTTTATTTAGATCTTTAATTCATTTAGAACTTTGGTGTGTGGTGTTGACATGGGAATTCACTTTTTTTTTATCTAATGGTTAACGATTTTCCAAATGCTACTGGGTTCCTTCTTTTTTTTTTTCTTAAAGATTTTATTTACTTATTTGACAGAGAGAGAAAGCACAAGTGGGGGAGTTGGAGAAGAAGCAGGCTCCCAGCTGATTAGGGAGCGTGATGCGGAAGTCCATCTCAGGATGCTGGGATCATAACCTGAGCTGGAGGCAGACGCTTAACCTGCTGAGCCATCCAGGGGCCCTACGTTCTTTCCCCACAATTTGGCATGTCATATTTATTATATTTTCAGTTATTGAATATATGTTATCTTTTCCTTATCCTTATTGGTCTGTTTCTGCTTTTTTTTTTTTAATTTATTAGTCTTTAAAGTTATTTTTACATATGCAGTGTTACTTATCAAATATTATGTAACTCTTCTCTTATATATATCCTCCAAAAAATCCTTTGAACAATTTTGTCAGGTCTGAAAAAAGAGTTACTAATTTTTTATGACTGCATTAAATTCATAAATTAATATGGGAAGACTTGAGATCTTCATACTATCCCTTTTATCTAAGTACATAGTTTCTCTTGCCATTCATTCAGGGTTTTTGTTGTTGTTGTTGTTTTGTTTTTTTTCTGAATTTCTTAGGAAATTAACAACTATTGGTCCTAGAAGAACTTAAATTACAGAAATCTTAGAATGCTACTAGGCAGGACTGCAAAAACTGTTAGACTACCACTGAATGAATTACACAAAGGCTAATTCAATCTTGGAAATGTTTACATCTTTTGCATAGAAGAATAAGAAATGGCTGGTAGAATATTGCCAAGTTAAACACTATCTAGAGACATATGTGTGGCAATCAAATGATTTTTATCTCTTGTAATTTTTATCAATCACTTTTTTTTCCCCTAAATACAATTTGATGAAAAATATGCTGTGATTTTTAAAATTAAAACATAAAACCAATTAGGGGCGCCTGTGTGGCTCAGTCGGCTAAGTTGTCTGCCTTCGGCTCAGGTCATGATCCCAGGGTCCTGGGATTCAGCTCCAAATAAGTGAATAAATAAAATCTTTAAAAAAATGATTTAAAATGTAAAACCAGTTAGAAAAACAAAAATCATATGGTTTCACTTACTTGTGGAGCATAAGGAATAACACGGAGGACATGGGGAGATAGAGCAGAGAAGTGAGTTGGGAGAAATTGGAAGGGGAAACAAGCCATGAGAGACTGTGGACTCTGAGAAACTGAGGGTTTTGGAGGGGAGGGGATGAGAGGTTGGGTGAGCCTGGTGGTGGGTGTTATGGAGGGCACGTATTGCATGGAGTGCTGGGTGTGGTGCATAAACAATGAATGCTGGAAGACTGAAAAGAAATAATATGGGGAAAAAATCCTGTTTACCATCTGAGCTTAGTTCTGGTGCCAAAGAATGAAACCAAATTAGGTATTTATTACATGGTATAAAATATCAGGTTGCAAATATTTGGGGACCTGTCATGAAAAATAGGCTAGGAATGTAATTGCATGGAGAAATGTTTCCAGATACATCCCAAAGACCCTTGAACATGTTCTAAGTGCTGGTGTTGGAAAACTTTTCTTATTGGTCCATGCTATACAGAGAAAACTCATGGAAGTTAATAGAATTTTATAATTTTTTTCTGTGTAAGTTTCTAGCAACAATAGTTTGTGCTTTTTTGATAGTAGTGTATGAAGACATGACTATAGATTTTTGAGTTGTATCTCTTTAATAGAGATGGATTTTTGTGAGCCATATCAAATTCAAATTGTATGGTATATGGCTAAACAAATGCATTAGCAATGCAAAAGAAGTTAAAAAGTTATATCCAAGACATGTAAAGGAAGAATAAAGTGTAACCCATACAAAAATAAAGTAAAGCAAGTAGTAGGAACTGTCTTTGAGAGGCCCCAGATACTGGACTTAGCAAACTTCAAGGCAAATATTTTAAGTAGGTTAAAAAAAAAATGAAGGAAATTATGTTTAAATAGTTAAAGATAAGTTGACAATGTCTCCTGAAATAGAGAATTTTTGTAAAAGACAGAAATTATTTTTTAGAAATGTAAGTTTGGATTTGAAACATAGAATAATTGAATTGACAAAAATCACGAAAGGGATTCAAAAGTATTGAGCTGGCAGGAGAAAGAATCAGTGAACTTAAAGACAGATCTTTACACATTACGGAATATGAAGACAGGAAAAAAGGAATGAAGTTAAAAGAGTAGTCTCAAATGTGGAACATTATTAAGCATATCCTCGTAAATAATGGGAGTACCAGAAAAGAAGAGAAAAAAGGAGCAATCAATATTTGAAGAAATAATGGCTAAAACTTGACAAGTTGGTTGAGAAACATCATTCTAAACATCCATGAACTCCAAATAGTATAAATAAAAAGAGAACAACACACAGACACATGATAGTCAAAATGTTGATGGACAAGGATAGGGAGAGACTCTTGAAAGCAATGAGAAAAGTTACCACATACAAGAGAATCCCAATAAGATTAAAGTTAATTTATCATTGGAAGTAACAGAGGCAAAAAAACAGTGAAAGGATGTATTCAAAGTGCTGAAGAGAAAAAAAAAATCTAAAGAATTACATATGCAGAAAATTACTTTTCAAAAATGAGGGTAAAATTAAGACATTTCCAGATGAGTAAGACCTTACAGAATTTGTTGTTAGCAGACCCACCCTATAAGAAACACTAAAATAACTTCTTCAGCCTAAATGCAAATGATATCAGAAAGTAATTCAAAATCACATAAAAAAACAAGCACCACTTAATGTAATTATGTAGGCAATTATGAAATCATAATTGCCTATTTTTTTTTCTCTATTGATTTAAAAATCAGTTGCATAAAATTATACATGAGTGTGTGTGTGTGTGTGTGTGTGTGTGTGTGTATACACACATCATTATGAAGCTTTATATATGTATAACTTTATTATTGAGTCCTAGTGCATAGGAATACATTAAACAATAACAGAGCTATGAAATGGGTGAAAACAAATCTGTAGTGGAGTAAAGAAATGACACTATATGGTAATTTGAATTCACAGGAACCAATGAAGAGAAACAGAAATGGATAATTTGCGTGTGATAATTTCCTTTCAGCCTGACAAACTTTCTTTAGTATTGTTCTTTATTATACCTTATAGTGTGCTTTACAGGCAATATATTCTCTCAGCTTTTGTTTGAATATTTCTTTTTGTCTTTTTTAAAATTAGACTTTTGCTAGGTATAGAAATCTCTTTTGACAGCCATTTCTTTCTTTTCCTATCACTTCAAAGATGGCATTCCATGAACTTGCATTTTTTTTTCTAATGAGATATCACCTTTTTTTGTTATTCTCCTTTGTGTAAAGTGACTTCTCGGTCTGTTTATAAGAATTGTTTTTAAATTTAGTCTTTGGTAATTTGATTATGATGAAATATAGTTTTATTTGTATTTATCTTATATGAGTTCATTGAACATCTTAAATAACGGCTTTTTCATATTTTTAAATTAATTTCTTTATTTTAGTTCCAGTATTGTTAACATGAAGTGTTATATTAGTTTCAGGTGTACAACATAGTGATTTGATAATTTTATACAATACTCAGTGCTCATCATGATAAGTGTACTCTTGATCCCCATCACCTAATTCACCCATTCCCCCATCCCACCTCCCCTCTGGTAACCATCAGTTTGTTCTTTAAATTTAAGAGTTGGTTTTTTGGTTTGTTTCTCTCTTTCTCTTTTGTTTTCCTTGCTTGTTTGTTTTGTTTCTTAAATACACACATGACTGAGATCATATGATATTTGTCTTTCTCTGAGTTATTTTACCATTATATTCTGAATGTCATTGGAAATGGCAAGATTTCATTCTATCATATGGTTGAATAAGAGTTCTGTATACCAGTTCTTCTTGTCCATTTATGTATTGATGGACATGGGCTGCTTCCATAATTTGGCTCTTGTAAATAATGCCACAATAAACATTGGGGTGCATGTATACCTTCAAATAAGTGTTTTCATATTTTGGGGATAAATACTGGTAATATGATTACTGAATCTTAGGGTACTTCTATTTTTAACTTTTTTGGGAACTTCCATGCTATTTTCCACAGTGGCTTGATCAGTTTGCATTCTCATCAACAGTGCATGAGGATTCCTTTTTTCCCACAACCTTGCCAACACTTGTCATTTCTTGTGTTTTTGATTTTAGCCATTGTGACAGGTGTGCAGTGATCTCAATGAAGTTTTTTTAATGTTTATTTAATTTTTAGTAGTTAACATGCAATATAATATTAACTTAATTTATTTTCATTTTCATTTCTCCCTATATATTATTTGATTTCCTCTTTCATTTCTTAATTGACCCATGCATTAGTTAGTAGCATGTTATTTAATCCCCATATATTTGTGGTCTTTCCAGATTTTTTTCTTGTGTTTGATTTCTTGTTTATCCTGTGTTTCATACTGTTCATACTGTGTTGTGGTTGATTTCTTGTTTTATACTGTTGTGAGAAAAGTGCATGGGATGACATCAGTCTTTTTTAATTTGTTGAAACTTGTTTTATGGCCTAATAGGTGATCTATTCTGGAGAATTTTACATGTGCATGGAAAAGAATGTGTATTGGGCTGTATTAGAATGGAATATTGTGAATGTATCTGTTTAATGCATCTGGTCCAGTGTATCATTCAAAGCCCCGGTTTCTACATTGATTTTTTGTTTGGATGATCTGTCCATTGATGTGAATGGAGTGGCAAAGTCCTCTGTTATTATTGTATTGTTATTGATGTGTTTCTTTATGGTTGTCATTAACTGTTTTATGTATTTGGGTGCTCCCGTGTTGGGTGCATAAATATTTATAATTTTTAAATATTCTTGTTGGATGTTCCTTAGTATTATTATATAGTGTCTCTTTTTGTCTCTTGCTATAGTCTTTATTTTAAAGTTTATTTTGTTTAAAATAAGTATTGCTAGTCTTGTTTTGTTTTAGCATTCATTTGCATCATAAATGTTTCTTCATCCCCTTTGAATCTGCAGGTGTCCATAGGTGTGAAATGAGTCTCTTGTAAGCAGCTTATACATGGCTATTGTTTTCTTTATTCACTCTGTCACCCTATATCTTATGATTGAAGTATTGAGTCCATTTGCATTCAAAGTAATTTTTTTTTCTTTTCAAGATTTTATTTATTTATTTGACAGACAGAGATCACAAGTAGGCAGAGAGGCAGGCAGATAGAGAGGAGGAAGCAGGCTCTCCACTGAGCAGAGAGCCCAATGCAGGGCTTGATCCCAGGACCCTGGAATCATGACCTGAGCCGAAGGCAGAGGCTTTAACCCACTGAGCCACCCTGGCCTCCCTCAAAGTAATTATTGATAGATATGTACTTATTGCCACTTTGCTACTTCTTTTGTGGTTGTTTTTATAGTTTTTCTTTGAAGCTTCTGCTGCTCTCTTTCACGGTTTGCTGTCTTTCTTTAGTGATGTACTTGGATTCCTTTCTCTTTATTGCTTGCATATCTGTTACTGGTTTTTGATTTGTGGTTACCAGTAAGTTTGTATATAACATCTCCTGCATCTAGCAGTCTATATTAAGTTGCTAAGTTTGCTTAGTTTGCTAAGTTTGAATCCATTTTTTTCCTCCTCTTCTCCCACATTTTAAGTATATAATGTATTTTACCTACTTTTATTTTGTGGATTCTTTGACTAATTTTTATAGGTAGACTTATTTTTACTGTTCTTCTGATTCTTGCTTTTCATACTCTCATTTAGGGTCTTTCCTTTCCACTCAATTTGTCCCCTTTGGTATTGCTTGTAGGGTTGGTTTAATGGTCATGAATTCCTTTAGATTTTATTTGAGAAACTCATTATCTCTCCTTCTATTCTGACTGATATCCTGACTGAATAAAGTATTCTTGGCTACATATTTTTTTCAGCACTGAGAATATATCATGACCCTCCCTTCTGGCCTGCAAAGTTTCTGCTGAAAAATTAGCTGATAGCCTTATGGGGTTTCCTTTGTACGTAACTGTCTTCTTTTCTCTAGCCGCTTTAAATTTTTTTCTTTATCACTACTTTTTGCCATTTTAATTATTATGCATTTTGATATTGACCTCCTTGGAGTGATTTTGTTGGGGGAATTTCTGTGCCCCCTAGATCTGGATTTCTGTACCTTCCCCAAATTAGACAAGTTTTCAGCTATTATTTTGTCAGATGAATTTTCTGCCCCCCTTTCTCTTTTCTTCTACTTCTAGGATCCCTTTAATGTTAATATTATTACACTTGATGGAGTCACTGAAGTCTCTAAATCTTTTCTCATTTTGTGTAATATTTTTTTCTCTCCTGTGCACAGCTTATTGCTTTCCATTACTCTGTCTTCCAGATCATTAATTCATTCCTCTGCTTCTGCTGGCCTGCTATTCTTTCATCAAGAGTATATTTAATTTTATTTATTGTGTTCATCTTGATTGGTTCTTTTTCATCTCTTTGTTAAGGGTATCACTGATGTCCTCCACTCTTTCTCAAGTCCAGTGAGTACCTTTAAGATCATTACTTTAAATTCTTTATGAGGTATATTATTTATATCTGCTTTGTTTAGGTCTCTTGCTGTGGTTTTATTCTTTTCTTTCATTTGGGACATAGTCCTCAGTCTCTTCATTTTTGTATACCTCTCTGTTTCTGTGCATTAAGAAAGTCAGCTATGTCTTCTACTCTTGAAGGTAATGTCTTTATGAAGAAGAGGTTCTGTAATGCCCTGTAGTACACTGTTTAATGTTTCCGAGGACCTGGCACTTCAGGTTATCTTTCCTATATGTGTTGCCTATGCCCTGCTGTTGTGTCCTGGCTGCTTTTTCCTTTAATCTGATTGTCTATAGAGGTTCCTTTTACCTGTGTGGGCACTGTTCGTTCCTGGTTGGGGTGGGGTGTGTGTTGATCTGCTTGCAAAATGAAAGTTGCTCCTATTGCTGCCAGAACCAAGGCCCCTCAAAACATGGTGTTGGAAATGTGGTGTTGGTGGGGTTTGTGCTAGTATTCTGGGGGAGGTGTTCTGTAGCACCAGGACTGAGGCAAGTATAATGGGAAGTGTGGATTCACTGAAACATGAGGAGTTCAGGCTTAGTTAGATGGTGAATGTAGACTCCCCACTGGTTCCTGCAGGGATCAGAGAGGGGAAATGGTACCAGCCAGTTCCTTTGTTCCTGAAGAGGTCTCCCTGTGATCCTTGTCTCTCTGGGACATGCTCTGAGATGAACATATCATTCTACCTCCCATCTGACCCTGACATTTTTCAAACTGCCATGCTTTTTCTGCATGAACCAAGCCTACTGATATTTAAAATTCCAGGCTTTAAGTTCTGCTGTTTGTAAAAACTTATAAAATTTGGCTCCTCTCACTTTCAGAGGCAAATATTACAGGGATTCGTCATCTCCATGCAGGCTCCCCAATGTGATAGTCTGCTTCTTGCCCTTCCCACATCACCAGCTCCCTCTCAACCAAGGCTGACCATGGTCTATGTTGTGTCACTGTCGGACTGCATCTCTATCCTTCCTACCTTTTTTGATGTGGTCTCTTTGGTATTGTAATTGTGAAGTTTGTTCTGCCAGTCTTTGGAGAATTTTCTGGGTTATTATTATTTTTTCTTTTTTAATAACAGCTGCTTTTTATTTTATTTTATTGTATTGTATTAACATATAATATATTATTGGTTTCAGAGGTACAGGTCTGTGATTCATCAGTCGTATATTTCACTCAGTGCTTACCATGTCTCGTGCCCTCCCCAGTGTCCATCACCCAGTTATCCCATCTCCCTTATCCCCTCCTCTCATTTCCTGGGTTATTTATGCTGATGTGAGTATTATCTAGTTGTTTCCATGGGATGAGGCAACCTTAGGGTTCTTCTATTCCACCATCTTCCCAACATGTTTTTTTTTTCCCTTTTTTAAAATTATTTGTCTTCTTCTTTTGGGTACCTGGTTCTACAAGTGCTTTTTTTTTCCTACATGTTTTTTTTTTTTTTATTAAATTTTATTTTTTATAAACATATATTTTTATCCCCAGGGGTACAGGTCTGTGAATCGCCAGGTTTACACACTTCACAGCACTCACCATAGCACATACCCTCCCCAATGTCCATAACCCCACCCCCCCCTCCAAACCCCCCTCCCCCCATCAACCCTCAGTTTGTTTTGTGAGATTAAGAGTCACTTATGGTTTGTCTCCCTCCCAATCCCATCTTGTTTCATTTACTCTTCTCCTACCCCCTTAACCCACCATGTTGCATCTCCTCTCCCTCATATCAGGGAGATCATATGATAGTTGTCTTTCTCCGATTGACTTATTTCGCTAAGCATGATACCCTCTAGTTCCATCCACGTCGTCGCAAATGGCAAGATTTCATTTCTTTTGATGGCTGCATAGTATTCCATTGTGTATATATACCACATCTTCTTTATCCATTCATCTGTTGATGGACATCTAGGTTCTTTCCATAGTTTGGCTATTGTAGACATTGCTGCTATAAACATTCGGGTGCACGTGCCCCTTCGGATCACTACGTTTGTATCTTTAGGGTAAATACCCAGCAGTGCAATTGCTGGGTCATAGGGTAGTTCTATTTTCAACATTTTGAGGAACCTCCATGCTGTTTTCCAGAGGGGTTGCACCAGCTTGCATTCCCACCAACAGTTGTCCTACATGTTTTTTATGAACTATTCTTAGAATTCTTAGTTTTGTTTTGTTTTTCTCTGCTTCAATTTGGGTAATTCCTATTGCTCTACTTTAAAATTAATTGACTTTCTTTCTATTGTATATATTCAGTTTGAAGTTAAGCTCTATATCCAATAAATTTTTAATTTCAGGTTTTTTTAAAAAAATTTCCATTCTAGAATATCAATTTTATCTTTAGAGATGCCATTTTTCTATGGATATGGATTTTTCCCTATTTTACCTATCTTCTAATTTCTTTAATGTATTTATGTTGACAATTTTAAAGCCTGTGTAATCTGCTAACTCCAATATCTAATTTATTTGTGGGTCTGCTTCTACAGATTTATTTTTCTATTTCTTTCATTTTTTTGGTCATTTTTGCATATTTTGCATATTTTACATATGCATGATTGAATATTTATTTGAACCAAAGAATTTGGTACAAAAATACTTCTCCTCTGAGAGGGCACAACCCTTTCTCTGTCAGGCAGCTACCGGGAAGAGTTGATTATTTTGATCCAAATGGGAATTTAGGTGGATTGTATCTGGATTGCAGCTTGAGTTTCAGTTTACCTCAAATTTCAGAATTCTTAAGAATGAGATCTATCCTGAGTGATCGCAGGCACCTTTTAGGAGAAATCTGGGACTGAAGCACTGCAAAATGTAAAGATTTCTGCCTGCTTTATAGACCAGCCCATAGCATACAATGGTGCCATACTCTGAATCAAATTCCTCTAGTGAAGCTTTGGTTGGCCAGAGGAATCAGCACTGAATATGGGGATATAGTAGATTACAATTCTTCATGCCAGCTCATGCAGCTGTTAAAATCTGTGCTATATTTCTCATCAACGTTCTCTTGCTCATGACTGACCCATTTCTTGTGTATTTATTCTCAGAAATGGCTAATGCTCACAGAGAGGGAAATGACACTGGTATTGGCTCAAGAAAGTGTCTTTCCTCTCTAGAAAGGAAATTGGTTATTTAAGAGTTTTTTCTACAATACTCTCTGAAGTCTTAAATATATTTATACATACATATATCTAAATATATACATATGTGTATGTTTGTATGTGTGTATGTTTTATCTTTTTAAAATTTGTCCTAGTTGTCGTGGTGGCAGTTATCACTTGTACTTCCTAAATGAACGTGGAACATCCTATTGCCCTACCAATGTTCATTTAATATCTTAAAAAATAATTGGTATTCTGTTGTTATTTTTATGTATTACTAAAAGAATTTGTTTTACAATGGATGGGAAGTATCCACAGTAGTACATAGGGTGTTGTGTCATAACAACAGCTACTGTTTGGTGGAGTTCTTACCATAAGGTAGGTGATTTTCTTAGTGCTTTAAGTATATTACCTAATTTAATCTCCACAGTTATCCTACAAATTAAGTACTATTGTTAATCCTATTATCACGTGGGAAAACTGCACCATAGAGAGTTAAGGTGATTTCTCAAAGCCATGTACCTTGTAAATAGTGGAGTCAGGATTAAAAAACAAGTGGTCTTCCTCAGAGCCCCAGGCCTTAAGTCGCTATACTACATTGTGGTATTGAATGAACATTTAACATTTTTTAACAGGGTTATCCTTCACTCCTCTTTATATTCTAAAATTATTTATGTTATATAGTCTTCTAATTATATAATTCTCCATACTTCACTTTTTCCAGTATACTCTTTGGTCTGCTAAGAGTTACTTGTATTTCTTGTTTACAGAACAAACATTTATATTCCCTTTAGAATTCAGTTCAGCTACCACTTCTTTCAGAAACGTCTGTCATTCAGACTTACTCTCTTCATCGACTTATTTTAAACCATATGCATACATCTACCTCAGCATTTAACATATTGCATATAATGTATTTATATATGTGTATCTTACCCATTAGTCCATAAGATTCTTGAGAGTAGGAATTGGGGCTTAGCCATATCTTTCTCTATATCCCTGATGATGGTTGACATGCAATAATCACTGAATTTGCCTTTACCAAATTGATTTCAATCTGTGTCTTAAATTGTTTCTTAATAGGAATTTCAAAGGTTAAAAGTCTCTGTGGTGTATTGCACTTATCTTGCTACAAAGTTAAAGCTTAATAATAAAGCTCAAAATAAATGTTGTCATACATTTTAGAAGATCTCCTTGGCTAAAGTTAAAATAGCAAGAGATGTTATTTAAAACTATAAAATTATTCACTTTAATTTTTATCTGTTTTTAATAGTTAAAAGCAAAATTCAAGTCTCCTATTTCAAATTAAACTACTATTCACTCTTAACTAATAATACCTTTATGTGCCTGACACTTCAGGTGGAATGATTAAATTATGTACCTGTAGAAAGATCTCAGAAAGCAATGACAGGTATTACAAACCTACTATGTTCCTGGGTACTTAAAAAAGTACTGTATTTTAAATTTAAGACATTGATTTCAAGTCATTGTTTCTCTCGTATATGACATTCTTCTTTTCAATTCACACAGAAGGTGTAAATTTTCATTTCCTTTGCTTTGCTTTTCATTGAATTTATACCATAGAACGTTGTATTGTTTAGCTTTACTAGTTACTTTAAGCAGCAAAGTAGAAGTATAGAACCATTCCTTTTGCTCAAATGGAGAATAGTCTGAAAGGATGTTTTCTTTAAAAAGTACAGTCAACATTGGGCTGCACATAGAGAGATTAATGCAGAGCACAAAATCCTTAAAGCTACTCTTTCCATTCTTTGCATATAGGCTATGTCTTGCAGCATTGAATGGGTGATATATATTTTCCTCCACTGTTATTTAAAGCTGAAGTCCTCAAACAGAAGTTTAGGGTAAGCAACCCCAAATAACTTCTCGAGCTCTTGTAAAGTTGTTTATGCTTGCAGGCCTTTTGAATTCTTTTTATGTCCTACTATGGAATGTATTTAGCACCCGACTCTAAGAACTGCTGAGAGTGCTAGTCCTAAGAAGGAAGAAACAGAAGGCTTAGTTTTGACCCCGTGGGGTCTATAATTTGTGGTTCAGGGAATGACTCTTATTTCATTCTTTTAAATTACTTTTGAGTCTCTTTTTTTCCTTAATGCTGGTTTTTTTGTGGGGGTGGGGGGTGGGGGTTAAGATGTCTAAGAAGGAAGAACATAGCCAGAAGCCATGTGAGTGTTATCTTTCTAAAATGGCTAGATGTGCTTTTTTTTTTTTTTTTTTTTTTAATGGTACAGAAAACAGACATGGAACCATGATTTGACAAGCGTTTCCTTGAATGAAAGTGTCCAGGATAGGAGGAAGCATTTTTCAAACATCTTAGACAGTACTGTCACTACTTTTCACAAGAGAGATTATAGTATTTTAGATTAAGACAATTTATTTCATCTCCTAAAATGAATTGTTGCCTCAATGAGACTCAGTCTTGTGATTGGGATTTTAACATAACAGGAAAAGATTTGTCTGATGATGCATTTCCCATGTTTGTCAATGTCCTCTCCTCCTCTCTTCAGGAGCAGCAGGAACACCCATTCTAATGGTTTGCCTTTGAGTTTGAATCTGAAAATTGTCCTCCCTCCCAAATCATGTCTAAATTCAGTGATCATAATTTCTTCTCCTTACCTGGAGCCTTTATGGATAGAATATGGGCCAATGTAATTATGTTTTCTCTTTTACAACCCGTCATAACTACCTGTACACCATGTTAAGTTTTCATATTCACTAAGTGCATAATTTTTTTTAAAAAGAGAAAGATAGTAACCAATTTCTACTTGCCTCCAACTTAAACCTCTTTATATGTGTCTGAAAGTTATATATAAAGGAGAAAGAGAATAGAATGGTATAGATACACGTATGAGACTGTATTTGTATGCATGCATCCCTATATATATTTATATATTCATTCATTTGGTAAAAAAATCACTACTCATTACTTGGTGATGAATCTGGGCTTAAAATACTACTTTAAAGCTATGTGAACATGGGGAGGCTTGCTAACTTCCATGAGATCTTTTTATATAAAAAATGGGGCACTCATATCTGTTGGGTTATAATAAGGAGCAACTGATATAATATATAAAGTATCTATAAAATATAAGGCACATTATAGGTTCCCCCAAAGTGGTAGTTATTATTACATTTACCCTGCTATTCCTACTACTTTCTAGTCACTGGACTCGGTGCTCAGAGGCACGGAAGCAAAGAAAAAATAACCTCTTTTCTCAAAGGCCTCAAAGTCTGCTGAGGAAGACTTAAAAGAGTGTCAAAAACCAAAATACAGTATACTAAGAGCTATTAAAATTATTAAACAGGTGCACCTTCAAATGAAGCTGAGCAGCCGACAAGAACCTGGTGGGCAGTGGTTGGCAAAAGAATTTCTATCTTTACTGACTTAATTGAAACCAGTTGCTAGCCAGGGATTTTGTCTTGGCTATTTAATTATTTTAAATTTGTTACAATTGTTTATTGCTCAATTTACTTTTTTTTTTTTTTTTTGCTTCTGTTTAAAGTTCGTATATATTTTTAAAGCTTAGCATAGAGAATTGTTCTGCCTTTGTACTTGAATATCAAAAAAGTAGAGGACACAACTGAACTCAGAAAGGTTGTCTTGTCCTGATATTAGAAGGAGGGCTTATATCAGCAAAGGATCTCTGAGGATACAGTAACTTGTGTTGGGACACACATGATGGTATGGAATTTATTTATTAGAGTAAATGTCAATAAGCCTTATCCATTTGAATTTCAGATGTTTAGAGATCATCACTATTGTCATTCCTCTGATATTGAGGATATTTCCCCCGTTTCAAAGCTTTAACATAATGGTTTAATATTAGAGAAGTTGGTTTAAGACACAGTGGAGCAACTGGCAGAGAACTCAGCCTTCTAAAGTATAGGAGGGAGGGTGGTCTGGACCACTATAAGCTATGGTAACCCTAAGGGTTTTGAGGAGCCTGGGCCAGCAACTAGAATTAGGGAAAGGATGCAGAACACATGCTCACTTTCTCCATTTCTCTGATGGGCCTGACAAAGCTTACATTGTATATGTTTCTCAGGATAGCACCAGTTTGTGCTTTTTGAGAGAAAATTTTAAGTTAGGATAGTATGAACCTTTAGCTGATAGAGGGGAAATCTGATACTGTTCTTTTGTATTATTAAATACAAGTGAGAGTAACTAGGCGTGGAGAGGAAATGAAATACATAGAGATAGGCATAAAATAAGAAATCCCAAGAAAATACAAAGAATGCAAGCAAAGATAAAAACATAGGAATGCTTAGGAGTCAACAATTGAGTTAGAAGAAAACAAAATTAAATATATGAAACCAAAAAATTGACATCAATGTAATCTTTTTAAAAGACAAAGTCTTAGCTGAAATAGTTTTGTTATCGCTCCCTTTTTTTGTTTTTTCTCTCTTAGTTTCTAGTTAGGAAAAACCCCACTTCTTACTTGCTTGCTATTTTTCATAGCTAGGGAAACGGGGAGACAAAAAAAGTTGCCCAAGGTGAGGCATCCACAAGGGCTGAGCCAGGACTTTGACCCAGATGTACCCGAGTCTGTCACACCACCTGTCCCCTTCTGAGATGTTGTTGTTGTTGATTTTACAAAAATGAGGCAAATTAAATGTATGATTTAAAATGCTTCTTATCTCAGATCTTCATACTATAACCTCCTCTGTATGCTGTCTTGCACTGTGCTACATATTCATCTCCCTTTGCTGGTTTCCTCTGATGCTGGAGTTCACTTAAGGTTCAATTTTAGGAAGTTGGATTCTTAATAAGATTCCTTTAAATGGTTTCCATATTTAGCCAATCTTGCAGTTCTCAACAGTACATGGAAGAGCAAATAGGGAGCTTAAGAAAAAAAAAATTAGCTTCTTTAACTACTAGATGAAACCAAAATTTGGGCTCTCTGACTTCTATGATTTGGAAGCAGTGTTGGCAATCTAAATTTATCAATAGTTGAACATAGCATTCTTCATAAAGGACTTCTTTATTCTCCTTAGGATAGCAACATTTCTTAAATTTCCAAGAGTGGTCCTTTCCCTCTTAAGTGTTTTCCACATGACAGCTCTTTTCTGAAGTGCGTTAATTCAGGCCCTATGCCACTCCTGCATATTAGCTTATATATATGAAGAAAGATGTCAAATATGGAAGAAGTCATTTCTGACCTCATTTTAAAAAGACAAACAGATCTGGTTTAATTTCTTTTCAAACCACGTAGTGCTTGGGCATTTTTATTGTATATGTGTAAGGCCATTCCTCGTTTTTCTCTAATGAATACTGAAACAACCTTAGGGCTATATTTTTCTTCAGATTGTTACTGGATTCTGTGAGGTAGTCGATACTAAGCTCTGCCGCTCCTGATGGTGTGGTGTGGAAGGAGGGTTAGGAAGAAAGGAGAGCAGGAAGCGGAAGGATGGCAGGAAACATTTTGATTTATGCAATTTTTATGAAAAATGTTCTCTTTGCTTACTGCATAGTGTTACTATTATTATCACTTGGTGGGCCTGAGGCATGGGCCACACACATCATTCGCCTAAAAATAATTCTACAGCCTGTCTGGGTGTCATTATGGTGTTTGTTTCATAACAACTGTCTATGAATCTTTATTAAAATTCAAGTAGGCTGAGACTTGGTGCCAACAGTGGAGCCCGTATACGCTAACAGAGTGCAGTCTGTCCTTGGGAAGGTGCTGGCAGCGTCAGAGTAGGGTGTGTCAAAAACTAGGCAAACTGCAGAGAATCTCAGGCTCATAAACTCTGAAAGAGACCAAGGATGAGACCCTTGGAATGTATTCTGTCTGGCAAGATTTTCAGTATTTGGTTCACTCCCAGAATGAGAGAGAATACACCTGTGGAACTAAACAAGTGGGAATGGACCTCTGAGCATGCCGCCGCTGACCTTGCTGACCACCTAAGGGAGTGAACACTGAAATGTTATGGGCTTTTTTTTTTTTTTTTAAATGGGCTTAAGATTTCTGAAAGACAAAGGCAAATAGCACAGGATTTTTCCTCAGATTATGAAATTATAAGGTTTAGATGGTGGGTATAACACTCTTTATAATAGCATCTATTCTTCCATATATTGAGATAGAACCTGTGGTTATGAAACACAATCTCCATGAAAAACCAGGGATTACCCAGCGTGAAGCTCACAGATTTAATCTTTAAATTAATACTTACTGTTCTTACGAGTGTTTTTATTTTGTGAATGAAAATACTCCTTTAAAAAAAACTATGAAGGGGTACCTGGGTGGCTCAGTCAGTTAAGCATCCAGCTTTTGATTTTTGATTCAGGTCATGATCATGGGTCATGAGATCAAGCCGCATGTTGGGCTTCACACTGAGCATGGAGTCTGCTTGAGATTCTTTTCCTCTCCCTCTGCCCCTGTCCCACTCACATGCTCTCTCTTTCTTTCTAAAATAAATAAATAAAATCTTAAGAGTTGGTCCATACATAGGACCAGTTGTGAGTAAAAAAACACATAGTTGTAGAACTAAGATGAAATAAAAGTTAGAAGGGCTATATTTGGCATTTAATAATGATATACTCCATTAATTACAATATAGCATATTTATTGAAAATGTGGGAAAATGTAGTTTGCAAGTGCAAAAAGATTTAGCTATTTCCCGTGATCATATTGGAGTGATAGCATTAGTAGTATTTCACTGGGGCTTTTGGATTTGTATGGTTAGATAAAGGCAATGAGTAATTATGGAATATTCTATCATCCTTTTTGTATGAAAGCAAATATTGTAATAAGAGAGAGGAAGTTAAATCCCCATTGTGTATTCAAATTAAAAGGATCAATATAAATTTATGTAATATTATTTGAACAATAAATTATATCTGTTTATATATCTCTTGCTACAAATCTCTTTAGAGGCAAAATCTCTTTAGAGATAAAATATCTCTAAAATATTTACTTAAACACTTAACTATCTCTTGCTACTTTATCTCTTTACTACTAAACAAGCCTAGAAATAGTAAATTCAGTAGCATCTCTCATCCTCAGATTATAATCTGGTAATATTCTACTAAGAGAAATCAAGATGTCTTGAAGAAGTTGATGATTCTATGCCTTTGGTAGGAAATGTGCAAGATTAATTTGGATCACCTTTCATCCTGGGAAGAATGAAAGCTATCAAAACTAGTAGCCCTAACAAAGGAACACAGGAGCTGTTAGCTGTGAAGAGGCTTCCACTGGCCAAAGATGAGACAACTTTGTAAAAATTAACTGCAATAGATTGAAGCACATAAAAAATGTTTAAATATATATATCTGATTTTTAAAATGAATAATGGCTTACTTCAAAAGATAAGAAACTGTTATCTTAAAAACAGATAGAGGAAAATAACCAAACATCTATTTTTCCAAATGGTAGATAAGGAGAAGTATTTCTTCATAAGATATTTTCCAGTTAATAGATCAAAAAACTATTGGAATTTGAATATCACCGTTTTGCAAACCTCAATGAATTGCAGTATCGATAGTTGCTGACATAACCAAGAGGAAGACAAACATGATATGCCTCCTGGTCTAAGAATACAACACTCCTCACACGATTGCTAAAAAGACCAAATTCAAGTCCAACATAGTTTCTATATCCAGTTTCCAATACAGGAAACACAGAGAACAAAGACACATGCTAAACTATACCAGAAACATACAAGATCTAAACTGTGGAACACTCAAGAGTGTTGGACTGGGTCTTTAACAGATTGATTCTTTTCTTTCTTTTCTTTTCTTTTTTTTTTTTTTTTTTTGGTAATTTTTTTTTATTATGTTAGTCACAGTACAGTACATCATTAGTTTTTGATGTAGTGTACCATGATTCATTGTTTGCATATAACACCCAGTGCTCCATGCAGTAGTCCCTCCTTAATACCCATCACTAGGCTAACCCATCCCTTTTACCCCTCCCCTCTAAAACCCTCAGTTTGTTTCCTAGAGTCCATAGTCTCTCATGGTTTGTCTCCCCTTCTGATTTCCTCCTCTTCATTTTTCTCTTCCTTCTCCTAATGTCCTCCATGACATTCCTTATGCGACACAAATAAGTGAAACCATATGATAATTGACTTTCTCTCCTTGACATATATCACTTAGCATAATCTCCTCCAGTTCCATCTATATTGATGCAAATGTTGGGTATTTATCCTTTCTGATGGCTGAGTAATACTCCATTGTGTATATGGACCACATGTTCTTTTTCAATTTGTCTCCGCTCCTTCTACAGTTTGGCTATTGTGGACATTACTGCTATGAACATGGGGGTGCATGTGGCCTTTCTTTTCACTACATCTAACATCAATTCTAAGGAAATAATGGGTTGGAGGAGAAAACTCTAGATTAAAGGAAACTGAAAAATAATACAAAAATTTTAAGAAGATGCAAGATTTAAAAAAAATTTTTTTCCCTGGGGGAACTACTATATTTAAAATTCTGTAGTTGATTCTAATGTACATTGAAGTTGGCAATTATGGGGTTAGAAATTAACCAAGTTGGAGGAAATGCCAGTTGTCTGCGTTATGCTAGGAAAGTGTGTTGGCATTAAGAAACCATGGACACAGAGGAAGAAAGGTGAGTTGTGTGCTGGAGCATTTCAGCCTTAAGATGGAAGCAGAGATTGACAAGCCATCAGACTTTAAATAAGAGAAGTGGGAGATTTAACAACTACCCTGGAGAAAGCTAGAGATAATTAAGATCCTGCCAGGCTAAACAGCTAGAGATGTTTTGATGCCAAACTCTTTTGAAGGTTGAGGATAAGCTGTCTGGAAGGACTTGAGTATAAAATATTGAGTATTATTTCAGAGTAACATTAAATACTTTTAAAATTAAATATTACTGGTAATGTTACCAGATTTTCCTTAGCGTTTATTTCTTTTTCAAATTGCTTTATGAGATAGATGGCTAGATAGTATGGTGTGGTGATAGAGGGTGGTGTGGTGATAGAGCCAGCTACCCACTGATGGCTCTGGGTTCAAATCTTTGTATTACTTTTTAGTAACTTTGTAATGTGGCAGAACTCAGCTCTTAAGTCTCAATTTCATTGTATGCCAAGTGGACATACTTTAAAGAATTGTGAAGAATAAGTCATAGTTATGTGAAAACACCACCTATTTTTAAATGTTTTATTGTTTGTTTATTTATTTATTTTTAAAGATTTTATTTATTCATTTGACAGAGACAGACACTGTAAGAGAGGAAACACAAGCAGGGGGGAGTGGGAGAGAGAGAAGCAGGCTTCCCACCAAGCAGGGAGCCTGATATGGGGCTTGACCCCAGGACCCTGGGATCATGACCTGAGCTGAAGGCAGATGCTTAATGACTGAGCCACTGAGGCGCTGTTTTTAAATGTTTTAAATATTTAATTTTAGTGTGAACTATTTACAACTTAAAAAGACATGCTAACAGATACAGATAATTACATTTAAGAAATTTTAACATGGTGCATTAAAAAAAAAAGTAGCACAGGTAAATCAAAACATCTGCATCCCTTTTTACTTTTTTTTTTAATCAAGGTATGACTCCAAAATTGTTTCATGTTATATATTATGTTTTTAACAGTTTTATTGATGTACAATTCACCTGCCGTATATTGTTTAAAGTGCACAATTCCATTTTTTTTGTCTATTCAGAGGATATACAACCATTATTATAATCCAAATTTAAAAACTGTTTGGTCCCCCAAAAAGAAACCTCGATACATTAGTGGTCACCCTCCATTCCTCCCCAAACTTCATCAGCCCTATGCAACTGATAATCTATTTTGTGTGTCCATAGATTTTCTCATCTTGAACATTTAATTTAAATGAAATAATACATTTATGGTTTTTTGTGATTGATTACATTTATTTAGTGTAATACTTTCAAAAGCTCATTTGTGTTATAGTGCTGTTTCTTTTTATTTCCAAATAATATCACACTGTATGGATATATTATTTTTTATTTAACTGTTTATCACCTGATGGACATTTGGGTCATTTTCACTTTTTTGGCTATTGTGAAAAATTTTCTGAGCATATGCATGCATGTTTTAGTTGACATATATTTTGTGTTTCTCTTGTGTATGTTCCTATGAATGGAATTGTGGTTATCATATCATAACTCTTTGTTTACTATTTTGAGGAAATAGTAAAATTACCTGTTTTCCACAATGGCTCTGCCACTTTTTTTTAAAATATTTTATTTATTTATTTGACAGAGAGAGAGAGATCATAAGTAGGCAGAGCAGCAGTCAGAGAGAGAGGGGGAAGCAGGCTCCCTGCGGAGTAGAGAGCCTGATGCGGGGCTTGATCCCAGGACCCCGAGACCATGACCTGAGCTGAAGGCAGCAGCTTAACCCACTGAGCCACCCAGGGTCCCCGCTCTGCCACTTTTTATTCCCACCAACAATGTATGAGTGTTCCAGTTTCTCCTTATCCTAGTCAGTGTGGAGTATTATGTCATGTGGTTTTAATTTGCATTTCTCTAATGACTAATGATGTTACGCATTCTTTCATGTGTTTACTCCCCACTTACATATCTTCTTTGGAGAAATGTCTACCAATTCCATAATACGTTTAAAAATTGGGTTGTTGGTTTATTGCTAAGTTATAAATGTTCTTAATGTATTCTGGATATGAGTTACTTGTCAATATATGATTTGCAAAAATTTCTCCTATTCTGACTTCTATGCATTTTAAACTTTTACATATATAAATATGATTTACATATAAATAATGTATTTAATTTATATAAATCCATGGTATTTATATAATTATGTAATTTATTTATTTTATATGTGTATTGATTTCTGGGTATTTTAATATTTACATAGGTGACATTATTAACCCTATGAAATTTGGTATTTTTCTTGGCTCTACTCAACATTTATATTGATGTATGTCCTGGCTGACAATCCAGTATAGTTCCTTCTCCAGTTAATTCATTTAACATGATGACTAGTATTCTACAGCAAGAGTAAATCATAGTTTAAGATCGTATTTTATTTTTCCTGTATATTGCCTTTCAGCCAGCTATATTTAAGAAGAGATGAGATGTTGTGAGCACATTGTTTGTTCTGTCATTCTTAACCATTACAAGGTTTGTTGTAAGGGATTTTGGGGTAGGACTGCCTCCAAAAATAGATGACTTTATAATGTCCAGTCACTATTACTCAATATAAACAGTAC
The DNA here is from genome assembly GCF_002288905.1 of Enhydra lutris kenyoni. Classification (NCBI taxonomy): domain Eukaryota; kingdom Metazoa; phylum Chordata; class Mammalia; order Carnivora; family Mustelidae; genus Enhydra; species Enhydra lutris. The sequence goes on along the minus strand of NW_019154103.1, from coordinate 14,402,314 downwards.
CCTAGAAACTTAACTTCAGTAATCATAATTTATACAGTAATTCCTTACCTCTGTTGACATAAAAGTATTAGTTTCATTCTATAGGTTGAGACATAGTCATAGTAATTAAGCTTATTAGTAATATAACATTCTTGAAGTTATAAAAGTAGAAAAAAGAAAGATGTTTGGAAATTGCAAACTGAGGATAACTCATGAAGTAAAAACAAAAATCAACTGCAAAATAAAAAACACCAAAAACCAAAAACAACGTTTGTATGGTGAACCTTGGGAAATAAAGATTGTTGAGGACATTCAGGAATGATGCTAAATACTGCACGGTGTCAAAGACCTTGACAGTTCTTTATACCAGACACTTATTTAAAAAGGTGCTGTCCCCCTCCGTCAGACATTCTGTGCCAGAAAAGTCACTATTCGTGTTTCAAGAAGCTGCAGACATTCTATTCACAGAGAATGCTCTGATTCTGAGGAGGCTATACTTTTTGACCTAGAGAAGTAGAGGAATAGAAGGAGAGCTCTAAAAAGAGACTTTCATATTTTACTGTTTTTATTACTATTTTTTTTACTTTCTAAATTTCTTCTACCTTGGCGAAGTTTTATCACATTGGTTATCAATAGCGTATATGTTTCTTTTCCATAGGTGAATTCTTTCACTCATCACTCAGCACAGAACCGTAACTCTTAAATGCTTACTTCATGTTTTGGGCTGTGGGTATTCGTTGTCATGAGACAATGATGTATATTCTCGTTACTCTTTGGCTTTATATATATATATATTTTTTTTTTAATATTTTATTTATTTATTTCACAGACAGAGATCACAAGTAGGCAGACAGGCAGGCAGAGAGGGTGGGGGGGAAGCAGGCTCCCTGCTGAGCAGAGAGCCCGATTCGGGCTCAATCCCAGGACCCTGGGATCATGACCTGAGCCAAAGGCAGAGGCTTTAACCCACTGAGCCACCCAGGCGCCCTAGCTTTATATATTTTTTTAAAGATTTATTTATTTATCTTAGAGTGAGAGGGCAGATAAGTGCAGGAAGGGGCAGAGGGCGAGAATCTTCAAGAAGACTCCCCGCTGAGTGCTAAGCTTGGCATGGACCTTGATCCCACAACCCCAAGATCATGACCTGAGCCGAAACCAAGAGACAGATACCTAGCTGACTGAGCCACTCAGGCCTCCCAGCTTTGTAATATTTAATCCAATTTTCATTATTCTTCACATATCAATCATTTTATTTAGAAAACAATTTGTATTTGTGGCTTCCCTCCTCAGACATATACAATAATTCAGTTTCTTACTATACCATAGTGTAGCAGTTAAAGAGGTTGGCCTCTGAAGTCAGATTTCCGAGATGTGTTAAAATCATCTGGGCTTTGGAGCACCTGGGGGGGCTTAGTGGGTTAAACCTCTGCCTTTGGCTCACATCATGATCTCAGGGTCCTGGGATGGAGCCTGCATTGGGTTCTCTGCTCAGCGGGGAGCCTGTTTCCACCTCTCTCTCTCTGCCTGCCTCCCTGCCTACTTGTGATCTCTCTCTCTCAAATAAATAAAATCTTTTTAAAAAATAAAACAATCTGGGCTTTGAGAGAAATGGGTGGAGGGGCCTCTGGATGTCTCAGCTGATTAAGCATCTGCTTGGGTCATGATCTCAGGCTCCTGGATCGAGCCTTGCATAGGTCTCCCTGCTCAGCAGGGAGTCTGCTTCTCGTTCTCCCTCTACCCCTCCTCCAATAACAAAATCTTAAAAAAAAAAAGAGAGAGAGAAAGAAAGAAAGAAAGAAAGAAAAGGGTAAACTTATCAATATACAGGAATAGAGGGTTGTTCATTAGACTATTTTTTAAAAAAATAGACTGGATAGTTTCTGTAACAAAAGTTAAAAATGAGTATATTCCATCACATTCTGCTTTAAGTCGACTAGATTTTTTAAATCACTTTGGGTTACATAGTAAATGTGGAAAAGTTAAAATCTTATACCAGATATTTAGAAATTCTTAATTTATAGAAATATATGTGTATAAGTCTAGCTAAGAAAAATTATAAATAACCTTCAGTAATCTCTTGGGAAATTTAGAGTATAAAACTATGTATTTTACATGTATATGCAAGCATCTTCCTTATTCTTTTAGGTTTCTTGTAATGAACATTCTAGACTTTGAAATCAAACAAAATTAACCATGGTATCATGGTTAATATTATAAAACAGCATTGTCCAAAATGATAGCCAATGGCCAGATGCAACTATTTAAACATTAATTATAAATAAATTACAATTAAGATTCAGTTTCTCAGTCCTATGAACCACATTTCAAATGTTCAATAGCTGTATGTGGCTAGCAACTATATTATAGTACTTGATGGATAGAGTACTTTTATTGTAGCAGAAAGTTCTATTGGGTGACACTGCTATCGAATATTACCAATGTTTGGAGTCGACCATTTATCTTCTCTGTCTCTACATCAATCTCTTTTAGTTGTTTTGGTCAACAATGAAAGTTTTTCCCTTAAGAGTCATACGGTACCAGTCCGCTAAGTGTCGTCAGATGATAGTTCCCATTTTTAACTAAAGATGATTTCCTGTTGCCTGGGGCTTGACAATTCACAAAGAGACCAGAGATGACAGAAACACAAATAATATAGGATTAGGAGGATTAAAGTGTGGGGGGGAAAATGACAACTGAGTGAAAACGTGAAAGAGTGAGTTTGGAGCAAATATGCAAAAAGCATCCTAGATTACTTTGTCAACAGGAACTAGTGTCATTAAAAAAAAGCTTGGCAGGTGTTTTATTCTCACAGAAGGAAAAACTACTTACTGTAATAGAAGACAGCATTACATAGGGCCTTGCTTTACATACTGATTTCATTTAATAAAAAAGGAATCAAGACTACCTTTTAACTCTACCATATATACATAATATTTGTTCATACACACACACATACACACACATATTTACATACATATTTTCTCACTTATTTTTTAAATTCAACTTATTTAAACTAAAATACCAATTCACCCATTTCTCCCACTCCCCATCTCTCACTTCTGGCAACCACCCACCTGTTCTCTTTATCAATGAGCTTATTTTATATATAAAATACATTTATTAACATATGTAAGTATATGACTTAATTCTTATTATGTATTTAATTGTATATGATTATATAGTATTACCTATATTATTATTTTACTTTGCATAATGCCCACAGGTCTATCCATATTGTCCCAAATCGCAAGATTTCATTCTTTTTTATGGCTAAATAATATTCTGTGTATATATACACATACAGTTCTTTTACTCATTCATTGATGGGCCCTTGGGTTGTTTCCATATCTTGGGTATTGTAAATAATGCTGCAGTGAACATGGGGGTGCTTATGTCTTTTCAAATTAGTGTTTTTATTTTCTTTGGATAAATACCCAGAATTGGAACTGCTGGATTTTATTGTAGCTTTATTTTTAATTTTTTGAGGAACCTCCATACTTGTCCCATAGTGCCTGCTCCAATTTACATTTCCACCAACAGGGCTCAACAGTTCCCTTTTCTCTACATTTTTGCCAACAGTTGCTATTTCCAATCTTTTTGATAACAATCATTCTGTGTGTAGTGATATCCCATTGTGAGTTTTTTTTTCAAGATTTATTTATTTGACAGAAATTGAGAGAGTACAAGTACGCAGAGAGGCAGACAGAGAGAGAGGGGGAAGCAGGCTCCCCGCTGAGTAGAGAGCCCGATGTGGGGCTCTATACCAGGACCCCGAGATCATGACCTCAGCCTAAGGCAGAGGCTTAACCCACTGAGCCACCCAGGCAGCCACCCCCCCCCATTGTGAGTTTTTGATATGCATTTCCCTGATGATTAATTATGTAGAGTATGTTTTCATGTACCTGTTGGCTATCTGTATACCTGTTTTAGAGTCTTCTGCCTACTTTGTAATCACATGATCTTCTGCTGTTACATTGTATGAGTTCTTTATATATTTTGGATATTAGTCATTTATCAGATAAATAATTTACAAATATTTTCTTCCATTCAGTAGGTTGCTTTTTCATTCCGTTGATGTTTCTTGTTTTGAGTTTCTGTTGCTTTGTTTGGTTGGTTGGTTGGTTTCTTCTTTTGCTATGCAGAAACTTTTTAAGTAGATGTAGTCCCAATTCTTTATTTGCTTTTATTGCTTTTGCTTTTGGTAACAGATTAAAAAAGTCACCACCAAGATCTATGTCAGACAACTTGTTACCTATGTTTTCTTTTAGGAGTTCTGTGATTTCAGGTCCTTCACATTCACGTCTTTAATCTATTTTGACTTAAATTTTTGCATGTGGTGAAGGATAGCGGTCCAGTTTCAATCTTTTGCAATAGGCTGTCCAATTATCTCAGCAACATTTATTAAAGAAGCTGTCTTCTCCCCCACTGAATATTCTTGGCTCCTTTGTCATAATATATATATATTCTTTTATTCTCAGTTTGGTCACCTAAAATAGTCAAGATACTAAAAACTGCTTTTAATATCAAAAGAGAAGTATAGTTTCCTAGTTAATGAGTTCACATTTGCAGGATTTACTTCATACAATTCTTTATATTCTATGTATAAAATAAAATTAGTTGATATTTAGTATTTTGGAAAATTAAAATTTTCAACAAATAAGTATTTCTAACACTTAAAACATCCATTTAAAAGTAAATATTTGAAATTATTTATTTTTTTCATAGATGGTTATCTAAAATTTTATGACCATTTTTAGCCTTATTAAGTAAATTGTAAGAGTAATGTTTAATACTTTCTCAACTAACTGGCCTGATAATCATGCCCAATAGTTTTCATAGTAATTCTAACACAGTATGGACCCCACGACTATTGAGATTAGGTTTGCTTCTGAAGTAACGGCTATCGGTAAATTGTGATTCTGAAGCCCATTATACACTTTTTTTTTTTTTTCCTCCTTGTAAAGTGTAACTTCACAGTAGATCAAATACTAACACTTCTTGCTTTTCTTAACAAGTTTCACTATCATTTTGATAAGAAATCAAGGTTTCCGAAAGAACCAGACGGAAAAGTTTAAGTGAATACACTTAACTCTATATGAATTGCCAAACCATTGGGTTGTTATTTGAGGGTTGGACATGCCTCCTCTGCAGAGCTCCTGGGCTTTATGACAATATTCTTCTTCATTCTTCTTCATTCTTCCAAAGGTGTTCTTATTTATTTCCTGTGAGGCTGGAACCTAAGTCTGGATATAACTGATGTTGTGAAAGTGGGTTGCTGCCATGCTTCAGAAAACTATGAGTGTCTTTTTAGTTATGTTGATTCAAAACTGGGGGGAGAGCTGTAGAAATGAATGGAAAGGCAGAATTAATGTAAGAACTAACTTTAAGAACCAGAAGTTTTCTTAAGGCTATTCTTGACAGAAACCAAGAATAATCTCTTCCTTAAAAGCAAAAATATGAGTGAAGTATTCACCCCTATTTACTTGATTTCTTATAACTTGCCTCATGTTAAGAACATTTGCAAAATATTTTACACATTTGCTAAATGTATCTTATTGTACACTAGCAAATGTTAAGTTGAATGCTATGTGTATAGTAAAATAATTTTGAAAACCATCTACTTACCTAGTAAAGGAAAAGGGTAACTTTAAGTTCCAGTCTACTTGGTAGGATTTAAAATTTTTTATCATTAATAAGTATTAAGTTGTCTCGAAATTAAATCCCTTTGTATGTTTTTGAGGGTAATAAAAATAAACAGTTTGTTTTTACTGATTGCTTTTTAAGTAAATATGAGTGAGCCATAACAAAAAAGAAATCTACACAGAATTATGAAAGCATTCAGAGGCAGATATCCCTTTGAGAGAAAATTACTTTTTTTTCTTTTAAGAAAGGAAGATGGTTTTAAATTCTCAGCAAGGAGTCACCATCTCAATTAAAAATGATTCTGAATAGGGACTTAAAAGCTGCTAGTTCATTTCGTTTATGTTTTGGCCATTAGAACCATATATTAGCAGAAACTAAAGTGATAGGAAATTAGTTTGAATTCATTTTAGAAATAATAAAGAATAAATACTGTGTCCTATTCTTTACATGTAATATTTGAATCTCTTATTACCAGTTACATAATCAAAGAGTCAAAGGCCCAAACTGGTCTTGGAGTGAGTATATCTGATTGATCAGGTAGATGGTGCTTTACATGTGCAGTAACAGAGGAAGATTGTATCCGTTGAAAGTCCTTAGAGTGAAAAACATTTATTCACATTTTCAATACAGACTGGTTTTTACCTGTATGAGGAGAGTAAAGATATCTTCTGTTTTTATTTATCTGATATGACTCACTGTTTGAAACAGATCGAGACAGCCAGATTGGAGTGAACAGAGCTTTTTAGTAATTGTTCTTTATGAGTGTGCACTGTTTCCAGGAGATACCCATGGGCTTATGTTTGCAGTTCTCTTTAATATTAAAACATAATAATCAGCACGCTAAAAATATCACCTTTTACTCCCATAGATACTAATAACCATGTTATTAAAGATATTGAGGGCCCTCCATTTTGGTGATAGAGGTTCAAGCCCTCTTGCATTTTGTCCATCCTGTCACCCAGGGCTGCCAATCTGCAGTAGGGCCATTTTTTCCTGCAGGAACGTAGGGGGTGATTCATCTTGTTTATCTGAAAGAAATCACCTAAGATAATTTGTTTTTGTTGTTGTTGTTTGTTTTTTTAGAGTAAGCCTGAGCCGGAGTGGGGGGTGTGGGTGGAGGAGAGGGGAAGAGAGGATCTCAAGCAAGCTCCTCGCCCAGCACAGAGCCTGATGCAGGGCTCAGTCTCATAGCCCTGAGATCATGACTTGAGCAGACATCAAGACTCAGATGCTTAACTGAGCCACCCAGGAACCCCTGTCCCCTAAAATAGTTAATGCCAAACTGCACAGCCAAACATGACATCTCTAAAAATTATTCATATAAAAATGAGCTATCTTTTATAAAATTACTGAACTCTACCAAAGTATTTAAAAATTTGTTCCTAAGTTTTGAAAATAAGGTAATTCCAGTTTCAAGACGTAAGAAGAAAATGAAGCCAACCTGAATGACATTAGATTCTGGACATTTTATGGTGTTAGGTATTTAATACTGGCCCATTTCATTGTTAGGATTTGCAAACATCAGTATCTGAATCTTTATAATGAAGAAGTTGAATTCTCCATATACATTTCTGAAAAGTGCTAGTGACAGAAGGCAGCACGTAGTAGAGTTGGGGGGCAAGTGAGACAGTGACTGGAATAGTGTATCTTCTGTTAAGGGAGGACCAAGGACAAACTGGGAACCTAAGGGGGAGAATGGAGCTAAGTGGAGCCATTAAATCAGAGTTTATCAAGAGCCACATAGGATGAGAAAAATATTATCACTGGTTGTTTCTTTTACAAACTCAAGTATAATGTGTGTAGACACCTAAGTCATGTGCAGTGAAGTCAGCTCAGTTCCTCCTATTACTCAGTTTTCCTTCTTTTAAAAAAATTGTGTCTAATGCCATTTCTTGTTTTCATTTTTGAGTTAGCATTTTTTTTTCAGACAAGGACTACAATTTTTTTTTTTTTTTCTTATGGTCTCAAACCTGATTTACATAGAGAATGATAATAGTAACTCAAATGGTCCTCACTTAGCAGTATATTGCTGCCAACATCACAGATGAAAAGAAATCCTTTCCTTGTACCCATACTTAAAAAATCGCCCCATCGTCGGAATCTGATAGAGAAGGTAAACTTTTTCAAAGAAAGAGCTTATATATTTTGCAGTAAATAAATATAAAGTGTGCTTAACTTTTTGCCTTTATCATGTTTACCACTTATACTTTTATGTTTATTTGATACCTGGGGAAATGTGGCTTCAACTTCAATCCAAAATGTGTTGTGGATTTATACTTCAATAAATTTACTTTAAAAATACCCAAATAGCACAGTAGAAAAAGAATATTCAAGATGTCAAAATGTCTTTCAGTGTATCATAGCTTCTCTTTGAAGAGCTGGGTTAGTAATAAGAATTTAGAGATGTTTGATTCTTTACAGTTCATAATAAACTTTGTAGAGGAAAAATAAAAAGATAATGATAATAGTAATAATATTCTCAGTTCTCAGATGTGCTGAAAAAGGCCAAATGCTCCTAAACACCAATAAATAGAAGGCTCTTTTGAATTCATTGAGTATGCCAGAATCCCATTACCCTTTTGTCTAGGAGTGAACAGTGGAGTTTTCTCTCGCAGATTCAGATCATGTATTATGAGATTCAGCAAACAGTCGGGAAGGAATGATGGCAGTAATACCACACCTGGAACTAGAAAGATGTATCGTATCTGGAACAGCTATGTTGGACAAAGTTTTTTTGTTTTGTTTTGTTTTTTGTTTTGTTTTGTTTTTCAACGTATACATTCTCTGTTTGATGTGATTATTTTTTTCTCTATTTCTTCTGAAAGCTTGTGTATGGGTACATACATACACACAGATACTGTATGAAAACATGTTCTTATTATATTTGAGTGTGTAGTTAACTAGACTAAGGGGACTTCTTAAATGAATGGGCGTGATTTATTCCCTTGTAAAAGGGAAGACTGATGGTGTTAACAATGAACATTTTCTTTCCAAATGAGGCTTACATTTTGAATGACACCATAAGACCTACAAACACTTTTGACACATATTGTAAAAGATTAGGGTATATTTGTGTTCCAGGGCTGAGCTAGCTTCTGAGGATTTTTGTGAGCCTTTTCATTTTGCCCTTGGCTGACTCAGTTCTGGGAATAGTGTGGGACAGATATCTGAACCAGATTGCTTTTGGAGAGTCCCCACCATTAAAATAATCTTTACTGGCTTAACTTGTGAATAAACTTGTACATACCAAAAGCAAAGAAGCAAAAATAAAAGTATAAACACTTTCCCTACACATGATTATAATGAGGTTGATTGTTAATAAGAGGAATTTGTGAAGATATTTTTTTCTTTTGAAATGGAATAGATTTTTATTGTACCTGGGGATGGATGTCCTTTGAATGCATTTCAGATGTGTTTTTCATATGCTCAAGACTAATATGGTAGCTTTCCTTTAGCAGAAGAATTTTCTGCTATGCCCATTCTTGCCCAGCTGACCTAGCAATTTACATTAATTGATATCTCAATTTACTGATCAGTCACAATTTATCTAAAACCCCCCATGGACCAGGTTTGCAATACAGAGTGATGCCATCCAAGGATAAGAATTCTCTTGAATGAGGCTCAGTTTACTGTCACATAGTGATGCAGTGAGAAGCAGAAAAAGTGTTTTCCAACATTGCATCCTTCCCTTAGTGTGACACGGACAGAATGGTAAATAGTCTACTTTGGTCCACATGTGTGATTCACATTCAAAATATTTTCTTGGTCCCAAATTCATGGACAAATACGTTTCATGTGATTTAAATGTTTAAAAGTGTTTCTTTTACCCTTGCATTTTATTTGTCTGATCTATATTTTTTTCCTGTGCAATAAGCTGATAAATATTCTAGCCAGGTTTGTTGTTTTTTTTTTTAAATAATTCTTTTTGCCTTTCTTTTGTAGCTTTTGACTGACATCTATTCACTTCAAGGGTGATTTTCCTGTTGGCAAGAGGCAGAAGAGACACACCAAGCATCACCTTCAGGAACAAGCAATTTAAGTACTATAATGAGATGGGTCTTTTCAGAGTCTATAATTGGTGACAAGGTATGGCAGCTTCCTATCAGACAAAGATGTACAACACAGAGCTTATTAATGAGGATGGAGCGTCATACTCAAGAAAGCTTCCTGTGACTATGAGACAGGAGAATATAACAGATAGTGTAGGTTGTTACTAAGTCCAATATCTCCAATTTGCATCATAAAACCTTTATGTAAGCCAATTTAAGCTAATCCAGAATGGGCTATTTTCCCCCTTTAGAATTCACTAGGGTAGCCAGCAATCCATCACTTTGGATCCCAGCCCTCCCAGACAACAGCAATAATCATCTAAACTTGCAGATATGCTCAATTTAATTGGGTTAGTTTAGTAACCTTCCTTGTATTAGAGCCAACTTGCAAAGAGATATAATATTTTCACAGTTATGAAGACATAGCAGCTGGCCATAGTAAGATTTGATTGTGGATCAAGAAATCAGATTTTCGTCAAGTTAAGAACTCTTCATGGAAATATATATGGAATAAATAATAAAGTAAAATGATTAACAGGGAGACCTACAAAGATATTGGCAAGGCATACAAAAACTGCCTTACCGATAATGCTGAAATCTGCTACTCAGCTTACTCTGATAGCTTTTTACTAGTATTTTTGGGGAAGAATATTAGTTTTAAATAAAACCAAAAGATGAAGAAGTAGATAATGAAATGATATATTAATATTGAGAAGCTTTATGAATCTTCAAGATGTTGAAATTATTTTGTAAATGCTAATTTATTAAGCTTTATACAATTTTCTAAAAAAAAGATAACAGTGTCTTTTTTTTTTAACATTCTTAAACACTTAAAAAATAAATATGTTTTATGCAGTCAAATACAATTTCAAGGGAAGTCAGAAAGAAAACCCAGGTGTTTGGTTTCTGGTGTTTGGTTCTGAGGAATGATACTTTTTTTCATGTGAACAATAGAAAAGTTATTAGAAAATAAATACCTCTTCTTAAATGTAACACTGGGACCCATTTGGATGAGGTAAGTGACCAAGATGCTGAGGAATAAAGCACTGTACGATCCTCTCACCATCTGCAGCATATTAACAGATTTCTGCAATGAGTTGTTTATAGTGTAATTACAAAGAAAAACAAGGATAAAATAAAACAGAATGAAAGATAAAGGATTGTTCAACTTCAAATGTCCTTTTCCTGGAAAGCACTTATTCTCAGAGAAAGCTGCCCCCTTTTCAGCATATATTGCTTCAAGGGGGGTCTTTCTGTTCATAATTATGGGCCCTTTATTCTATGAAGTTGTAGGATTCTCCCTCAGATTGTCACTCAATAGTAATATTTCTAGGGAGTTTGTGAATTTCCAAGTAATTGAAATATTTCTTGAAGTCCAAATTTGGCCGCCTTTGATTATAAGCTGGAAATCATAGCTCAGTAAAACTTTAAGGATCATTTAAAATTACAATTGTGTAGTGATGAAAATGTTCAGGACCACATTTTGAACCAGCAGTGATTGCATAGTATTTATTACTAATGCATTGCATATGACATGTTCTGCGAAGCCAGAAGCATTTCCTTTGGGCATCAGGACTAGGGAGAAGTCTCAGGAGCCGGAGACTAGCTTTTCCTACTTGGTTAGGGCCAGGTCGGGGCTGGTGAAGTAGAATTACAGGTTCTATGGAGGATGGAAAGGCCTGTTTTGTTTCATTCCCTTCATCTGAACTTTGTTCTTTCCCTCAGGGATCTATGGTTTGGGTCTAACCCAAATCCTCATCAAAACTAGAATAAGTTCATTTTCTGCCTGATTTAGCATTTATAAAGTAAGGAAGTAAAAGGGCAGAGATTCATTTGATTCATTAAGACCTTCCAGTATCTTAGGTGATACCTTTAAAATTAGTGCTGTGAGGGGTTTGGGGGGGGGGTTGCTGGGTGGCTCAGTGTGTTAAAGCCTCTGCCTTCGGCTCAGGTTATTTTCCCAGGGTCCTGGGATTGAGCCCCGCATCGGGCTCTCTGCTCAGCAGAGAACCTGCTTCCTCCTCTCTCTCTGCCTGCCTCTCTGCCTGCTTGTGATCTCTGTCTGTCAAATAAATAAATAAAATCTTTAAAAAAAAATTAAAATCAGCGCTGCAGGATTTATGAAATATTGAAATATCTAATTTAGTGAATCTGCTTGTGTATTAAATTTACATTTCATATGCCTGTTATATTTGTTTCCCACTTTCTTTTCTGGGTAGAGAAATAAATAACTGAGTTTTAAAGACTCCAGTTTAAATCTTTAGATCCCCTTGTATTCGTCCATTCTTCCCAGAAACAGCTTTGAAACAACCACAGATGGAGCAGCAACATGTGTTGACTAGAGTATGGGCTTTGATATCAGGCACTCCTGAGGTCAGTACTTTTTAGTTTTAGGATCATAAACCTCTCTGCCTGTTTGAGCTTCCCCTTTCTCATTTATGAGCAAAAGTGATAATGTTCACTTTGTAGGAGTAGTTAGGTGTTTAGAAATAATACATGTAAAGTGTCCCTCTTGGGAACTACTGTTTATTACGTGCACTGTGGATATTCTTGCTATTATCATTCCTACTGTTCGTAGGTGGGGGCAAGTTCTCGGGTAAGGACTGGTATGGGGCTCATGGGATAGCTGATCTTTTCCACGTATCCTGCTCCTGTGGCAAACTCTGTGCCTTTTCTCTAAGTGATTCATTCGCATCTTGCCTGGCCACCTGCTCGCAACCTCACCACTCTTTCATTAAGTGTTCAGTAATAAAAAGAAGATAACAGTTTGCAACTTCTAAGCTTGGTGACTCAGCTCTCACTCTGCTTGTTAAGTCACCTACATTTCCCCTCACTTGATGCAGCAGAACCTTGGGAATAAGGATGTTTGAGGATGTAAACTTTTGTTTTTTCACACCCTGAAACTTAAAAAAAAATACTTCTCAATATGTCCTGTCTTTTCTCTGAAATAATGTTTTGTGTACAAAAAAAAATGAAAGGGAAATTTGATGAGTGTTCAGAAATTATCATTACTATCAAAATTCAAGTATATTTTCTTTTTTTTTAAAGATTTTATTTATTATTTGACAGAGAGAAAGAGAGATCACAAATAGGCAGAGAGACAGGCAGAGAGAGAGGAGGAAGCAGGCTCCCTGCCAAGCAGAGAGCCCGATGCGGGGCTCGATCCCAGGACCCTGAGACCATGACCCGAGCCGAAGGCAGAGGCCCAACCCACTGAGCTACCTAGGTGCCCCTCAAGTATATTTTCTTATAGATAAGCTTATATCTACTGTTCCAGGCCTTTTGTAGATACAGGTTTTAGAATAGGTATAACAACAGTTAAAATTATTTCAGCAATGAAACCTAATAAAAATATGAGGAATTTGAATTTAAGATCTTTTAAAAAGAGTCTAATATGAAGGGAAAGAAAGAACTATCAATGCCAGCAATGATTTTTTTCAGTTAGGTGGGACTCTCTTATAAACTATGTCTTTAAAATGAATGAAGACATATTTCATCCTGTTACTTTTTCTGACAGGTGTCATTTTTCCAGGGCAAATGTTTGAATATCTTAGGTACTTTTAGAAAGTAACAGCTGCTAATAATCTCTGAAGTTTGAAACTGATAACCACAGTCCATCAGGTGTGGAGCTGAGCTGAACCTTCTTTCATTATTGTTGGAGACGTGTATTCTTCCTTTCTAGGGAACTTTTTTTGCAGAGAGTCAGGTAACACACTATGACTGGCTGAAAATAATTTGAAATTGGAGTTTTTTAAAACCTACATATCTACAAAGATGTCCCGGCTGCTCAACTTTCAGGAGAAAAAGAAAACCTTTAAGTCCTTATCAAACACTTAGATCTTAACTCTTGCCGTTTTTCTTCTTCCTGCAGGCAACTTAATTTCTCTAATTCTCTATGTTTTACATCTGTACTCATGAAAAAGTGTTTTGGCTCCTTGACCCTCCTATGTTGTATAACTTATTTGAGTCACTTTTAGTCTTGTTTCCAGAAATCTGAAGAATATTCCTCTATTACAATAAATAGCTCACTTTGCTTCCTAGTTACTCCTTCTTTAAGTTAATGTTGTCTTCTCCCTGGGCATTTTCACCTATGAGCGAGAAGTAGCATAGAAAATGATGGGTCTCCTCATTCTCTGAGAGGGTTTACACATTGCTGACCCCAAAGGAGGTGGCAGGTAGACTCCTAGAAAGAGAGTAGCTGACAGCTCTTTGGTGGCACTAGCAAGCAAATGTGTTGTCTTGATTTGTAAAGGGTTTTAATGTCATCAATAGTAATTCAGCAAAGAGAGAGTTGTAAAATGCAGCTCAAAATGTAGCAAATTGCATCATTGTTAGTGCTTTAGAATTTTAAAATATCTGCAGCAGATGGTAGAGTGCTAGGAGCAATGTCTTGCTTTAGTGTCTAGGAAAAGTTTATGTCATCATAAACCCTAGCGTGATTGTGGCTTCTTTGGCCTGCTGGAAAAAGTTGTTATTTATTTTCCTTCAAATAATAATTTGCTTTTAAAAATATTTAGCAGAGTATCAAGAAATCAGGATTTCTCAGAGAAGTGGTTCACTTTCCAAAGACAGAAACGAATATTATATAGTAGCCTTAGAAATGAGGACATGTTTCGAAACAACATAATAGAGGTTAGAATAAAGGTTAGGCAGAAAAGTTTTCTGCTATATGTTGTACAGTTTGGTTTTAAATGTCCTAAATAAGAAGTTCTTGCTACCAAAAAATTGGGGGAAAGTTCAGTAATGTACAAACCCAATAATGTACAAATTCATCAAATTTTAGTTCTGGAAGCTTCTTTAAATATTTTAGCTCCTTTTATCCCATTATTTATAAATGGCAGAATTACAGCTGTCATGATCTACCCAAGAACATACACTTGGAATAAGGCCGCGAGGGATCTCTTCTTTTCCTCAACTTAGATTGGTGTTTTGCATTTTTCCAGTGCATTAAAGTAAAAAATTTAATAAACTAATAATTGTGATAGTACAAAAACTTCTTAAATTGAAATTGGTAATTATCTGTGCAATAATTACAGCTATCAATCTCCTAGAACCTGGAAGAAATTAAGAAATGGGTTGCCTTATTTCTGAGAATCATGCAGAAACCCCCAAATGAAAAATAGGTTAAAGTGTAATTCTATTTTTTTAGAAGCAAATAGGACAAAAACACACACACACAAAAACAACAGCCCAGAACACTTCAAAATAGGAATCATTTTACTAGCAAATACTATACACAAATCATCTTGGGTTATAAATTATGGGCTACTAGGATAGGCTTTAAAGCCAGTCCATCTGGGATGGAATCTTAGCTCTGCCACTTAGAACCATACCATTTAAGCCTGTTTCTTTCTTTTTTTTTTTTAATTTTTATTCTAATTCCAGTTAGTTAACATACATTGTAATACTAATTTCAGGTATATGGTATAGTGATTCACCATTTCCATAAATCACCTGGTGCTCATCAGGACAAACGTACTCCTTAACCCCTATCACTTGTTTCACCATCCTGTGGCCCACTACCACCCCCTCACCCCCACTCCTCTACCCCCTTACCTCCCTATCCCCCTACCTGCCTCCCCTCTGGTAACTGTCAGTCCATTCTCTATAGTTAAGATTCTGTTTCTTGGTTTGTCTCCCTCCCTCTCTCTCTCTCTCTCTTTCTTTTTTTCCTTTGTTAAGTATGTTTTTTTAATCTGTGCTATGGTTTTCTTGTCTGTAAAATGGAGTTACCTATTCCAAAATGTCATTGTGAAGATTAAATGAATTAATAATGTAAAAACACTTGTAAAAATCTCTGGCAAACAGCAAGCTTATAGGAAATTCAACTGCTCTTTTTATTATAGATTAAAGTTAGTGCATTATTGAGTGAACTTTTTTCAGAAAGATAGCATGGCAGTGGTAGAGAGGAGCAGGAATGCATTGCTGATTCTGAGGAAAGCTATCAAGTGCTGAAGAATTAGTAGAAAAACAGGGCCCAGAGCAGTTTACAAGAGAGGTGCTCCCCAAATCATTTTCTACTTTATTCTATGGAAATTGCCCCAAAATAGACAGAATTAGCTCTTTTTAGTTTCCCTCTTAATCTGCTTCAGTTTCTCCAACCTTCTGTACCTTAGTTTCATTCTCTTTATCTGGGTACACATACACACATGTGTATACGTATATGCATTTTTCCCTTAAAATTATGCTGGGGAGATTGTTATTCCACTTGAGATTACTAAGGAAAAAAATGCTCAGATAAGAATAAGGCTGTTGGCTTTTCTATTTTGTGCTGAATCTCTCTTGATAATACTCGAGGGAGAAAAGTTAATCTTGGGGGAGACAACAGAGGAGGATTTTTATTCTGCCCTGTAGCATCACAAAAGTCTAAGAGTTGACTTCACTTGTTTCTCACAGTTCTCCTGAGACCAAGGGACCAGGTTAGCATTTTCACTAACTCATAGTTGTTCCATGCCCTCAGCCCCCACCACTGTCTCCCTTCCCGAAGGCCATACATACACACTGTGTGGCTCTGCTGCTCTCAGAAAGCTGAGGGAAAAAGTAAACAACGCAACAGTCAAAACAAAGGCAGAGCACGTTGCTAGGCATGCTTGGGGAATATTTCCAGACATCTTTTATTTTGAACCTCAGTTCTTGTTGCCTTAGTCACCAGTCTGTAGAGATTCTTTTCTTTTGATATAACATTTTTTTTAAAGATTTTTATTTATTTATTTGACAGACAGAGATCACAACTAGGCAGAGAGGCAGGCAGAGAAAGAGAGGAGGAAGCAGGCTTCCCGTGGAACAGAGAGCCCGATGTGGGGCTCGATCCCAGGACCCTGGGATCATGACCTGAGCCAAAGGCAGAGGCTTTCACCCACTGAGCCACCCAGGCGCCCCTTGATATAACATTTTGACCTTTATCTTACACTCTTTTTAGTTATATGTAAAGTTAGTTGTCAGGAGCCAGCATTCCTTGGCCCTTACCCACTGCATGTTACTTTATGATCAAGGACAAAGACATTGATGCTGCTGGCTGATGTCCCTGCCCTGTTCCTGCCACCACTGACATTCACCTTTCTGGCTGTCACTCTTGAAAAACAACGTATTGTTTTTGAGGGTCATCTTCTATCACAGATTCAGTCCTCAATGTATATGAACAAAAAGCTCATCCTTCTCCACAATCTTTGTCAGTTCAGCACAGCTGTCCAACCACAAGATACAAAAGAAATCTGTTAGAACACGACTCATTTTTACATGGGTTAACAAGTGCTAAATATCACATCAGAACTAAAGAAAATTGTTAAAGTCACCCAAATAAGAGAGAGTATATACTTCCCATATAAACTGAGTATAAATTTCCCCCAGTGTCATTATGTGTGTTTTTCCTGTGCCAGAGAAAGACTACAAGGACAGAGCTCTTTTTTTTCTAGTGGCCTCTCATCCTTTGTTGACAGTTAGATGCCACAGTGTTCTAGGAAATACCTGTAATTCATTCCATTATTGTGTATGAAAAAATTGCTGTCCTTTTTGTCATCTTCTCTGTAACTCAAATGTAGATGGACACCTTTGACTGTCAATTTCTTCATTCTTCTTTGTTGGTACACAGTAAATATTGCTTGTATATTTTCCTTTGGAACTAAGATGTCAAACATGAAGCATATGTGAAATATAGGGGTTTTTGATATCTAAGTCTCCTTTTCCTGTATCAGAAGATTGGTAAGATAGCAAAATTCTTATAACACAGATATATATGATAATGGAATGATCACTTGTAAAACTAGTCCCTACTCTCCACTCTTGGCACCTAATCGCTTTTCATTAGGTTTTTATTGACCACTTTCAACTGATTGTCAGAAGACAGTGCAAAGAAAAGGTGGGACAAATGTATTGCTACATGAATCTGAATCTTGTTAAAAAAAAAAAAGGTAGAGTTATGAAATCAGTGTGTCTTGGAATAATCCCACATTGTCGTCTTCGTTCCAAACTGAGCTCTGGATTTATTTTTCCCCCTCCAGGGACCTACATAAATCTTTATTTCCAGAGGGAATTCTAATTAGACTATTCTAATGGCTGGCATCTCCCTCTTAACTATCATTGAACCAGGATAAGCCTGTGACTCAAGTCGTCTATTCAGTAGATGAAATGACTTCTCTCGTAGATTTTGAGAGGAATGGAGTTTTAGCTTTCACATGTTCTCTTCTTGTGGAAGTCGATAACCTTCAGATGCCTCGGGCTCCCACTGTGCTACTACAAGGGAACCACCCTTCGGATGAAGTTTAGGATATGGAAGGTAGGTTGAGAAAACAAACAAGAGGTTTTGACAGCGTCATTGAACACACTCTAGCTCCAGTTATGTCTACTAATAAATTTCCTTGAAAAAGAATACACTTATCATGATAGGAACTAAGTAATGTATAGAATTGTTGAATCACTGTATTGTACCTCAATATAATATATCTTGACTATATTGGAAAGAGAAAGCCTTAATTGAAAACATTTCCTTGAAATTAACAAACTCTTGAGTTAAGAATGTTAGATATTTAAGCAAAATTATATAGTTTCATAATTGAAAGTTACAGGGAAGAATTATTGGAATGACAAGCCAGAACAGTGACCGTTGGGTATATTGAAGACTGAGACCAGTTACCAATTGCAAAAGAAAATTTCCAAGTATAAGGATATTTTATGCACCCAAAAGAGAATATTGAGATACCAGAAAATCAAGAGAGGACTTCAGAAACTTGATAGGTTACTAGAATATTTTTTTCAAGTATATATTATTTTATGATCAAGCTGGGTCTGAGAAATATCAAGGTGTTCTGTCTGCCTTAAAGAATTTCACTGGAAAAATTTGCCTCCTTCCAAAAAAGAACTTTATTCCAAAATTAGTACATATTATCAGTGAATATTAAGTCATTAATAATTGAATGGATTATTTAAAAATTTGTTTCTTATCTTTAAATATAAATTTCTAAAATATTGTTAATTATTTGAAATGGATTGAATTTCAGTTGATCCTTTTCTGTAACAATTATCACATGCAAAACACTTTTTGCGTATAATCAGTCATGATTTACTGTTTCCAGTTTCAGGTAGAAATGAAATTATAAACGGAATTACTAGATATCTCTTTTTCAAAATAACTAAAATAGTATTATACCATAAATTAATGCATATGATAAGACAAATCATATATTTTACAAAATGACATTGATTCTAATGTCATAGCACATATACCATGGCTAGCTTACAAAATGATTCCCATTATGGCCAAGAAAAGTGTTCAAAAAGGGCTTCCTTCTTTCAGAATATGTTTTCCTCCAAACATTCTTTTTCTTTAACATTATAATCAATGATAAACATTTCTAAGTGACCAACATTTGGTAGGCACTGTAAAGTCAAAGAAATAGGAGTCATGATACCTCCCAATAGAAAGTTTTTTCTAGTTGTGTAGAAAAAAAAAAAGAAAGAACTGTATAGAGCATTAAGGTAGAATAGAGCTAAGGACCAAACCAGGGCTAGAGATAGCAGGTACTAGAATCATTGTGGTTCCTACAGACCAAACTCACACTACCCAGACACCAGAAAGATTATAATCTACCAGCATTCCTGAGTTTACTATTCCAGATAAGTCCATGGATCATAGACAACGGCATCATCTTGGAGCTTGTTAGAAATGCAGACTCTCTGGCCCTGTCCTGAATCCACTCGATCACAGTCTTTGTTAACAAATCCCCAGGTGATTTATATACATGGTGAAGTTTAAGAAACATTGTATGCAGAGTATGAAGGAAAGAGATTGCAACCATTCTTTTCCCAGTTTTTTTCCTGACTTGGCTGGCTGTAAGTCTTTAATGTCAGCCTTAATATATACACAGATTTCTTATTTATTTTACAATCAGTATTAATGTTCTTTATGCAGGATGACTCTGCCAAGATGGGCACTCTACAACCACTGTGTCAGAGTAGGAGGGCTTCCGTGCAGAGTTCTCATTCCCAGGAATCACCCATGGACTTCCTCTTCCTTATCTTCAGTTTGACTGCAAGAATGTATGGGAAAGAAGAATGAGCACTTGACAGGCGTCCTGGTTTCTGATCTCTGTTTGGGCACTAAATAGCAGCATGATTTCAATCACGTAATTATTGCAGGTAGTATTTTCTTTTCAATAACATGGTATTGAATGATCACTGAGTCTTCTTTTAGCTCTGAAACTTAATAATTCGATTTCAGGTTATCATACATTAAAAGATAAAATATAGGAGACCGATACTACGTAACCTTCCGTGTGGTTTTTCAGAGACGAGAATGTTGAGTTGGTGCTGTGTGTGGAGTATGCATGAAAGCAGATTGTTGTTGGGGTAAAAATAAGAAAATGCTGAGATGCCTCAATGCCATGCTGTTATTTAAAGGAACTTTTTGCTTACTTTAAAATACAAAACAGATTTTTTACCTTCAACAGCCAACTTGGAAATACTGTACATATTTCTTATGTAAGCTAAACATTGTTGGTATGACTCCTAAAAAGAAGAATCCTAATGAATTCAACCTTGCCCTGTATATTTATTTTCTTATTTCTGTCTTTGACCTAATTTCCTCACACATTTTTCTCTTGCTTAGAGTTGTGTTATTTTGAAGACTAGAAGCTTCTTATTCAAGGGCTTGCCTTCAAAAATTCATAAGGTAAGTGATTATTGAGTGTCTCTTAGGGACAAAGCAATGCTTATCTTCATGGGAAATTTAAAGAAATAAAACAAGTCCATGATGTTAACATTTTTGAGTAACAGTTATATAATTAAGGTCATTATAAATTCAGGCACACTATTTACTGTGGTAGCACTTGACTATCAGACACTGTGTATACTAGATATGATCTTAGTTAATCCTCTTGACAGTGCTATAAATTAAGTACTATTACTTCTGTTTAACAGAGGAAGTAGCTGAGATTTAGGGAATTAAGTTATTTACCCAAGGCTACTGAACTTCTAATACAAAACTTAGCACATCATACTCATGCTATGTTAGAAAAGGTTTTCTAAAGGCACCTGGGTGGCTCAGTCAGTTAAGCGTCCAGCTCTTGGTTTCAGCTCAGGTCATGATTTCACAGGTCTTGAGATAGGGCCCTGTGTCAAGCTCTGCGCTCAGTAGGGAGTCTGCTTGAAAGTTCTGTCCCTTTGCCCCTCCCCTCATGTATGTACACGCTCTCTCTCTTTCTTGGAAATAAATCTTTAAAAAAAAAAAAAAGTTTTTCTGACCTTGAAAGGTATATTGAAATAAGACAATGATGGAGTATTAAGAAGAAAACAAAACAAGTAAAAGGCTACAGTAGTGGTCCTGCAAATAGGTAATGCAGGCTTGAGCCATGGCATTATGAGTTGAATTGTACCCCCTCCAAAAAGATACATATTGAAGCTCTAAACCACAGTACCTCAAAATGTGGCCTTATTTGTAGGAAATAGGGTCACTGCAGATGTAATTAATTAAAATGAAGTCGTACTGGAGTATAGGGGGCCCCTAATTCAATATAAGTTATGTCCTTATAAGAAGATGGTCATGTGAACAGTAACCTGCAGGGAGAACAACATGGGGCTATAGAAGCAGAAGTTAGTGTTGCACCAACAAGCCAAGGAACCCTAAAGATTGTCTGCAAACTA
The DNA here is from genome assembly GCF_002288905.1 of Enhydra lutris kenyoni. Taxonomy (NCBI): domain Eukaryota; kingdom Metazoa; phylum Chordata; class Mammalia; order Carnivora; family Mustelidae; genus Enhydra; species Enhydra lutris. The sequence goes on along the minus strand of NW_019154103.1, from coordinate 14,381,009 downwards.
CCAGAAGCTAAGAAGAGTCACGGAAGGATTCTCCTGCAGACTTCCAGGTGAATGTGGCCCTGCCAACACCCTGATTTTGGACCCACAGCCTCCAGAACTGTGAGACCTACATTTCTGTTAGTTTAAGCCACAGTTTGTGGTACTTCGTTACCGAAGCCCTTGAGAAACGAGTACACATGACAATAGAAAATGGAAACTAGAAAAGAGAGAAAGGCATACAAGTTAGATAGGGAAAAAATGGTGGAAATACATGCAGGAAGTCAATATGTGTGCAAAGGTGAGCCAAAAATAATTCAGAAGTCTTGAACGTGGGAGGCCATAGAATGTAGAAACTAGTGCTCTTTACAAATGAGGAGGTAATAGATTTTTTTAATGGAGTGAAGAACAGAGTGGAGAAGGGATCTGCGTGGATAATGAAAGTAGAACACATTTTAAGGAAAGAGAATAATGATTAAAGTACAATTAAGACAGAGAAATTGTGCCCCAAGGAGATTAGAATTCTGTTAAAAATGTACATGACCAGAATGATAAAAACCATAGTATATACTGAATGCTCTTACATCCAAGCTACTTTATAGATGCTATTACTAATCCTCACAACAGCACTCTAAGATGTGTTAAAGATGAGTAACTTTCCACCAGACCATCTCCTTCATATAGTAAGAGTTGAAGTAGAAAGTCAATACTTAATCATTAGCATTTTCTGGACCCTCTTGCAGGTATATATGATCTTTTATGGTTTTGACTGGTTTTCACTGAGAATGTGGGCAGACTAATATGTATAGCTTAGAGACTAAGCATTGAAGAGGAAGGTTCCTCCACACCTTTCGTGTTTTGCTAGCTGGATATGATGGCTCATTGACCAAACCTGCCCTCCTGGATATTTTATAAAGAGATTTTGTGGAATGGAGTATGCCAGTTCACTTACATATTGTTTTTGACTGCTCTGTGCTACAGCTGTGGAGTTGAGTTTAAACAGAGACATTATGGCTTGCAAAGGCTAAAATATTTATTATCTTGCCCTTTACCAAAAAAATTTCTAACTCCTGCCCTGGAAGATGGTAGTTCAACACTTGAAGGAATCTGGGTCCCTAGAGCACTGACAAGATCTTCCCTTAGCATGAACCCAAACTTGTTAGATCATTATGTGAGCCCAGGGGGAAAAAAAAACCCAAAACCTATTATGTTCATTAAATTTCACAGTTTACTTGTGACAAGTATGTCCTATCCTTACTAATGCATCCGTTTACAGATTTAAAAAAATATTTCAGAGAATTTAAATCACTTAGCTACTAATACTTTAGTAAGTGAAAAGGACAGGATTTGAATGCAGGTCTGGGTGACTCTAAAGTCTGTCCTATTTCTCTAACTTTAGAGCAATCATCTCCAGATACTGAATTTATGGGGATTTTATTTTCTTCTTTGTGTTCTTGTGCATGTTTTTTTCTAATAGCTTTATCGCTTTATTGAGATACAGTTCACGTATCAACACATTCACACTTTAAAAATAGATACTTTTAATAGATATTTTAATGGTTTTTGGTATACTCACAAAGATGAATAGCCATCACCATTATCTAATTTTAGAGCATTTTCAGTAATCCAAAAAATCCCATTAGCAATGACTTCCTATTTTCTAGTCCTCTTATCACCTAGGAACTACTAATTCTCAGTCCTGTTAATAACAGAACAGTGATGAGTTTACCCATTGTGGATATCTTATATAAATGCAATAATAGAATATGTGGACTTTGTGACTAGTTTCTTTAACTTAGTATAACATTTTCAGGATTTATATATGGTGTGGCATATATCAGTACTCTGTTCTTTTTCATTGATGAATAATAATATTCTGCTGTATGCATATATCACATTTTGTTTATCCATTAATCATTTGGGTTGTTTGTACTTTTTAGCTTAAGAATAATGTTGTTATGAACATTTCTGTACTAGTTTTTGTGTGAACATACACTTTGATTGTCTTGGGTATATACACCTAGGAGTGGAATTGCTTGATTCCGTGGTAACTCTATCTTTAACATTTAAAATAATTGCTAAACTGTTTTTCAAAATGGCTGCACCATTTTATATCCTACCAGCAATGTATAAGGATTCCATTTCTCTATGTTCTTGTCAACACTTGTTTTCATCTTCTTTATTTTAGCCATCTTTGTGAGTACATAGTGGTATCTCATTGTGGTTTTGATTTGCATTTCTCTAATGACTAATGATGTTGCGTATCTTTTCATTTGCTTATTGGCTGTTTGTGTATCATCTTTAGAGAAATGTCTGTTCAAATTCATTGCCAATTTTAAGTTTGAGTTACACATCTAATGTTGATTTTTAAGTGTTCTTTATATATTCTGGATACAAGTCCCTTATCAGATAAATAATTTGAAAATATTTTCTTTGATCCTGTAGGATTTGGGGGTTTTTGTTGTTGTTGCTACTGTGTTTTTGTTTGTTTGTTTTTACCTTTTTTAAGAGTATTTATTTGAGAGACAGGCAGAGGGAGAAGCAGACTCCCCACTAAGCCAGGTGCCCAACATGGGGCTTGATCCCAGGACCCTGAGATCATGACCTGAGCTGAAGACAAAAGTTTAATCAACTGAGCCACCTAGGTGCCCCAAAATATTTTGTTTTGTTTTGTTTTGCTTTGTGATGGTATCCTTTGCATCAAAAATTTGTTTTATTTGATGCAGATCAATTTATCTATTTTTTTGTTTGTTTGTTTTTGGTGTCATATTCAAGAAACCATTGTCTCATCCAAGATCATGGAGATTTACATCTATTCTTTCTTCTAAAAGTTACACAGTTATAGCTCTTACTTTTAAGCCTGTTGTCAATTTTGGCTTAGTTTTTGTATGTGGTATGATAAAGGGGTCCACCCTCACTCTTTTGCAGGTGGATTCCCAGGTATCCCAGCACCATTTATTGAAATTTCATGCATTCTTCAGCTTTTAATTACAATGTATTAGTTTTGTGATTGAAAACACTAAGTATCATAAAAATTATGCCAAACACTTTTCAAAATTAAATTTAAATATATGTAGAAGGATAGGGATGCCTGGGTGGCTCAGTGGTTTAAAGCCTCTGCCTTCGGCTCAGGTCATGATCCCAGAGTCCTGGGATCGAGCCCCGCATCGGGCTCTCTGCTCAGCAGGGAGCCTGCTTCCTCCTCTCTCTCTGCCTGCCTCTTTGCCTGCTTGTGATCCCTGTCTGTCAAACAAATAAATAAAATACTTAAAAAAAAAAAAAAAAATATATATATATATATATAGAAGGATAATGGTATGTCACAGAAATTGAAACCAGGAAATCGAAGGAAAATTGGGAACACTAAGCTATCATATGCAAAATAAAAGTCAAAGAACTTAAAGAGAGAAAGGAGAGACACACCCTTGGGAGGGTAAACTGAAAGGCTGCATTTGTTTCATTTAAATGATAAGTGTATGAAGCATATGCAGATAAAAGCAATGAACATGACTCTCAAGAACTTTGGTGATGAGAGAATCAGGTTCAAAGGAAAAGTAGAGGTAAAAGAAAGATTCTTATAATGTAGAGGAACATTTTTGGAAAAACAGGAGTCATTGGGAAAATACTGAGAATGCAGGAAAAAGAGTAATTGATGAAAAACTTGTAAGAGAAGGATGTGTAATAGGTCATGGACTGGAATAGAAGTGTGGTCTCAATTTGTAAGAAAGAAAGCAATGTCAGAAAGCAAAAGGAGAAAGATTGAGTGATAGGTAGAGAAACCAAAAAAAGCAGAAGGAAAGGTATGGGAAGAGATAGGGAGGGAAGAAGATATAAGGTGAGACTAGATGAATCAAGAGCCGAAGATAACAAGTTCTTTAATACATAAAGAGAACTGTCTTATCCTCACATGACATTTAAGTGTGATCATTCAGTCCAGGTTTGTAAACTTGACAAGCTGCTGTTTGCTGATGAACCTGTGTACAAGAGATAACAAGTAGAAGTTCGTCCCAGATATGTATTTTGCTGAGATACTCTGCGAGTTAATCAAAACAGTCAAAAAAATGACTCCTCCGGAAGTCAATACACTTAGCAATCCTGAGCCTGCATGGAGGCAGCAGCAAATACTGAGGGCTATAGTTTACTTGGCCCCTTTAGAAACAGGATCTCCCTTATAGTTTGCCTCATTTCTTACATCTCCCATATATATATATATGGGAAAATAATAATAAATGAATAAGCAGAGATTATATAAGTGGACATGATTCTCTACTTACTCATTTATTAATTATTTAGCTTCATAGTTGAAAAGGAGGAATGACACATGTTTATTTAATGAGAACTGTAGCATAGAAGGCAAGTTGCTAGTAAACAACCAGATCTGGCTTTAGTGTGCTTAGGAATTCAAGGGCATTTTACCCAACAATCCATGAATGGAACTTGAGGGGGGTACTAGAATAAATACAAAGATACTTTTGAATTAGAATAGTTTCACCTCTTCTTGTCTTTTCTCTGTGATAACAAGCAAAGAATATGATTTATAAAATCTGAGATTATCTAATTCCCAGCAGGCCAACCGATACAAATGACTATTGCAGATTCACATTTCTGACAATCTGACAAAATAAGTACATTTTCATATAATATTACTTTTGAGTACTCCAAAGTAAACCTGTTACAGAGACTTGGATCATATCTTTTTAAACAAGGCAGGTAATGAATGACCTTGATGTGTGTAAATTTACAACTATTATTATAAGACTTTTGAATAATTCCCTGAAACTCTTCATCTAAGAGCTTGAATAAGTCATTAATGCTTTCTCACTGTGTTTCAAAATATTTACTTCTAAAGTCCTCAGAGGTCTTCTTTCCCATGCCAGCATTCTAGCCACTAGAAGGAATAGACTGGGATTTTCCTACTTTTATTTATATAATGCTTTTGAAATTAAAAAAAAATAAATGTTCCATGCCATGACACATATAAATGCACTCAGACATAATGGATGCTGCCTACATAGTTGTCTTCAGAAAAACACGCACACACATGAGAAATGTGTCCTACTCTCCCCTCACCCATACTGTAGAAATAGTCTCATGAACAGAATGGAATACTCAGGAGAGAGAATCAGAAAGTTGCCAGATTTCTTCTCTTTGCTCCGGCATCATAATCTCGCTTTTCTGGTGTTGTGTGGTCTAGCTCTATTATTTCACTCTACCCTGTGGGGCCACCCACAGACAAGTTGTCTGGTTTTGTCTTTTGATCTCAAATGTGTCCCTTTTTTATAATCTTCCATCTGATCCATTTGGGGGAAGTTGAGAAGAAAGGCACTGAGTGCCAACAGACCTCATTTTCTGAGTATCTGTCTTTATAGTCTCTATCACATTGGTACATGGGAGCAGGTATTTCTCTGAATTTTCATATTGCTTTTTAGTCACTTATCCCCATCAAGAATGGGTAGACCCACATTTTTCAACTAAGCTCTCCAAAAACACGTAAATAGCAAGCTGTTCCCTCACATGAATCTGTAAAAAACAATATCAACAACAACAAAGGAAAGAAGAAAACCACTCTAGTATTAAGGGATTTTTTTTTTTTTTTTACAGTTTTTACTCTAGATGATTCCAAAGATAAACATTAAAAAGAGAAACTTAAATAAACACATACACAAGCAAAAAATGTGTTTTACTGATTTCCTCCCCACCAGCCATTTGCCATATTGGAGTGGGAGGAGGAGGACCATTAAAGTTCAGATTTCATTGTGTTTGGTACCTGTGACAGCTGTTGCCCTCAACCAGCCTCATTGCTGTTCACTCTCTGTTGTGTTAATTTTTATATTCACCCCAGAATATAACTGGATACTTGAACATATTTTTGTTATTATTGAGGTTGTTTTGGGGGGATGAGTGATATAATGTCATGCAATAACTAAATTTTATCAGGCTTTGAGTTGTCTATCAACTTCACATCAGTAGCTATCACTAAGATTTCAGCCAGCAGGTATTGATGTTTATGATAATAAGGAGGGATGGCGAGGAACTGAGAGGTCAGGTAGGAAATTACAGCGAACTTTCACTTCAGAGCATATTGAAAGATTTAAGCACGACAGTTGCCCTACAACATGAGCCTTCTTCTAATATACTTGGTCACAATTGCATTCCAATATTCTAGAATAAAAGTTCCAATTCTCCAAACTTCTCTCTCTCTCTCTCTCCCCCTTCTTTCCCTCCCCTGCCTTTACTACCGTATCCCACTATTGCATTTTTACTAATTTGGATTGGTTTTCACCTATCTTAGGTTGATAGAATCACTGCTTCATAGAGTATGAGTAAAATAATGCATAGTCTTTACCAATATTTTTAAAATAACAGTTCAGATGTTTCTGGAATTTTAAAAGAAATCAAAGAGATTATGAAACACTCCCCCCTCTTATTTTTAGAGCGAAGTTAAAATCTGAAATCTGGAAGCATTTGTCATCTTCCAAAAAATGTAACAAAAATTCTTTTTTTCCAATTCCGAATGGAATCGCAATATGCCTTAACATAGGAACTGCATTTGTATGGCTCTATACTAAATATTTTAAAGTGTTTCAACCACTTTCTTTGACTTGGAGAAGTGAAATCACCGTGCTGTTAGATCAATAAAGGCATTTTATATCATTTAAATTATTAGAATTAATTACTGCTAAATCCATCAGCATTATTTACCTTTGGCAGCCTAGTATCGTAGAAAGATACTGCGCTCTTGGTTCTCTTAGGCAACAAGAGGACAATCAAAGGCTTAATCCTAAATTGACTTTCAGAGTGCAAGAAATTTACAGATCTAAAAATTTACCAAGAGGGAGACCAGCACATCTGCCCCTATAGGAAATGATTTTTGCATAGTAAGTGTTGATCTGCATAACCATATGATCATCTCAAGTGCTGATTACCAAATCTGAATCATCATTACTTAGCAAACTTCTATAAATACACATGGCACCATGTAATATATTCAGCTGTGCTAAATTAATGACAAAGTCCTTACCCCAAGGAGCTTGGGGGTCTAAAAACAAAGAATGACACAAAAGACAAAAATGTAGAACACCCTGAGTTGGGGGAAATTTTCAGTGAAACGAATTCAGTGAGGGATTTTTATGGTTTGTGGCAAAAGAGGAATTAAAGATCCATAGAGTTTGCCTTTTGGACTGCTCTCCCTACAAATTACGTGCTGCCCTGGGAAAGAACGCCAACATTAGAATCTCTTGATTTCTCAGGAATTTCAGACCTATATTTCTATAACTGTATTTTTTATATCTTAAACATGAGTATATTTAAATACCATAAAATCAATGTATCCAAAAATGAACTCATTATCTCCTTCTCACTGTTTCCTTGTTCCTTAAGTCAGCTCCTGCTGTGGTTGAAGGCACTATCTCTTCCCATTGATTATTCAAGAGATTTCAGAGGTACTTCTCACTATTCTCCCTCACCTGCCAACAAATCCTGCAGAGTGCCGAGTTCATGCTCCATTGGCACCTTCTTAGTCCTAATCCAGGTCTTCATATTTTACTTTAAATGATTGTTGTGATCTTCAGTGGGTTTCTTCTTCAGTTGATACCTCAAGTTGCTCTTAGAGAACCAATCTTAGCAGTCTTGGGTTGAACCTTAAAGGTTCTCAGTGTAAAGACAGCACTGCTTCCAATGGCATTTCTGGCCCTTTCCAACTTGATACCTACCTACCTCTCTTTGCATCCTTGCTTCCTACTAATTCCTACTTACTATACCTTAAAACTATCACCTCATTTAGATTTCTTGATACTTACTTATGATACCCCAGTCATTTTGTATAGCTGTATAAATTCTTTCTGCCTTCTCTATCATTTCAGACCTAGGAAAAAACATGCCTGTGAAGTTTCTCAAGTAGCCCAGGAGGAATGAAGATTGTTCTCCAACATATATGTACCTATATAATTTGACTTTATTTTTATCTAGTAGATATTGGTTGGCTACCTTCCCAGTGATGTCCCCCTTACCATGTTAAGAGCACCCAGATCTTTCTTGCAAATTCTCCCTCTTGTCTCAGTTCAGCGGCATTAACATTTTCATGTGCTCCAGGAGTGGGTTTTTTGTTCCTTGAAATCACCATGATTATTTAAAAAGTGAGTGTGTAATTCAAGGAAATCTACTATTCATTAAATTCAGATATTTCGCCAAGGCAAAAAAATTTTTTTTCTTACTTGGTTGGTGCCATAATGCCTGACTTTGCTTTATCTGTATGTTCTACCATGAGAAGATCAAGCCTATGGTGGTTAGAGCCCATATTGAGGAAGGAGAGATGAGAGATTCATTTTAGTAATGTATTTTGATTTCTTTATCCAGTTACTTCCAAAATTGGCCCCATTCATGGACTCTTGTGTTATGTAAGTTATTTACTTTCCCTTTTGCTTAAACCAGTCACAGTGGGGTTTTCTGATACATACATACCCTCAAATCCCGTCACTATTTATTTGGATGTTTAATAAGTATTTGCTTACAAATATTTTCTCCAGATAAATTATGAATTCTGTGAGTACAGGGAATGGTTTATATCTCTTGTATCTCTTATTGTGCCTATCCTGGCATATTGGGTTATCAGTAATTTAAGCAGGGACCATATAATCATCTGTCAAGAAGCCTTCCAAAAAAAATGCTTTAGGTATAGGAGATTAGACTACATGACCTGAAGTTCCCCTTCAATCTCTCAGCAGGTTTTTGTTTTTTTTTATGATGATATTAATTGTAAATGTTGCAAAAGTATTCCACTCTGCAAAGTTGGCAGTGATGGCAAACCCACTGGAGAAAAAATGATGTTTTGGTTTTCTGGAACTGTCGTAACCAAGTACCACAAATTAGTTGGGTTAAAACCATGGAAAGGTATTATCTTAGAATTCTGGAGGATAAAATTCTGAAATCAAGGTGCACCGTGACAATGCTACCTCTGAAGGATCTAGGGAGGAAGCGGATCCATGCCTTTCTCTGAGCTTCTGATAGTTGGCTGGCAGTTTTCAGCATTGCTTGGCTTACAGTTACATAGTTCCCCATGCCTTCTTACATGGTTGTCTTCTTATAAGTACACCAGGCATATTGGATCAGGAGCTCGCCCTACTCCAGTATGACCTTATTTTAACTTCACTATTTACATCTGCAATTACCTTGTTTCCAAGTCAGGTCACATTTTGAGGTAGTAGGATTAGGACTTCATATTTTTGACAGGGGCCTGGAAGAGGTTGGTGGGGGAGAGACACATATATCTCTAGGAGAAAGCTTTATTAGGGCTGCTTGCTATACAGAGAAGAATAGGATAATAAAGATTCTGAGGGAGAAATCTAAATGATTTAAGGGAAGCATAGAAAGTCCTTGTATTGCTCCTAAATAGAACTGACACCCAGTGATCAATGACCATTTTTTTAAAACATGTAACTTTTCCTCCATGATTGGCACTTGCGTATGAAATAAAACATCATCCCAGTGGACACTATCTAGCTCTGTCAGGCAAACAATGATTCATGTTAACAACACGACATTACTGGTGAGGAGGTGCTTTTATTCATTTTTGCTCATGAATAAATTAGCTCTTTAAAAAATTCATAGGAGAAAAATACCATATGAAGTTGTTTTCACATTTATGGAGGTTATCTGTTTATCGGGATGAGGGCATTATGTAATTTTAATGAATGAAATGTAATAATATATTCTTTGGTTTTATAACAAGATTAAAATTGATTTTGAACATAATACAGCCCTTCCCCATTGAAAGGCAAACCCCAAAGCTTTTTTATCTCCATGAAGGTATTGCTACAGAAAAAATCTACTTGTAATACATATTTGGAGTCAGGCATATCTTGGTTCAAACCCAGCTGCCACTAATATAATTGTCATTGCACCTTAGGCAAGTTACTCCACTTTTCTGGACATTAGTTACTTAAACTATAATCTCAAAAGATTGTTGTGATGATTGAATTAAATAAATGCATGTGGGGCACTTAGTGTTTGACACATAGCACTAATAAAATTTTACCTTATAAATATTATAAGTAGGTGAACATTTTCTATTCAGAAACATTTGAGGCAGAAACAAAAAACCTAAAATATAATAAAATTTTAAAGGCATTATTAGTTCCAAGAATTTATTTTTGCAATTATTCATTTATTCAGTTATCACATTTAAAACTAGAATTAGTTTCCTCTTGGGGGGAAGGGAAGCATTCTTTTTATACCATAAGAGGAAGGAATCATTCCTTTCAGGTTTCTCTTTATCTCTCTTGCATTATCTGTCCATATCTCTCTCCTACCTCTTAGTATTAAAAAGTAGCTTTACTTATGATAGGTATCAAAAGAGGATAGGCATCAAATAATTTAGAGAGAAACAATATGCTTTTGTGCCGTAGTAACCTGGATTGACTCTCTACAGAGATCAGGTAAAGACTAGTCTGCCATGTAACCAATACTCTATTCTGTTCTTCCTCATACATCCCTGACCGCTTCTCGGTTTTTCCTCAAGGCTGCATATCATCTGTTTATCCATCACACGTGGTGTCCCTCAAAAATTTTTAATCTCCTCTTCTTTCAACATTTTCTGTGGGTGATCTGTCCTCTTTTATGGATACCACCCGTGTACTAAAACCCACCAAACCTCTGTAGTGAGCCTCTTGCCTCCTAGATCTTTCTACCTAATTAAGGAAATTATTAGAACGTGAGCTATAGGGTTTCACTTGTATTGTTTACCATTACAGTGTTCACCACAATGCCAAGCACAGAGTGGGTGTCCAGTAAAGAAAAAAACAAAGAGAAGGAATAGTTCCCACATACCACTGACCATTTGTCTTCCCACTTGTTCCTTGCTCTTAATTAATGACACTCTGATTCTCAAATTGCCTAATCTAGACACCTGGGAACATATTTAGTTCTTTCTCACTTTCCACATCCAGTCACTGGTTTTGTCAGGATTACTTCTTTCAAACACATGAAATTGGTCCACTTTCTATTTTTGCTAAGGCTCTCATAGTCTTATGTTTCCATTACTGCATCAGCCCCATCTGGTCTTCCCACTACATCCATTTTTGCATAGTACACCCGGAGTGAGTCGGAGTGAAATCCAAACTCCTCTTCGTTGTGTGCGCGTCCTCTGGAGAGTTTTTTCGGCTTCATCTCTTAACACTCCCTGCTTTCCACTCTTTCTCTTTTTTTTTTTTCCCCCCAGTCATACTAAATGGCTTCCCATGCTGTGCTTCCTTTGCCCTTCAGTACACTGAACACACTTAGCCCTTGTTTCAGAAGGCTCCTTCTGCAAACTCCTTGTCTCTTTCTTGGCCCTTGATCTGAGCTTTAAGTATCCCCTCCTCCGGGAAACTTACCCTTAATTCCTTAGCCAAGAGGAGTGTAGATGCTGCCCTCTTCTCTGGAACACGGAGCCTGCAGTTCTGATGTCACAGAGCTCTTCACACCGTGTATTGCCATTGCTTTTCTCCCTAGGAGATGCTATAGGCATATTGAGTGTCGGGACTGTGTTTTATTCATTGATATATTCCCAGCACCTAGGACAGTATTTGGCAAATAACCAACACTTAATAAATATTTGTTGAACGAGTGTTATGTAGACACAGTGCAAAGTAGCCTTTGGCCAGAGCAATGATTACAGTATTAGCAAATCTGTGCTATTTTTTTTTTTCTTCAAAACAGTTCACTTTGATTTATCTCGAACTGTTATGCAAGCTGTAACTAAAAACGACTGTGCTTGACACTGACTATAAAAATACCACTGTGCAGACTGTGTTTTTAAAAACCAATATTGAAGCTCAGATCATTTATAGTGATGTCCATATTAAATGCTCTCTACCTACGTTCACTAAGTGTTGAAGGATTTTTTTTTTTTTTGCGTCTTTTCTACAGATTTTTTCTTCAGCTGCTACCATAATCGCTTCCTTTACTTGGTTCACACTGTTGCTAAATGCAAACAAATCAGACTGTCACAGACTCCACCTGATTCCAGGAGTAAGCGGTAGTCCAGTGACTCATTCATTGAGTCATTCAGCATAAGCAACTATTAATCTAACCTTGTATTTGTAGGAACACGTTGCTTTGACCCATAGAGTATTGCCTACGCGTTTAAAAATTTCAAATTTAGAAGTATTAGGATAAGAGAGTACCCCTATCTTCTCTTTCTTTGTACACGTATGGAAGGGATTTTAAATTCCTGATATCGACTAACATTTGAGTTATTTATATGTCTGCTGTGATGAGATTTTCCTCTCAGATAGTTTTTCTCTGAGTCCATAATCCTGATAGAGTATTAGAGTGGACCAAATCCCAAGTGTCTATGTGTAAGTTACTGAAGTTTGAAAATTCTTACACTTATTCAAAGATTTGTTATTGATCTTTTTCAGTGTATCTGTTACCACACTTTGCATATTTCTTCCACCATCAAAAATAACAGAATTGTTAAAGTACTCCCAGGAGAGCAGCATGACTGACAATACTGAGAAAACCTAGTATCAGTGAACTGAATTCCTATGTCGAATTCATATCCACACTGTGAGTGTATTTGGGAACTGGGGTCTTCAAAGAAGTAATATAGGTTAAATTAGGTCGCAAGGGGGTGGTCTTAATTGAATATGACTGATGTCCTTAAGAGGAAGAGACGCTAGGGCTGTACACACGGAGAAAAGGCTGTGAGAACACAGCTAAATGGCAGCCACCTGCACCCCAAGTAGAGGCCTCAGAAGAAACCTAACCAGCTGTCACCCTGATCTTGAGTTTTAGTCTCAAGAACAGTAAGAAAATAAGTTTCTGTTGTTGAAGCCTCCAGTCTGGTATGTTGTGGCCACCCTGGTAGACCTGGGTTTTAGTCCTGATTTTAACACTTAGAGCTGCATGCTGAGATGGGAGACTTCTGCTTCCTGAATTTCACTGCTTAATTTGTGAAAAGAAGGTGACTAAATGTCCCACGCTAAGAGGTCATTGTAAGGTCACAAATTATGTGATGGTGCATTGTACCCTTTTAAAGAGTTACATACTTACTTCTAGTTACCTTTCTCCTAATGATGTTTGCTAAATAAGAATTGGTCTGATGTTTTAGATTTAAATTCAAAGATTTTTTTGAGTCTTTTTTTTTTTTTTTTTTTTGTTTTAGTAATAAGACTTTTATTTTATTCTGGGACAATGGTCACAAAAGAGAAAAGAGCCTGTGTGTTGGAGTCTCAGAAAACGAAGCCCAGCAACTACACATGTATCTGATTGCAAATTATGGGACTTCTCAGAGCCCAGTTTCTTTATCTGCAAACGGGTACGGGAGCAGCTAGAGCACATAAGATTATATTGCTAAATGAGAACATGTAATCCCTGGCCCATGTTTGCATCTAATAAGGTTTCTGTTGGGTGAGTTTGTATCCTCCTCATATTTAGGTCCCTCTTTGCCCAGAATGTAGGAAATTCTGTCTAGACATAATAGTGTTGCTTTCATTTATTTCCTAGAGAACGAGATAACAACAGCAACACAGCAGCTAAGGGATTAGTGCGGACTTACCGTGTGCCAGGAACCATAATAAATGCTTTAACTGGATTAATTTATGTAATCACAACTCCCCCATTATTATATTAATTGTACACTTGGGAAAACTGAGGCCTCAAGTAGGGCTGCCACACTGAGCTTTGCCAAATGTGGCACAGAATATACTTAGACTAAAAATGTTAACTGTTTATTTGAAATTCACTTAACTGGACATGCTGTATGTTATATGTCAATGCAGCCCAGAGAGGCTAAGTAACTTACCTAAAATGACAAAGAAGCCAGGTTTCAAACCCTGTGCATGACCCACAGAGACCCAAATCTTAACCTCCATGATTTGCTGATTACATATGATTTTAAAAAGATACTGACTGTTTGGGCCAGAGTGAAGAAATTTAGCTGAGAATTACCCTAGTCGATAATTAGAATATCTTCATAGACTGAGCTGATTTGTAAACAAGGTCAAGCCAAAGTCTTCAGGAAAGCTTAGGGCTCTGAACTGAGAATTTAGGGCCCTCATTAGTTGGGCAATCTGCTTTGCCATCAGGAGCAGAACAGAGTTTAAAAGGAAGGTTTTCTCTCTGCAGAGTTGTTAAAAATATCTTTTTTTTTTTTTCCTTCTCTTGCATTGGAAAACATTTCCTGAATTGGAAACAATGGAACAACTGAAATAGCTGTGAGTGAGTTAGAAAATGCCTATTGAACATGCTTCTTTGTGGAATTTGGTACTCTATCATGGCCTTGCCAGTGACTTGCAGCAAGTTGAAGCCGGACCTCTGCCCGTGTACAGACAGATCGTGAAGCATGTACTCTGGTTCCGTTAGTCCGTACAGCGGAAAAGGAAATGGAACCCTGTGCTGCAGATTAACCTACTTACCTGTAAATTGTACCAGTCACTAGGTGTCCATATCGTTTATACCTCTCGGTTCCCCTTCCAGGCAACAAAAAAAAGTACCCAACAAGTAGGCAGAAAATCTGGGAAAGGACACTTTTGTAGGAAGAAAATACTGCATTAAATAATTTATACAATTTATTTTTCCATCACGTAAGAGCTATTTTATTTATTTATTTATTTCTAGCAAACCAGGGGAAGGCTTAACAAATACAACCACCTGCTACTGAGCATATTCACATTTAAATAAAGAGAACAAGAGAAGAGCTAAATAAAGCTTAAAATAAAATAGAAATAAAAACAATATGTGGTTGACATGCCGTAACCAACAGTGGGATTGAAAACCATCGGCAACTGATTCTTTCAATGATAGAAGATCACAGGCTTAAAAAACACTTAAATGTTTAACTTTTAACTTCAGCAGTAACGGTACTGATACCAAGTAACTTAAATGTAAATATGCTTAGAATTGCCGGGATGGTCCCCAACTTTATGCATTGTGTTTCTAAAGTTTTTTTCTGAATTTTTTTAAATTTTGGAATGTGTTCTACTCTAGAAAGAAGATTAGAAACTGTGATAACTTCAGCAGGTTAGCTCACAAAAGCCTCCTAGATTGTTAATATGCCTGCACTGATGTACTGACTCGATAAAACAAAGCTGTGTTCTCTGACTTCTGATCTTGAATTTCAGTTGGGTTATCCATTACCACCCTTGCCTCCTTCGTGCCTGTTCTCTTGAAGAGCACTTAGTGTAATGTAGCTATTGCTTTTAGAATAAAATATGAACTGCCTGTACCTTTTGAGGAGGCCCTCATGACCTGGCCCTATCACGCTCTCCAGCCTCATCTCCTCTCTTTCTCCTGCTTTGTTTCTTACCAGCCTCACTGGCCTTGAGTGGTTCATTGCCTCAGGTTTTAAAGTACCTCAGGACATTTGACCTATTTTCCTACCTTTCCTCCCTTGCAGTTCTCATAGTTGGCCCCATCTTTTTGAGGCCTTTCCTCATTGCTCTATGTTATACCGTTGATGGTTTGTTTCCCTCAGAAGACTTATTCACATATCACTTATCCACTTAGCTCTTAGCATCAGTTTGCCATCTCCTTCAATGAGACCAGAAACTTAGTGTAGGCAAGTCTCATATCTGTATTACCTCTGGACTCCGAGAACTGAACATCATGTGTGCCATGTAGTACGTGCTAAATATTTGTTGAATGAATGAATGAAGTTGTGCTGCCTTCTAACCTAACCAGTAGCAGCTAAAACAGACTAAGCAAGCCAGAGAATGGTCTTGAGAAACTTGAGCTAGTGTTTGGAGGGGATTCTGAACATCGGAGAGCTGCACGTTGAGTAGAGCACAGCATTTCCGAATGGATCTTCATATACGCCAGATGACGGAGGATGGATCAGGTCATTAATTAAAATGGAGGTAGCATAGATAATTTTCTCTGTGAAAAAACAAAAGGCAGGAGAAGTAATGTTTATAGACATCCGTTAGTACTCTACTCTGAAGTCCTGACTCTGAGGTCTGTCCCTGACTGGGGATAGTGACATTTTGACTAGGTAGATGGCAATGAGATGGAGAAAAGTTAAGGAATTCCAGAGTTGTTTAAAAGGTTAATTAAGGAATTCTCAAACTGCAGCATGACTTATGTATTGCTGGGCCTTAAAGTCAGTTTCTGATGTAGAAGGTCTAGAGTGAACCCTGAGAATTTACATTTCTGACAAGTTTCAAGATGATGTTTCTACTACTATTCAGGGGCTTACATGTCAGGAACCACTGTTTTAAATTCATAGGATTTCTAGTAGATTGAATGTTGGGAATGAAGGAGAAAGTAGTAAAAAAAAAAAAGTCTGATTTCTAGATTTATGGCTTGAACCATGTTGGTGTCCTTTACTAGGTTACGAGGAACTGAGATTTTAAAAAGAGGCATTTGTGAGTCCTTGATTGATCTGATGAGTTTGAAATTCATTCTGGACCCACAAGAGAAAAATGTCAATAGGGTGGTGGACATATGTGCCTGGTATTTGGAAGAGTACTCTGAAAAAAAGTTAGGAATTTTTGAGTTCTGCATATACTGAATGTTATTAACATTGTAGATAGAGGCATGTTTACTGAATGGGAGCAACTGGACTTGGGAGTCAGTCTGAGAAACTCTGACATTAAGTGGCTGCATACAAGGGACTTAGTCTACAAAGAAGATGGGAGAAGTATTGAAAAAGTTTAAGGAAAACAAGAACAGTGAGAGGTCCCAGAATCCAAGGGTACACAGCAATAAAAATGCCCATGTTTACATTTGTATTCATCTAGTCGTTAATTTCTAAGTGATATCTGACATTGTCCTGTCAAAAGGCAGTTCCACTTACCTACTATTTGAATTTTTACACAAACACATACGCACTGTCCTTGTTTTTAGTCACACTTGGCAAATACCATCAACAGTTCTTTGTCCTTTTTCTGCTTTCAAAATATCATCAATCTCAGAACAACTATTCCCTTTTTATGACCATCTAGAGAAGCTTATCCTGAGATCTTACATGGAAAATCCACTTTTCTGATAATTTGAAGTTTATCTTTGGTTTCAGAGTCAATTGAATCCAGGATCTCAAATGCTATGAGTTTACCCTCTGTCTGCCTCTTTGTCTCAGTCTCTCTCTATATATAGAATATATATATATTCTCTATATATAGATATATATATAGATATATATATAGAATATATATAGATATATAGAGAGAATATATATAGATATATATAGAATATATAGAGATATATAGAATATATAGAATATATATGTAGAATATATATTCTATATATATTATATATTTTATAATATATTTATAAAATATTTTATATATAATATATGTATTATATTTTCTGTCATCCATGTCTCTTAACAAGTTCACATGAAGGAGGATAAGGCCTTTGGCAGCTTTGGGCTGACATCTTTACTGCTTTATGACCCAAGAGGAAAGAAGAAGGATAACTTCACTTTTCTGTTAAAAATAAATACTGAGGAGGGCTTGTGATTGGCTAGACTTGAGTCATGGAACTATTCCTCACCAGTCATAGTAACTGGAAACATGGGCTACTCCATTTAATCAAGCTGGTATCATGTTTCCAACCCTGTGGGTAGGGGAAGGGTGGTCTTGCAAACCTCTCCAGAAATCCCACATTAAACTGGGGAGACATAGTCCCCAAAGAGAGAGTATTACCATTACCAGAAGGGAGAAATAAATTCAGGAAAAATAAAGCAGATGTCCACCTTAAACTTGTTAGCTTTTATTTCTCACAATACCCTGTGGTAAGCAATGGCACTCATTATAGTTTGCAGTCTTAGATGTATTTCAAAGTTGATTTAATATGGAAATTCTGTCCTGCCTTCTAGGAGGATAGGAATTACATCTTCTTTTTTTCTCTTTTGTGTCCCAGGGCCTGGCAAGGTGACTAGCATATAGTAGACCCTTGAAACATGTATGTTTAATGACTAAATTAATAAAATCCTAATTAAGACATTTCCTCTGAATGAGTTCCCTGTCCTGCTGTGGTATCTTTTCTCTCCATCAAGCTTTGTGGCACCTTTTATTTACCTATGTTTACTCAGGCTTATTATTTGAGGATTAACTCAGGATCTCAAAGTCTGCTTCTGAGAACTTTGGAGGATCTAGGTCACAGGCATAGCTAGTCAACAACTTTGTAGTGCAAAAACAGCCTTAGAAAATATGTAAACAAAGGGGCATGGTATGTTCCCATAATATTTAGTAAAATAGGTGGTAGGTTGGTTTTGGCCTGAGATCTATTGTTTGCTGACCTTTGCTAATTGACCATTAGCAAAGTTTTGTGCTGGTTACTTGCTAGAACAGCTCTGAGTTCGTGAATGTATACATAACTTAGGCATCTAATGCCATAAATCTAGTTTTAGTGATATCATCATTTTCTTCTTCTCATAATCCTTAGCAGATAGGTTTCTGATCCTTTCATTAAGTTTGAAAAATGGGAAGTGGTGTTGTGTGAGTAAGAATGTTATACTTGCAGTGAAAAGGAACTAAGTGTAATGCAGTGTTTTTGAATGACTATAAATGAAGAAAGAACAGTTTCTCCGGTCTTGAGTTGTTTTCACTATGGAATCACATTAATACTAAAAAAGAACTGATGTGTATACTTTCTAGGGAGTGTACAGGATGGAGACACAAAATTCACCATTACTTACTTCATTTAGAAAATCAAATTTTAAACTTTAGCCATTTCAGTCCTATTGTAATTACTTCAACAGTGCCTTCAATACCTGAAGGTACAGTTTGAGTTTGATTGAGGGAAGGGAAAAGAAAATAGGAGTTAGACTTACAAAGGAGGAAAAAAAATGAGCTTATCTTGTCTTTCAGGCACCATTGGAGTAGTTCAAATGCCAGGGATGCAAGCAATGATAGAGTTCCTGAGGGAACTCATGCTGCAAGCTTGGTGGTTAATTTTATGGAAACCTGAATCATATGATGATATGGGGAGTCTCCACCTGTGAATATTTCACACCCTAGGGTTGTTCTTCCCAACCCAGTGGTGAAAAACAGATGCCTGCGGTACATGGTCATGGCTGTGGAGACCTTCTAATCATAGGTATGAAAACAGATCCCTCTATGAGTAAATACTGGGAGCCGTCAAAGTGTCTCTTTACTAGCTTCATCGGGAACTGTTGAAGAAGGATGACACACCGTCATTACAAATAGTCCAGGGAGAAAGAAAACTGTCCAGTTATTCTCAGTTTTTAAAAATTAGGTAGCGCATTTAGCTGACAGTCATTGCTTGTTCTAAATTTGAGCCTTTTAAGGTCTTCAGATTTACAAAATTTTAAAAGGTAGAAGGGGCAGTTACAGGCTCTTTTGCACTCCTTCAAAGCCAGGAAACTCGGCATTGCCGACAAATGATCTCTACCTTTTGCTTGAAAAACGCCAGGCAAGGAGCTTATTCTGTCACAATGCCCATTTTGGACTTGGCTCACTGGCAGAAGTGTCCTTTTTATTCTTCCCCTAAAATCTGCTTGTTTGTAGGGAACACCTACCGCCCCCACGCTCAAGCAATATGCAATGTCTTGTGTCTCTTCTACATGAGAGCTCATAAATTAATTGAAAAGAAATACATATATGCTCTGTACTTCAAGGTAAAATGGTTCTGCTTTACCTCCCTGTTCTTCATCTTGGGTGATTTGCAGTCCTCTCAGCCACCAAGCTATTTAAACAAGATGTGTTTCCATTCATCAGGGTTCTGCATAAATGGAGAGCCTCAAATCTGGACTAAGTACTTCCCTTAGAGTCTAATCTGTGGGAAACATAATGAGGGATTTTCTCTGACCAGATGTTCTTTTTATCAAGAACTATCTATCTGGCTCACTAAAATGCCATATCTGGCTCACTAAAATGCCACATCTTCGGCAGACAGAGGTCTATCATGATATCATTGTTTCTAATATAATTTTTAAATTATTTATTTGTAAATCAGTTGGAGAAGATCAAATGAATTATGTCCTCCAGATCATAGGACTTTGTCATCATTGGCCTTTCCAAGTGTGTATTGTTTTGTCCTGTGTGCATTTTTAATGGGGTGTGGTATCCTGTATGTGTTTTTTGTTTTGTTTTGTTTTCACCTTGCTCAGTACTGTTCTTTAAAAGATCTACACAGTTAGGTGGATATTTAGTCTGTTGCTCCTAACTGCTGCATGGAACTCTGGGGCGTGCATTTATCCATATTAAGCTGTCTGCTCTCCCAGTGATGGATATGTTGACTGTCTCCAAAGCCGTGACATAGCAAATTATAGTGTGAGGAACTTCTCAAGCCTGTATAAGAATTTGGAGATTTCTGTACCCGGGGGTGTGAATGTACTGAATTTGAAAAATTATGCCAGAATGCTCTTCAGAATGACTCCACCTTCACATTCTCACCAACATTTGGTGTTTTCTATGTTTCTAATTTCTATCAGTTTAAAGAGGTGGCTTGTTTTAATTTTTGTTTTCAAGTTACTAATGAATTCAAGCATTTTTCTATGTTTGTTAGTGCTTTTTGCTTTTAATTTCCTCTTCTCTAGACTACTTATTCATTTCCTTTGTGTTTTTCCATTGGTGTTTCCTATTTTTTTCTTGTTGGCTCAAAGGAATTTTTTTAAAAAATTAAATATGTACTGTTTTTTAAACATTGCAAATATTTTCCCTCAGTCTATCATATGTCTTTTACTTTTGCCCATTAATAATTATTTGGCTTATGATTTATATTTTTAATATTGTGTTTAAGATGTACCTCTTTATCTGTCTCATTCACAGTGATATTTTTCTATATTTTTCCCATTAAACTGATAGGTTTTTAATTGACTTAGAATTCAACTTTGTATGCAATGCTGTGAGCCAGTTTTATTGTACTCCACAAAATGAGCCACCATCATGTTCATACCATTTAAGAACAAACCGTCCTTTCTGTTTTGGGTTACATTATATATTAAGTTCCCAGATACACATTTATCTCTGTGTACTCTCTCTTAATCCATTTGTCTGTTCTTGTGCTAATGCCATATCTCGTTAGAAAAGTGTCCCTTCATTTTTTTTTTTTTTTTGGTATTTATCTAACAGATTCATGGTCTTTATTTCCTGTGTAAATTTAAATATATTTATCAAACCATCTAGCTGAAAGTGAGTGGGAGTGCACTGAATTTATATATTAGGAGAATTGACATTTTTATAGTAGTAAGTTGTCCTATTCAAAAAATAAAATTCCTTTCCATTTATTCAGACCACATTTTTGTTATTGGTTTTATAGTTCCCTTCATTATAGTTATGGAATACTAATTTCAGTCTAATTTCTAGATGTATATATTTAAAGCTATACTTTTTAATCAGTGTTCTTTTTTCATTTTGGTTGTACTTCATGAAGTTTGGCATGCATGGTTTGCATTATCATTTAATTATGAATAGCACTGTACATCATGCCTGAATCAAGCTTACCCCTGTAAGGCAGCTTACGGGCCGCCTGTGTTTAGCCATTGCTTGGGCACTACACTCGGTGGCCATATTAAACAGCAAAATCACCAACAAAGGTGAAAAATATGGAAATGATGACACTAAAAGTCCACAGAAGGGACACTTGTTTGCAGTATGAGAGCCGAAACAGGAAGGCAGAGTTTTGCCTTGCTGGACTTCAGCCCACCGGAGACTCACATTTTTTACCGCTCTACCCATGACCACAAATCACTGTGAACATGCTGCAAGAATTGATTTGGGAGATTACAAATAAATTTAACAAGTCAGGAAATTTGCAAATACAGAGTCCATGAATAAATAATGAACATTGACTGTATGTATGAAGTGTATATAGGAATACATACATTTCTCTTTCCCCTGACTCTCAGAATTGTGATTCCCTTTCACACCTCTAATTTTCCAAAGTTATTTTTTGGGGGTTTGAGAGCTGGGTGTGAGAGGTCACCAGACCATGTTAGTTGTCTGGATGAGTAAATTATATCAGTAAAGAAAGTCATCAAGACCGATTATCCCATTTAGGTGTGGAGGATCCTAGGTAAAGGGCTTGGCAGCATTGACTGAGATAGTTTAAGTATAAGACGGGGAAGATAGGCCTACAACTCTAGACTCTAGATTACTGACTAGAGATCATCAAGGACAAAAGCTAAACAGGTAGTCATAGTCTGTGAACAGAAATCAGAACCACATAAAGGAAGAATCATAAACTACCCCCATGATCCCAAACATCAACTGGGATTGCTTTTGGGTGTGTGGTTGGGGGGAGAACTGAATCTTGTAATTGCCTCCTTCCAGCCATCTGAAATATTTGTGCCTGTGGCTTTCCTTACCACTTTACCTCTTCAGTGCTTCAGAATGATGGATGGTATTATTGTTTATAAGTTATTTTTATCTGGTGTTGATGACACTGTGCCTTCCTCTAGTTTGTCAGTCTAGTTTTCCCAAGTTCCCATGGTCTGAATTATTAGGTTCTCCCGAGGGGGTTGAGGCCTATGTCAGAGAACCTTAATGTGTGATCTGAGATAGGATAATCTCTACATAATGCTCCCGTCATTCACCAGAATGCCTTTACCTACTACATTATCAGTACACTCTCTCTTCCATTGAAAAGAAAAAAGGAGATGGTCTCATTTGGTTGACTGTCTGACTCTTGATTTTGGCTAACGTCTTGATCTCAGGGTTGTGGGATAGAGCCCCCAGTGGGGCTGCACACAGAGTCCACTTGAGATTCATTCCCCCTTCTCCCCTCCCCTCTGCTCCTCTCCACCCTCCCCTGCCCCTGCTCCCTCTCTCTTCTCTAAAATAAGTAAATAAAATCTTAAAAAAAAAAAAAAAAAAGGAAAAATGCATCCACTTATAATGCCATATTTTAGTCTTTTTTTTCCCTTAAGGTAGCTATTGGCAAGTTTAATTATTTTTGATAACTAAGATCAAGCATGAGTTTGTATAAGTTATTAAAATATTCACTCATGGATAGTACAATAGTTTTTTTTAGTTAGCTGGTTTTTTTCTCTTAAAAATATAGCCATCACTTAGCATAATTAAAATGTGTATGTAGAATAAAAACTTCTGACTGTTTTTAGCAATTCGTTTTATTGGAGTTACCCCGAAAAGGATTGCCAGCCAAAACACTACTGTTTTGAAGATGCTTTTGTTTCTACAATGAAACGGATTCATGAGAATTAATTTAAGGATCTTCAAAATCAGCAGTAGTAATAATTGCTGTTTGAAACCTAGAACCAGTTCCCGTTAGGTTCAATTTTAATTTTCTCTGCTACGCTAAAAATCTGTATTTTCCCATTTCACCATGCTCTGTACAATTTAGTGAAACATGAATCCCCTGAGTGTGGAGTGGACATGGTCCCAAATGCATCTTCCCAAATGCATCTTCACCTGCCAAGTGGACGGACATTGTGATCTTTAAAAAACAGTAACTTTGTTGCAACCACAAGTGTAGGTGGCAGTGAAATGACTTGATCTATCATGCAAGGATGAAAGGAAACTGAACACAGAGCAGTTTTTCTGTGAAGTATTTTGGATGAAATTGTTTGAACGAAAGACCTCTTTTGCCTAAGTGATGGATACACTCTGTCTCGGATTTCAGTGAGTTATATTTTTTCTAACATTTCTTGCTCCATTTCTGAGCCCATGTGAACAAAAGTTAACTTTATTTTCGTGGCCAAAAAAACTGCTTTTCATCTCTGTAGCAAGTTGAGCTTTTGTATTTATTTTTCAGTGCAAGAAAACATGATAATTTGAATTCTGAATTCATGGAATTGGACTTAGAAAACAATTGGGTTTTGGAGCTTGTAGCAGTAGAATCAACTGGGAGGACCCAATTTCATCCAATTTGTAGCTTGATTTCATCCAGTAAGACACACTTAAGCATAAAGACCTAAAAGTGGTAGGTGTTGTATTGAAATAGCATCGCACTTAGGATGCAATGAGGCATAAAGTAATGCTGAATGCTTTACATTCACTAACACGACATTATTCCAGCATGACATACAACCCGAAGCTTTTGCAATTACAGCTGTGACCCCAAATTAGATCTTAAAACATGTATATATGTATATGCATTTTAAAAATTTCCCTTCATTTTATCAACTAATAGTTTAGAAATGCAAATGCTGGTAGCTTCTTAAAATAACTCTGTTCACCCAGAATATCGTCCTTCCCCTCAACTGACTTTTCTTCGGGCAAAGTCTGGTCTTTTCAGGATGGGCAGGACTGTAGCCTGGGTTTTCGGGAATGGACTTAGGGGCTGAGTGGCCTCTGTTTCCGTTACAGTAAAGCTTCACTGTTTACCTGAAGTGATTCTATTGCTTTCTCATTGAGTTGTATTTGTTTTTTTTTCCCCCCATGTAAATGAAAAGCCAGACTCAAATAAGATTTTTAAAGCCATGGTGACAGTGCCAGCTGGGCTGATAAAAAGTCCCCTTTTCTCTCCTGTGTCAGGACTAAGTCACAGGGGCTCTTACTGCCTCCAGGCTGTAATTCTGAACGACATGAGCTCAGAGTGCATCATAACATTTTCTCTGGGCTTGTGCAAGCATTTCTTTTCCCTCGGAAGGCACTTTCCATCACCGAGGGCCTCCGATGGGGAGGGTCTTCCCACCTCCATTTGCCTCATCCCCACAGTACTGGGCCACAAAAGGCTTGGATTGACATGCGTATTGTCTAAATATGCCCGATGTGTGAGCATTTCATTTGTGCCTTATGTCCCACAGCTTCCTGCCTCCCTTGGAAGATTATATAATCACTTATCTTTTCTATTTTTAAAGCAGATTAATATGATTTAGTAGAAAGGAGACAAGGGAGAAAAGAAAGGAATAATGGGAGAAAGCCAATATTATTTCTTTCAAAGCAGTTTGGTTTAGAGTCATTTTAATAGGTCTGGAAAATTAGAATTGGAAAAAGAAAATCAATTGTGATGCTATATGCTAGTTTGGAAAGGAAATAAATCCACCCTGGCACCGACTTCCTAGTGATAGATAATTAGGACTGCTTTGTTCTCATGTGGAAGAGGCAGGGGACTCATCGGTTTCTTAAATCTATTATTATTATTAACAATGTCATGAATACCAAGAATTCTCTTAGGAATACAAGGTGTTTACAGGATGCATCCGTCACGGGAGAAAAGGGTAAGCAGCCTGTCTACCCCATGTTGTTGTAAGAAAGGCTGATTCTGTTGGAGCAGTAGGGCAGCCACGTGAACCTTTGCCCGTCCCTCTCTCCCACTTGTTGAACACAGATTAACTCTCTTTATTTCCTTTCTCTGTGAACGTTTCTGAAGATTTTTTCCTCAAAAATTATTCTCAAAAATGGTAAAAATAAATGCAGTCTAGAGCTTGGATTTTTGTGCAATCTAAAGCTTTAGGAAACTTCTGCTTTGAAATAGTCTCTTTTCTGTTCCTTTCGTCTATTTCACTTTGATAATTTCAGAATAAAAACTGGGTTCCTGTGGCTGAGAATATGGGAGATACATTTATGGAGGGTGGGGAAAGATTAAGTGGTCATGGTGAGAGGAAAATTCTAGAAGGAAAAAAAAACAGACTGAAGAACAGTACAGTGAGCAAAATTACATTCTGTGAAGTTGATCGAAGTGATTTTGTAAAGAAAATGCAGAAAAGACCGCTGGGGACATAAGAATAAATCAAGGACCATTAGGATTGCCTTCTTGGAATGGACAGAAAAGAAGATGGTAAGAATATATAATTTCTAGAAAGATATAGCTGACAGTAAGGCAAATTCTTGGGTATGAGAATCAAAGAGGAAAAGAAAGATTGTGTAAAATGTTTGTGGGAAGCTGAAAATAAATTTGAAAGTGTCGAATAAAAATTGCTCTGTACAGAGCTCAACAGTCAAGGAAGACTTTATTCAACACCATGCAGGAAGATTCTCCCCTCTTGCAATAGGAGAGAGAGATTGGGCTCAACTCTGCTGAAATAAAATGTGAGAGGTTTTTTAAAGGTTGGGGTGAGTTAGTAGTAGAAGTACTGAAAGATGTTGGGGGAATAATGGGGAGGAAGGATGTTGGTCAGTGTGATTAGGCACATTGTGTTGGCGAATTGTTGCTTATGAAGGTAGGCCCCTGTCTTCTCACAGAGACTTGGAGATGGGGTGCTATCTCTCTTAATGATTACATCTTTGAAGAGTAGATCCAGGTCCTTGAAAAAAAAACAGTCGGGTTATAAAACTGGCAAGAGGTTGGTAGAAGATTTACATCTTAGGGGGACAGAAAAAGAATTAACAATTGTAAGTTTTCTAGGAAAAGGGAGGTCAGGGGCCTATAATCAGGAAGATAAGGTTTAATTAACTTGAAGGCAACTCTAATGCCACTGTATTATTCAAAAAATACCAAAATTGTCAATGCAGGGGGATCCCTCCCAAGACTTAATTTTCATTATATAAAACAGAAATATATGAATTTACTCCATAGTGTTTCTTGTATGACTTAAAGAAATTTATATGTGTAAAACACTTAAAACATCACCTGGGATATAACAAGTATTGCATAAATATTGGCTGTTACTGTTTCTTTTTTAATTATTATTTCTATGAATTAAGTGGAAAGCAAAAATGAAGGATAGTAAGATTCAGGGTTCCTACTCAGTGATTAAAATATATCATTTATGAATGATCTTTTCAGAACAAAGTTGAAATAAAGGGTCAATAGAAATTTTATTAGGATGGTTTAACCCATCATTTAGGAGGTAAATGAGGTATTTTGCATTACCGGCGCAACAATGCCCCGGGCCAACGTCTGCTTTCCACCTCCCAGTTTTTCAACTAAGGAATATTGACTGTGTGCACGCAGCTACAAAGGTATAAAAAACAAGTCTCAGTTCCTGTTTTCAGGGAGATTAAAGAGGAATAACAGGTAAAGGACAGTTACAATCCAACATTGCAAAGGCAATGATCAAAATATGTACAGAGTATTCTAATATTCAGTGAAGAATGGATTGGCCTAGAATTTTCCTGGGTGATGGGCTCTATTCTACTTGGTAGTGGAGTTATATAATGAAAGGATCATAGGTTTCCTAAATCTGTGGAAGCCTGAAGGCTGGATTCAGTCTCAGATCCCTTAGGTCCAACCTGAAATGCTTTTTTGTATACTAACATTGGGTTCATGGCCTCTCTCCATGGGAAAACAGTCAAGTTTTACCAGGGAAACTATTAGGAGGACAGAAATAGTAAGCCCTTTAGTGCAGTATTCCTCAGTATTCCAATGAAATGGGAAAAAAAGAAGAGACTTTTATTCCTGTATGGGAGGCAGACCGACAGGCACCCATATGGTGGAAAGCCTAAGGTAATGAGAGTAGGAAAGGGAGTCAGAAGTAGACACTCCCTGTCTTTAGTGGTAACACTAATAAATACTCTGTCTGGCCAAACCAGTTTCCTGGGTAAGAGCCACAACTTTTTCTTCTGGTTTCATGGTACCAGAAACTACTGACTATTCACCATTTTTACTGTCTTTCTGAATGAATGCAAGTGCCCCATCCTCTCAACCGCATCTAGGATGGGCCCTTCTCATGAGCTACAGAAGGAAGAATGGTGCTTGCTAGTGAAGCACATGCCCATGATTTTCATCTCACACAACTAAATAGTGAAAGAACATAGACCTCCCTGATCTCAGTGTCCTTGAGACTTGGCAAGAGAGACACATACAGAGAGAGGTCAGAAATACCACAGTATCCAAAACAGGCAAAAAAAAAAAAAAAAAAAAAAAAAAGGCTATATTGGTTAGAGGTTATGCACAGGAGGCAAGAGGTCTGTGTCCTATACCTCTGACTCCATACTGAATCTCAGCATGTTGTGAGGTACATACCACTCAGCCCACACTATCCAATCAATAATTGCCTCATCCGCTCATTTATTCCTACCGACACCACCTTCAGTCTTGACTACCTGTGTCACACTGGCTGATGAGTAGCCATCTGTCTCTAAAACTAATATGACCAAGGGGATGAATTAGCAACCCTTGATTATCAGCATAGAGCAATAATCTTCTTTTTGTAGTTTTTAGTCTAAATCTTTTTTAACCAAAGAACTTGGTTTTGCATCTCTATACTCTCCTGAAAATAGTCAAGATTCTTTTCCAGATCAGAGCACTCCTCAGATTATAACCAGAATGCTTTCATTTATCTATCCTTTATATGATTTTGGCTCTCTGTGCCCGTCAAAGGCATCCAAAAGCAAAAACAACTTGGAGAATGGAAAGGCAAGAGAACATTGGTGAAGGACCTAGTTCCTGAAATCTACAAGTCTCTGAAGTCTGTGCCTCAGCTTAACTCTTGGCTAACAGATATTCCCTGTACACCCGGACTAGCACTGCCAAATGGTTAATTGTAAAATGCTGAGCAAAAACTTTAACCATCAAAGGGGGGATCTAAAGAAAGATCTTTGAAGACAAAGTAAGGGGGCTGGTTTGTCTCAGTCTTGCCAGAATATTCAGTGTTTGCCTTTCCTTTGCATCAAAAGGCAAACCTGCGAGCTTACTCTTATGTACCAGCATTTGATACAGGGCAAGTGTACTTATGTGTGGAAAATTTCAATTTCACAGACATACGTGATGTTACCCACAGGCCTGGATGCTGTACTCACCAGTTGTAAAGCTGTCTTCCTCTACTTGTCCTTTCTTTAGCGTACGCTAATAAACGTGTATGTGGGCACCCATGCAGGCACACACACATACCCCACAGAGCTAACACAGCCCCTGGAATGCAAAAGACTAGTGTGTCAGACATAAACAAGTAAGTGTGTGCCAGGGAGCACTTTATCCCAGTTCTTTCCAAGGTGTCATTTTGAGAATCTTTTGCTTTTTATTCGCTCTGCTCCTCAACTCCCCAAATCCTTCTTGATGTTTAAGCAGGATGCCCAGATAAATAAGCAAAATAAGAGGGAGATTCAAAGCAGATACTCTTCTTTGGGCCTTGGAATGATACACCCTGGTGTTTGGGGAATAATCAAGTAGATTTATTATTCATACTTGGAGGACAAGTTTTGCTTCATTCAAATAGATTTAAGTCATCAATTTTTTTCTTTCCTTGAACATAGATATTTGCTGCTTATTCTTGTCAGTATGTAGAGTATTTTCCAAGAAGATATTGCAGGTATTTTTAAATGAGCATAATACAGTGTGTCTTCCACATTTAGAACAAATAGTAGTATCAGTAATTATTTTCATAGCTGTTTTTGGAAAAGTAATACTGTATTGATATACAATAGTACTGTATTGATATACTTTATATATATATTGATATCTATAAATATACCTGAAATATTTGTCTAAAAGAAAAAACAGCTTTATACAAAGAGATGATCAGTTTGGGCTAGTTACTATGGTATATTTAATACTGACTGAGCATCATTCTCTAAAAGATGAATCTGCTAGTCCATCTTTATATACAGTTTAGAGTTCAAGTAATTTTAGCTTATCTCTAATGTAAGATTTTTTTCTTTTATTGCAAGTAGAGAAGTGTGATTTTAGGCTACTATTCTAACATGCTAAGAAGATGAAAATAAAGAGTAAAACTGTAAATTTTTTTTTAAACTTTAAAAAAAAAAGTTTTCAAAACTTTTACAGGGCTGCTTATGTGGCTCAGTCAGTTAAGCATCTGCCTTTGGCTTTGGGGTTGTGATCCTGGAGTCCTGAGATAGAGCCTCAAGCCATGCCCTGAGTCACTGGGCTCTCTGCTGGGCTCCCTGTTCATCAGGGAGCCTTCTTCTCCCTGTCTCTCTCACCCTCTCCCCCTCCTACCCAGCTTGTGTTCTCTCAAATAAATAAAATCTCTTAAAAAATGAACTTATACAGAGATAGGGGGCTGTAAATAAGAATTTAGCTCTGATAGGCTACATAGAAATTGCGTGGGACAAAGCCTGCTGCACAACCCCAAAATTAAACATAACTCTTATGGTATTAGCTCCATAACTCTTCCTCTAGAGAAATGGAGTTTTGTACCTTTTCACAGTTAGAAATTTGGTACATCTATATGTGTGTTTAAGTTCTTTGTAATAAAAGCCTCTAACTGTTATTTCACGTGAAGGGTTGAGCCACGTCCTGCTCCATTGTAGTATGAGTCATAACAACTTCAGCAACTCTGTCTAAAGTAACAAGCTGTGGTAGCAAATGTCCACCAAATTAATTATGTCGGGGAAATGATAATAATGCAAGAAATATATGCATTAAGCCTCCCTTAAAAATGAAGAGCCATCACAATCCAACACACAATTATTTTGACAAGTTTCCATAAAAAGTCATTGCTAGTCATAAGAAGGACAGATATTAATGATAAGATGGCGTTTATTGTTGTCGTCTTTCAACACTTTCGCTTGGGTAGGATGCTTAAGCAAGAGCAATTTCAATGTAAAAGAAGCCCTGATATGTTGATGATGCAAATAGGATGATTTAGACTATTGTAAACCCCCTAACTGCTACTTTTCAAGTTAGTTGTAACAAATGTGAGATTTGCTGGCATTGCTACTCCCTACTTTTCCATCTGCCTTGCAAACGGTGACAAAACGTTTTTTCCCCCCAATAACTTCTCTTCTTCTCATATGAATAATCTGAGCAAACAAATTTTGGAACAAAGAACATACTTGTTAACAAGGAGGGAAAAAAGAGCATCTATTTCCATTGAATATTGTTTATCTTTGCTGTATTTTCACAGTGATATTACAAGGGTGCTAGCAATTGTTGCTTTAACTCGTGGGATGATGTCTGTATATAAGAATGAGTCACCAGCATTACGAAAGGTCATTTTAGAATCTCAGTTATTTGTTTTGGATTAAATGGTGTTTTATGACAAAGATGTATGTTCAGAATCATTCCAGTGCACTGACATTTTTGGTTGGAGTTTGGTGAGAGACTACATCAAATATCTGTCATCAGGCCATTATTCAGATTGCTAACCAGCTAACTGATTAGTTTACAGTGAAGTAAAATAGCAGTTGAATGGAAATCTAAAATATAGTTATTTTGGATATGGTTCCAGATTGAAAGGACTTGGTGCTGCTAATTGATGGCTGCATTAGTATGCTAGGACTGCCATAACAAAATACCACAGAATGGCATGATTTAAACAACAGAAATTTATTTTTGTTCTGAAGTTCTGAAGATGAAGTCCAAGATCAAGGTGGCAGCAAGTTGGATTTCTTCTGAGATTTCTCTCCTTGGCTTGCTACCTTCTCCAGGTGTCCTCACGTGGCTTTTCCTCTGGCTGTGTATGCGCCCTTATTACCTCTTATAAGGACAGCAGTCAGATTGGGTGAGGTCTTAATGATAAGGACCACATTCTAATTTAATTACCTCTTGAAAGGCCCTATCTTTAAATACAGTCCCATTCTGAGGTACTGGGAGATAGAGCTTCAACATACAAATTTTGGACGGACAAAATTCACCTCACCACAGTCTTATGGTTAGTTGCTTTTGTTAGCATAACTCTTGGCTTTATTTCAGTTTTGGTAATATGGACTTAATTTCCATATGTATTCATTAATATCAACATTTCATAAAAATAATGAATACAGGGGAACCTGGCCAGCTTAGTTGGTAAAGCATGCAATTCATGATCTCAGGGCTGTGAGTTCAAACACTAAGCAGACTGTAGAGATTACTTAAAAAAAATTTTTTTTTAATTTAATTTTATTTTTCCAGTGTTCCAAGATTCATGTTTATGCACCACACCCAGTGCTCCATGCAATATGTGAAAAATATTTTTTAAGTAATGAATGCAAAACAAACAATAGGAAGATGTACGAGAACATTTATTTACCATCTGGGTAGATCAGACTTTGAAAAGTTTACTCATCTCTCAGAATTTCCATTGCCAATTCTTTTATTGCTTCATTCTCTGCACAAATATTTATTGTAAAATTAAGTCGAGTTAAATTGATTTTATTTTCTTTTGAGATTCTTTTTTGTTTTTTTAAGATTTTGTTTAATTATTTTGAGAGAGAGCAAGTGAGATGGAGAGAGAGGGAGAGAAGCAGACTCTCCCTGCTGACCAGGGAGCCCAACGTAGGGCTCAGGGCATGATCCCAGGATTCTGGGATCATGACCCAAGCTGAAGGCAGACACTTAACTGACTGAGCCACCAGGCACCCCTTTTTTTTGAGATTCTGTTCTACACTTCATAGCAGTACTTAAGGTGTTTAAGTGGATCTTTAAAAAAAAAAAAAGATTGGAAATGACTATTTGATATATTGAATTTGGTTTGAATGATACTGAGCTTTTTCTTCTTTTCTGAGAACAAAAAACTCACCTTGAAAGTATCATTAGTATAATAATATATCTAGAAAATTCCAGAGTGTACATACACCAATCCATGCTATTTATGAAACTTCTGAGAAGTAACCAGTAGGTGTCTTTGTGAAATTGTAATATATTTGTTAATACAAATCTTCTCATTGTCAAATTAACAACTGTCAAAACCTTCTCCAATTTCCCAAGCTTTCCTCCATTACTGAAGCACAGGAAATCAAGGATAAAAATCTACTTAATAACACACGGCAATTTAATATGCCTGTCCCAGTTAGGAAGTGAAAGTGGTAAAAGTACAAACATACACATTATGCCATGTGAAATTTCATCTAGTCCAAAGAGTAGCTAATAAAAGAGAAATAATGTTCAGGTCAGACTGCATGCTGTCAAAACAGAAGACAAGCAATAAACTCAGGCAAAACAGTCAGACAAATAAAAGTCTAGAGATTGAACACTGTAAGAATTACTTTAAACCTTTTGAAGAGGTCTTCTTAGCCTTCTTTATGTCCTAGGTGGACAAGAAACTTATTGCAACAGCTGCTAATGACCTATTTTGTCCTCCTGGTTAGGGCAAAATGCCATTCAAAGGTAAATAGTCTTCCATAGCCCTTTTTTGGAGTTGTCCATTTTTCAGTCCACCAAAACATTTTTTGTATGTTTATTACATTGAGGGTAGGTGGAAAGCGGTGGTAAGGGCTAATAGCTTTGGGATCACAGTCTAACTTTAAGAAGGACAGAATTCTTTGAGACTCATTGAAAATGTGCATTTGTTTGCATCAACCTTGTTTTCTTTTTATCTCAGGACATATTCTTTGATGTTTAGCTGTTCAAAGTTAAGATGAAGCAGATGAAAGTCAGAGAAGATTATAAGAGAAGGAAGAAATATAGTTCCCTGGAACCAAAATACACAGAGCACACTTCCTGAAGGATGAGAGAGGTAAGGAGCGTATCTTTTTTTTTTTTTTTTTCTCAGAACAGCTTTCAGTGAAAGGTGTCATCTTAGGGTTTCAACAAGCAGAACCTTACCGGAGATAAGAATACTTACATATATAGTGGATTTCTAGAGATGTTGAATGACTCCCGATGTGTGGTCCCACCTGCCTCTCCCTTCCAGCCAAGCTCAACACAGACCATAAAAGTCTGGGAGGGAAATAATTGGTTATCAAAACTCATTTCTCAAGGCTATAGATCAAGGTTGTATGTTATTAATGTCATGAAAATTGGTGATTTAGTGGTTGCTGTTGATTGCCACCTGAACTTTCCACATCACAAGAATGAAAAAAAAATATACAAATTTTACTTTGTATTTTTTTTTTTTTTTTAGTTTTATTCTACTTTGTATTTTTTAACTTTATTTTAATCACCAGTACTCCTCAGGACAAGCATGCTCCTTAATCCCCATCACCTATTTTACCTATTACCCCGTTACTTCCTCTGGTAACCATCTTTTTGTTCTCTGTAATTAAGAGTATGTTTCTTGGTTTGCTTCCCTCTCTCACTTTTTCCTCCTTTGTTTGTCTGTTTTGTTTAAATTCCACACATGAGTGAAATCATATGGTATCTGTCTTTCTTTGACTGACTTATTTCGCTTAGCCTTATGCTCTCTGGCTCTATCCATGTTGTTGAAAATAGCAAGATTTCTTTTTATTTTTTTTTTATGGCCAAGGAATAGTCCATTTTGTGTGTGTGTAGACACACACACACACACACCACATCTTCTTTTTTTTTTTTAATGTAGTGTTGGATTTGGTTTGCTAGTATTTTACTGAGAATTTTTGCATCTGTGTTCATCAGGTACATGGGCCTATAGTTCTCTTTTTTAGTGGAATTTTTATCTGGTTTTGGTATGAGGGTAATTCTGGCCTCATAGAATGAATTTGGAAGTTTTTCTTCCTTTTGTATTTTTTGGAATAGTTTGAGAATAGGAAGTAACTTTTCTTTAAATGTTTGGTAGAATTCCCCTGTGAAGCCATCTGGCCCTGGACTTCTGTTTGTTGGGAGTTTTTTGATTACTGATTCGATTTCTCTGTTGGTTATTGGTCTGTTTAAGTTTTCCATTTCTTCCTGTTTCAGATTTGGTAGTTTATATGGGTCTAGGAATTTATCCATTTCTTCTAGGTTGTCCAGTTTGTTGGTAGGTAAGTTTTCATCATAATTTTCCTTCTGCAGGAGTTTCCTACTCATTAAGCCTGAATTCTATAAATAACTATAACTTTTTTCCATTTGTTTTGTGTAAATAAGCTTATATTTTTTAAGGTGGGGTGCTGCTGTTAAACAGAACTGAATCTAAGAGACAGTAAAAGAGCATGGGACTTGCAATCATAATGACTGATTTGAAACTTAGCTACACCACTTCCAGGCTGGACAATGATCTGGTGCTTCAGATTTTCCATAGGTATATAATGCAGATAATAATAATTTGCTTCAAAAATTTGGAAGGATTAGAGACATTAAGTATACAGTGTACATAGAACATTGCCTTGCACATTGAAGATGTTAGCTTTTATTAGCACCCCAGTAGCCTGAAGCTGAACCCTCTTCCTCTACCTGTAACCATCATGTTTACTCTCAACT
This sequence comes from Enhydra lutris kenyoni, assembly GCF_002288905.1. Taxonomy (NCBI): domain Eukaryota; kingdom Metazoa; phylum Chordata; class Mammalia; order Carnivora; family Mustelidae; genus Enhydra; species Enhydra lutris. The sequence continues at coordinate 14,346,272 of NW_019154103.1, read as the reverse complement.
GGATGATTTTTTGACTGCATACGAGGGAAATTTAGAACTAAATTTGAACTAAAAGAGAGACAGAAGAACAAACATGATTTTCATTTAAATAATCTAAGACAAATTAATCTTACACACTGCTGAGATACACCTAATGATTAGTCCCCAGGCTGATCCATCATCAGTAGTTTGTAGCTAGTCTGTTCCTTCCCCTAGAGTAAAGCTGAAGGCACTTCTTTCTTTAACAAACTAGACATTAATTAAGGTAAGCAGGGGACTAGAGTGTATAATTGCTATTGTAAAGTATAAAGAATGTTATAAAAAGCAGTGAACTTACTAATAACAGAAGTGGAATTCTTCCTAAAAGATAAAATAGAAGAACATCTCTTTTTGAAGAAATGTGCTTAAAGTTGAAGTTGAAAAATATTAATGAAACTTTATTCTCCCTTTCCAGCTATTTGATGCACAGAATAGAGAAAACTTTAGAACAACCTTTAATCATATTCTCAGAAGTTAGTCAGGGTACCAGTCAGATTTGCTGTAGCTGATATTTTGATTTCTCTCCAAATTGTATAGCATTTCCATTGTATCTTTTATGTCACTTCCTGGGTGGGGTATCCTGCCAATACTGCCCTTTTCTTAATTTTCCCATTTTTTTCACTGTTAGTTCAGTTGCCTATACTCAAATTTTGAGTGATATTCTTGATTTCTTCCTTAATCATTGTATCCAGTAAGTCATTACTCATCTCACTTTGACATTTAATAGCTCTAAATGAGATATTTCTGTATATTCCTATATATTGTGGTATTCTAAATGATATGTGTATAAACCCCAATTCTGCCATTTGTTATTGGATCAGTTCCTCATTTGCAAAATGAAGATAAAAAATAGATCTCAATAAGTAATTATAAATATTAATATTATAGTACACATGGGGGCTTGACACACTGTCCTGTTCTGGAAGGCCTCAGCACATGATAGCTATGATTATTCTTGTTGTTACAATTGTTGTTCCCATTGGTACCACTCTAGTCAGATCTCTAATACTTTTCTTTTCACAGAAATAGTCTATCTGCCTTCAGTCTCTCTAATCAACCAGTTATCCTTGACAGTATTGTCAGATTAACCTTATCAGTCCATAATGCTTGACATATTGCTGTGGCCCAAATAGGCCAAATTCTTTGTCTTGGTGCAATATATCCTCTCCATTCTGCCTCACCCTCTCTAGTCTGTTCTTACTCTGTTCCTATACACTAAACTCTGAAAAATCCTCTTCAGCTAAAATAAGGTTTTGGATAATACATTTGGGATTACAAGGTGAGCTCAAATGCATGGGTTCTAGACATTATAATATTATTTATATCTGTGTCTTAAAAGTGTTTACTTGATGATAATTGTGATTTAAGAACACTCCTTTATATCCCAAACAAGAAATAAGAAAGATAGTGAAAGAAACAATAACATGAGCAAGAAGCCTGAAAAGAAAATCCCCTTCATGTAGCTCCCCTCAACAGCAATAATTTGGCATCCATCCATTTTATGGGCAAAAGTGCCTTCATGGAAACTTTAGGATGTAGGTAGGAGTTTGTGACATGATCTTATACATAGAAAACCCTAATGATTTCACCTCCCCCAAAAGGAAATGTTAGAACTAATAAACAATTTCTGTAAAGTTGCAGGATTAAAATCAACATGTGGAAATCAGTTCTATTTCTGTACACTAACAAGACTGCTGAAAGAGAAATAAAGGAAACAATACCATTTACAATAGAAGACAATAAAATACTTAGGAATATTTTTAACCAAGCTGGTGAAAGATCTTTACACTGAAAACTGTAAGATATTGATGAAAAAAATTGAAGAAGACACACATAAATGAAAAGATATCCCATGTTCATGAATTGGGAGAATTAATCTTGTTAAAATATCCACACTGCCCAAAACCATCTACAGATTCCATGGCCAAAGAGTTCAAACATCCAGTTATAAGACAAAGAAATTCTGGGAATTTAGTATTCAGCATGGTGACTATAGTTAAGAATATTATATACTTGAAAATTGCTAAGAGAGTAGATCTAAAATGTTCATATCACAAAAAATCATAATTATGTTAGGTGATAGGTGTGTTAACTAACCTTTTTGTGGTAATCATTGGAGGTAAAATAAGAAAGGCATATTGAATTCTATTTTCTTACTTATGGGGATTAAGGCAAATTGATAACTAAAAGCAGACCAAAACTAGTAAATTCAGACTTCAAATGTCAATCAGCAGAAAATAATTCTGATATTAAAAAAAAATAAAAATAAAATTCTAACTCAGAAAGTTGAGTCTAGTAGGAGTTTCTTGATTGTGGGAGTGTATCACACAACAGCTGCCCCTCAGATACTAATCTTGGTAGACTCACAGAGATTTGGAAGCATTTCTTTGATGAGTGAGGTGTTGATATCAATCAAAGTGGAAACACTATCTTAAAGATAACCATCTCTCTTAAGGCCATAAATGCAACCTAAAATGGCTTATTAGGCCATTCTAGTAGCAAAGGAATGTAGAATCTAAATTATTTACCTCTTGCCACAAACAACATTTAAGAAATAACAGTTGATGTGTCAAGCCCTTGTTTTTGTTTTTTATAAAAACAAACCATTGGTGGGCTTTGAGCATTGAGACTATAATTTTGTTTAACTCAGAAAACAAATTTGACTTAAGTTTGAAAGAAATATTTGTTTCCTTATACTTTTACAATGCTTAAGGTGTCATACATAGCAACAATATCCACACTGTGTTTTTTGGTAGATCATATTATCAACCCAAGCAGAAGTGGCCAAAGTATTTGATATAGAAAATTCCTCAAGAAGAGGCTAAATTATGAGGTATCTACAAGTAAAATTACATTAGTTTTCTGAAACTACAGGAAACTTGCTAATAGTTATGTTCATTAATTTTATCTCCTTTGGTTCATTAATTTTATGTTGTTGACTGCAAAAATGACATTGTTTCCACCCTGAAGATTATAAGTCTTCCTGTGCAGTCTTTTTCATGATCACTCTGGTCCAAGTCAGATGAAACTACTTCATGGCATATGATCAAACCTGAACAAAGTTTGTCTTTTATGAATGAACCAAAAAGATAACCAATTAACAACAACAACAAAAAAAGCCAAGGTACAGATAATTTCTTCTCTGTGAAAATACTTTGCCCTCTTCTTAATGAGGTCGAGACCAGAGGCAACAAGACTTTTGTTTGATAAGAATAATATTCATATCAAATGAGATCGTGTGAATCTGAAGTCATAAATATCACATTTTATGCACCAAGAGATAGGCTTAGGGCAAGTTAGACAAATCATTAGTCAAGAGTATGTTTTGCTAAAGATTGAGATCTTTTTGGGCATGTATTATCGTTTTCTTCATGTCCTGTTCAAGCCTATATCTGTCTGTGGAGGAAAAATGGATATCTTCCCCATAAGACAATGACAGAAATAGGCTGTGGATATGCATCTATGTCCAATCAGCCACAATATGCATAGTAATATGTGGCACAGTTTGTGTAATGAAGTTCCCAGCGTGCAGTCTGGAAAGGTATCCTCCAGTGTGTTGGGTGATTTATTTTCTCTGTCAACAGGCAGGACAGCCAGGACTTGTCCTTCCCTACTCTACCTGCAAAAATACTCTGTCATCTTGGGTAGTGGTAATGGGTTCTGTGAGGCTGTACAGGGGCATTGTTTTGAACCCTTCATTTAACTGGGCTATTTCCCATCCCTTTTAATTCTGTGACTGGAGCTTTAAAGGGGATTTCTTCAAAAACAAAGCAATCTCTAGTGAGAAGAACTCCCGAATCATACTATTACCCTGAAAGCAGTATTTAGAATGGTGAATCAAAACACTTCTGCTGTAATAAAAGTGTATAGAAAATGAGAAGGAACAGCTTCATATATAATTTAACAATGTTCTCTCTACTGAGAATGAAAGAAAAACAAGATTTTTGTTTGTCCCTTTACATTTTTGAAGTTTGTATATTTACATTAGCCATGATTTCTAGTGCCAGAATGTAGCTGTTACACAGTTTTACCTAGCAATTTATATTAGACTTTGATCTAAATTTTGATTTCTTTTTAACCTTTTATGAGTATATGGAAGTTTATCCAAGAGTAGCTATTTTCTCTCAAATCAGTATTTTGCTTATTTTTATTAAGTAGATAAAACTAGATAAGTAAGCTGAAATTTAAGAATTTAAACCAATTTTTCATTTTTTAAATTTATCTCTAGTTATAATTAAATAGAAAACATCCAACTTTTCAAAAGGTTGGAAATTTAAGAACATAAAATTGAATAGGAAATCTGCTAATGTTGGTACAGATTATTTTTTTTTAAAGATTTTATTTATTTATTTGTCAGAGAGAGAGAGAGAGAGCGAGCACAGGCAGACAGAGTGGTAGAGGGAGAAGCAGGCTCCCTGCAGAGCAAGGAGCCCGATGCAGGACTCTATCCCAGGATGCTGGGATCATGACCTGAGCCAAAGGCAGCCGCTTAAACAACTGAGCCACCCAGGCGCCCCGGTACAGATTGTTTTTGTTACCAGCATTTTTTATATTAAGTGTTTTCTCACAGAATTTACTAATGAAAAAGACATCATTATTTTTTTTTTTTTTTCAAAAAATACATCTTACATTTGTGTATCTAAAATTCCACAGGCTGCAACAGGGTATTGGGATGAATCTCATTTGGAGAACTTACAGTGGAAATAATTTCTGATTTGTCTATAGATGAAACACGTATCAGTGCTGAAAGGCTAATAGGATAGAAAAGGATTGTTTTTCTAAAGAAAGAAGACTACAGGGGCTGCTCAGCAGGGAGCCTGCGTCCTCCCCCCCCCCCCCCCCCCCCCCCCCCCGCCGCGTGCTTCTCTGCCTGCTTCTCTGCCTGCTTCTCTGCCTGTCTCTCTGCCTACATGTGATCTCTGTCTGTCAAATAAATGAATAAAATATTTAAAAAAAAAGAAAGAAGACTACAGAAATTGTCTCAATGTTCAAATCACATATTTCTGATGGAAATTTTATTTGAGACTTTTTTCTAATAAGCTTATCTTAGAAAAGTATGGCAGTTACTTGGCCAAATTGACTGAAGAACCGTAATGTCACAGGCAGGATGTTCGATGGCATGTTTGGGTTCAGACTTGGTTGGGTCAGGAACTCCCCTGCGTACCAGCTGTATGCCTGTAGATGAGTTGCTTGCGTAAGTGTCAGGTTCTTTATCTGTAACAAAGGAATAATAATTTCTTGGTTGTTATTATCTACAAGGTTTTATGAAGTTAAATGAATTAATTTTGTAGACATTTTTGCACAGTAAGTGGAGCCTAGTGATTACGTGTGGTATTATTCATGCTATGTTCAGTAAGCACATCTATGCCACTTGAAATTCAGCTACACAATTCTCCACTTTCCCATCTCACTGCTAGAATATTTGGCTTCCTATGAGTTCAGATTCCAGTAACGAAATTCTACAGAGCCACTTTGGGGATGATTTTGCTATTTCTCTAATGTTCTTTCAGGCATTTCAGACTGGTATCTTGTTTTTTGTTTCCAACAATGACTTATTACTTACTATGTAGCACTTGATGGGAAACTTGTTTCAAAGATGAAATCAACTCCTTCCTTTTGGACAGCTCTAGCCATTGTCTTCAAATTAGAATTTTTTTTTTTTCTTGGTGGTCTCTTATGTCTATGGTTGTTAAAAGGTTTTAAGTTTAAATCTAAAAGGTGGATGAAGAGCTGAGAAGAACAGTGATGCACTTACTGGAATTTCTACTGATGAGAAGAAGTGTTACTCTAAAATGAAAAACCTAAAGCATGAAATCAAGAGTAGCTTACTTTATTCTTCAGAACCTATTTTGTCTTCCTCTGTGCCCTTACTTTTTTTCTTATTATTGAAGTATAATTGACATACAGTGTTATATTAGTTTCAGATTTACATCATATCGATTTGACACTTCTATACATTACTCACTTTTTAAAAAAGATTTTATTTATTCATTTGAGAGAGAGAGAGAGAAAGAGAGAGTGAGTACACAAGAAGGGGGAAAGGGAGAGGGAGAGGGAGAAGCAGACTCTCAACTAAGCAGGGAGCCTAATGCAGGGCTCGATCCCAGGACCTTGAGATCATGACCTGAGCCAAAGGCAGATGCTTAACCATCTGAGCCACCCAGGTTCCCCAACTCACCTCTTTCCACAATAACTGTAATTGCCATCTGTCACCATGCAACATTTTTACAGTGTTACTGACTGTATTCCCTACGTCCTTACTTTAACTGGACTCTTAACTTTGGCCAGGAACTCTTTAGACATTAGCTCATTTAACCCTCAAAACAACCATATAATTTTTAATCTTGTTTTATGGGAAACTGTGTTTTTGAGAGGTTGGGTAACTTTCCCAAAGTCACACAGTGATTAGGAAAGAAACAGATCTCAAACCAAGTCTTATGTCATTCCATGCCTTTGCTCTTTACTCTGCTGTAAAAACTCTCTTTCTCTTCCTTCTCTTTCTGTTTCTACTCTTCTCTCTCCCTCTTTTTCTTTCTCTGACCCCCCCCATCTCTGTCTCTTTCTCTTCCATCTTTTCCTGTCGTGCTATGGATTTGAAAGTATTTCCATTTCTTTCTCTAATTTTTAAATCATATATTAATTGAAAACAATGTTAAATAATCTCTGTATTGGGCTTCCTAAAAAAATGTATCACTACTGTAAGTTCAATGTTTGACTTACATCTTCTCACTCCATTGTGACCTTCAGGAGACATCAGCTTCTATGAGTGAGGAGATTCAGAGTGCAGTCAGTTTATTCTGTTATGCTGAACAGAGAGATTAAGGCTCTGCTAATAGCAAAGATGACATTGAGATCAGGATCTGGGAGATGAGAATTAGGTTGTGTGATCCAGAAGGGAATGTAAAATATCAGTCAGGCTCTCATGTCAAAATCAGGGACCTAGAAGGACAGAGTTAGGTTGCAGTCTAGATCAGTAAAACCAGGGGTAACAAACAACAAGACAAGGGCCAGTATTATAGGTCCAGATCTCACCAGAAGGTATAGCAGGGGAAAGGGAACTCTTGAAAAAGTTGTATAATTTGCCTGATCCTTAGCTTTTGCATTCTCAGATATAGGTATGATTCCTTTAGTTGAGAGGCTTAGACGTACTGCATGGAATGCATCTAAGTGTTCCCAACATACTGCTATCACCCAGTAAATGGCCACTGCAAGGGAAGGAAACTTTGGGATTTTAAATATTTACTTATGACCTTGACTCAGGAGTTGAAGATTTTCCATGAAACAGTGTTCCTCAAACATCAAAGTGTTCTGCTGAGTATGGGCAAACAGTCATTCGTGTGTCGTCGTCCCCCATGTCCCCATGCATGTCTCGACGCAAATGTCAATGTTTGCTTATGTGAATGGATTTAAAATTTAAAAATGATATGTGTATGCATACATATATATATATATATATAAATGAATATATGTACTATATCTTTTTGATTTGTAAAGTTAGATGTATGATGTTGTCAATTCATAAGAGAAATTTATTTCTTAGGCTATAATTTCAAGTCAACAAGTTCTTAGAAAACTTTTAAATGGCAAGTATTCCTTAACATTATAAATGTTAAACAAATGTTAAACAAATGTTTAACAAATGTTAAACAAATCTCCTTGAGATTTAGGGGCTAGATGCGAGCTGTGATTAGATGAGAAGCAAATAAAATTGTAGAAAAGAGTACTGGCTAAGGATTTCACAAAATAATCAGCAGCAATACTCTGACTTGTCTGTGTATACCCATAGAAGTTAAAACAAAACAAAACAAACAAAACTAGTGCCTTCAAATTCATTTAAACTTTTTTTTTTTCTCCACATCACCAAAGAGCTAGATCAATTTATCCGTATACTATAGTTTTCCTCTTCTCGCATCGCATGTTGGGGACAGGAGGATCAGAGGCAAAGAGAACGGCAAGGGTAGCAGGAATCCTGGTTGGCAAAAAACATCTTTCTAAAACACCTCTGGTCATTTTATTCCAGGGCTGAGATTCCTTCAATATCTTACCATATCCTACCTCTATATAAATATCTATATATAAAATCCAAATTCTTTGCCTGGTAGGCCACATTCTCCATCACCTTTCCCAGGTCTTGTGTGTGTCATTCTCTGTGCTGCATTGTCCTTTCCCAGCTGATGTTGCCCAACAAACTTCCAGTCATACTTGAAGATAGAGTTCAATGGTAACTTTTGTGAAGACTTCCTTAATTGTACGCTGCACACTTGATCATTTTTTAATACCTTTGCCCCCCTTTTATCCAATAGTTTATACTTGCCGATAGCATGGAACAGAACTGCAGTGCTCTTTCTTAGGTTTTGATGCCCTGTTTAGCTAGTAAGTTGCCCAACAACTAGGATTCTGTTTTCTGAATCTCCTGTCCTCAAATCCAAGCACCTGCCTGGTTTAATACTAGTAGAACTCAAAAGGTGCATGTTGAATCGATGACTTAGATAGTGCTTCTGTGAGACGATTCTGTGGTTCACCTGGGCTTGGATTCTGCCTGAACTGTGATGATAGAGCATGGCGGTCTCTATTATCACTTAGCCATGTTCTATCATCCCTTAGGTGATTCTAAGTTCTTTGAGCTTAGGATCTCAAAATTTTTAGGAATGTTAGCATAATACAAATAAGGGGTCACATTTTTAAAAACGATAATGATATCGGTTTCCATTTAAGTTGATACTACTTTTACTTAAATATTTTCTTACTTTGAAATGAAGTTGTCTGAGCAGATATGAGGGTATATCGACTGAGTGGTGGGTAATGTCACAACAGAGTTATTCAATTTGACAACAACGCGAAAATTCCTGGGGACTATGATGGTTGACCATTATACAATTTCACATTTTTTTTCTCAGTCATATACTATTTTTTTTTAAAGATTTTATTTATTTATTTGACAGGCAGAGATCACAAGTAGGCAGAGAGAGAGGAAGAAGCAGGCTCCCCGCTGAGCAGGGAGCCGGACGTAGGGCTCGATCCCAGGACCCTGGGATCATGACCCGAGCTGAAGGCAGTGCCTTTAACCCACTGAGCCACCCAGGCACCCCAGTCGTATACTATTTTTATCTGTTTTGTAATGTTGATAAAAGACAAACATAACAAACATATGAAACAAAGATGAGTGAAGAAAATTTAATTCTACAGAATTGTCTGAAGAAGACCTAAGTAGCTTTCATATGGTCATAGTCCTAAATTGCTTTCATCTTGACCAGAATCGTCATGTTTCTGCTACTGCAAAAGCCATTGTTAAAATAAAAAATGTATTGTGATGAATATATCTAATTTATATTTTTATCCACTGAGATGAAGATAGTTTATATCCATTATGGGTCCTTTGTGTGCATGTACTTGTAAATAGCCTGAACTCTTTTTAAATTATCATTTAAAAGAAGAAGAATGCAAAAATCATATTTTAAAAGGTTCTAATGAAAAAATATGAAAATTCGAAATATTAGTTGAGCTAAAAATTTTTGTCTTTTTTGGTTAAGACTGCTCTCTTTCCGTCTTCTTGGTAGTAGACATTAGTATCCCAATCCAAATGTGGTATGTCATTTTCATAAATTTGTTCAAAATCAAGATTTTTATAAACATTTAAGTTAAGGGAAATTAAATACTATGAATGACTTCCCAAGTGGGAAATGTTGAATTTTGTCGTTACATGCTATAAAATTTATCAAAATATGAAAACCAATTTTATAATACTATCTTTTCTAACATGGTAATACAAATTAAAAAGATCTTAATATTTTGATTCCATTCCATGTATACCTAAAATTATAAAGGAATTTTTAAAAATAGTATGAGGGCTCCTCAAAATTATGTGCTTCTGGGAAAGGAATTTATGAGTTAAAACCTTGGAAAACACCCACGTAGTTGGGTATAGAATTTGAGGGTGCATTTGGATTCTATGCAAAAGTATCCCATTGACTTTGTCCAAGAGCATGATGTGTTTATGATCTTCTAACTATAGAGGCTTTTAAATTAGATTATTTTTAAAAAGTCATAATCAGATGCTCTAAAAATCTCTATTAAATTTTTGTGTAATGCATAATGCATATTGCATTACAGATGCAGTCCAATTTTTTAATGATTCAGTCAGAGACTGCTTTGGGAAGATCACCTCCTCAGTGGGATCTGAATACCTACCTTCCTCCGTCTCTCCTTCTCCCCCAGCAATCCATCCATCCATCCATCCATCCATCCATCCACATGCATACCTATGTGTTCTAATTACTGAGCCAAACTAGCCATTTGCAATTGCTTACCACATTTTTGCTTGCATATTTGGTGGGACTTAGAGGCCAGGATATAATAAAGATACAGCTAATTGGTATGGAATATGTATGCCAAGCCATGGGAAGGCCACTATTTTGTGACTCTCAGTGTTATTTTAACTATGATTTCTGAATATTCAGATAATTAAGAACAGTTTTAAAAAATGCTTAATCATTTTCTCCCTATTAGATTACCTACATATTTTCTAACTCCGATCCCGTAGCCTACTGTCTCACACTTTTCCAGAAAACACATCCCTGGGGACTTGTGCCTTGTTAGCCTTAATCCCTGTTAAAACCAGTAGTCTTTCTTTATCCCTGCTGCCTCCACCATTTACTAGAAAAGTACTGCAATTTCACTTATACCTTAAGGAAACCATAGTTTTCTGCATCTCAAAGGAGGCTTCCTTACTCTGTTAGCAAACCTGGAAATAGCAGAAGTAAAATTTCAGGCACAAAGAGGGTCTCTGTGGCAGTCATAAGGATGACAATATATTACTCAGTTGTTTGAATATGATAATAAAAGAGGGAATAAATACTGGCTACATTACTTTCAAAAATGTTTCGACCTTCTGTTTTTCCTCCTCAGTTCTTACTAGACAGACAGGTATTTTGGTAGAAGATTTCAATATATCTGTAATCTGGCCCCCAAGTGGCTGTATTACATTTCTTGTATTTATTTATTTCAGCCCATAACCGATGAGTGTCATCCTTATAGAAACCAAACCAAACCAGAACTGCATCGGGCTTACCTGCTATTTCAGAAGATTTCTAAAATTGAGGTGTCTGTTTAGCAGACGCAGAATAAAACAGTTAAAAATAGGACCACCTCAATCTAAATTGTGTTTGATTCAAATCCTTGCTTGGATGATTCTTAGGTCTCTTGTGCCGAAATGACAGAGCAGCCCTTTCACTCGCAGTGCGGGTTTCAGTGGGAGAATTTCTATTTCCTTACAACCTAAATGCAATGCAGTGAGATCACCAAAGCAAGGTAATACCAGCCCAGCATGCATGTGATTTAAATACACAGACTTCCATTTAAAGAACATTTAATAACCTCTTAGTTGCCCTTAGGTAAGAGAATCCCTAAATCCATTCTTTTGTGCTTCTGCTAGAATCGAGTAATAGACAATTAATATGATTCCTCTGACTATGGACCTCACTTTTGGAGAGCCGGATGAGGAATGCAATATATTGACCCCTTTCTCTTTTTCTCTCTCGCTCTTTTTTTTTTTTCATGCTCCGTACAAGGAGAGCCCAAAAGAGAAACCTGTGGAAAATAGCTAAGTGTTCATCCGTTAGCATTTTACCACTCAGGTACTACTAATACAAATTCAAAAAATGCTAATAAAGTCTGAAATTTCCCAGTAGGGGAGTAATGGAACACTTTTAAAAAAGGCACTTTCAGTTAATGACTAAGGCATTTTTTGCTAACAGCAATTTTGGCTTCTTATCCCAGGTGGAGAAAAATGCATTAAACAGGAGATTAAAATGTCCTTTCAACTGCTTGGTAATGCCAGCTGCTGCTGCAGGCTAAGGCATCCATGAAGTGGCATTTAGTTGATGGTAGTTCTGTTCCAAGGGATGGAGCAAGTATGAAAATCCCACTGGATGGGGGTCTCTTTAAATATGCTGCCGACGCACAAATAGCAAGTGTAGGAGCTGGGCTGGGATGGTAAACTGTACAATCTGTTCACTGCATTTTGGTTGCTAATTAAGAGGTGACATACAGTATGAATGCACAGAACCTGTTGAAATTCTGTCAGGCTCTGTCTTTGCTTTCACATGTTTGAATGCTATTTAATAAGGCGTCTTAATTGAAAGCAGAGAAATATATAAAAGTAGAGGACAAATATGTTACATTAAGATTCTTCGAAAATGTGCGTGCGCACATTGTATGCGTGTGTGTGTGTGTGTGTGTGTGTGTGTGTGTTCATGCTTCCTAACCCCTTGGTGCTTCTCTCCGAGACAGCTACTCTACTTCATAAGCACAATATGCAAATTTCGTGATTTTCCTCTTGCTGTGGGGGATAGAACTGGAGTGGAAAGTTGGAAACAGAACTTGCAAACACAAATGTGAACTTAACAGTGACTCTGACATAAAGGAAAAATGGTTTCTCTTGCCAAGAAATACCGTTTTTATGAGGAGTGCTTAAGCAAAGAAGATGGAAAAAAAGGGAGGGCACTGTTACTTTTAACAATGTATTGTGTGTGTATATTTTTATAGCTAAATGCATATTTTCTCTCTGCCTTTCCTCAGTGGATGAAGCCAGATTAATACCCAATTTTATTTTCTGCAAATTGGCTTCAGAGAGTATACATAATGAAAAAAGAAAAAAGATGCAGCAAGAGCCAAAGTCCCTGGTCTCTGTGAAGCGGTAATGCTAGAAAGACGAACACGCTGAAGTTTAGCATAAGGATAAAAGTCCCCAGAACTGCGAATTCAGTCTCCATGCTTTAGTTTCTTCATTTGCATACAGTGGTTAATGAGTTAACAGATGATACTGAGCACTCTGGATTTGCCTAGCACATAGCAGGAGATCCAAAGGATTTGCTCCATCTCTCGTGCCTGTTATTGTTTAGTACTGGGAAGTGCAAGTAGACTTAAGAAATCTGATCATTGTGAAGTTTTCTCTGTAGAATTTTCATTGCCCATGCTTCTGTCTGGAGCTAAAATTATTTGAATTTGTTTTACTTATGTTAACTAAAGACTTTTCTTGTCTTTCTCCTATGACCAGTAAAAGTTGCTGAGACAATTACATATACACTTACTTTAATGATTGTTTAGTGATAGCTTAAAAAGGTATGTTTTGAGTTTGAAGGCTCCTTTTATTTCTGTCTTACTGTTCTCATCTGTCCAGTCTCCTGGTTTATTCAACTCATACAGTTGGGTGGGACTCTTCATCTGATGCCCAGACCCACTGATGCTCCCCCTTAAATTTCAGCAATACCCAAGCCAAAATAACATACAAACTACTGTGCTAGAGCAGGAAGTTCATCTGGAGCATTTGTCTTCATGTGAGAAACATAAACCATCTGTATTGTGGACTCGCGGTGGCCTGAATTCACAGCCCACTGATACTGTGAGTTAACAATAGGACATTGGAAACAGCCATCCATTATTACATAAATAACTGAGGGGTGACTTGGGTAAATAATTTCAGTGAACACGTAATGTGAAAAATGCTTATTTGTCATATTCATCACAGTAGGTCCTAATTTGTACCTTCTATAGCATAAGAGATTCCAAATTTAGAGAGTAAGAAAACTGAGGAGTGATTTAAAAAAAAAAAAAAATTTATTTATTCGTTTTAGAGATAGACAAAAGAGAGGGAGGAGTAGAGGGAGAGGGACAAGCAGACCCCGTGCTGAACACAGAGGCAACCCAGATGCATGGCTCAATGTCACAGCGCTGAGACCACAACCTGAGCAAAAATCCAGAGTCCAATGCTTAGCTGACTGCCACCCAGGTGCCCCCTGAGTAGGGATTTGTAACCTGTTAAGGGGAATCTGGAGAAAAGAAGAGAGGGAGGGAGAAGGGGTAGTAATCTCCTCCAAGGTTTGATCTCATCGCTGGAGCCAGAATCCAGATACCTTTATGTTAACGTATGGTATTTAAAAAAAAAAAAAAAAATCCGTCAAATCTTCAAATTATCAGAAATTCTGTTCTGTTGATTCTCTGTGTCCTTTGTCAATAGCGGACATAGAAATATTTCTCAAGAAACATTATTTCTAGGGCATTTAAAGGTATGAAGAACTGTCCCTGGGGCAAAAATCAGGATGAACTGAGATGATCTCCCAGACAGCTTTGAAATGCCTGGCTTCCTAACAATAGAGCAGAGTAGTTGTGCAAAAAATTCCATGCTGAGATGCTATGAAATTCTTTCACATATTAGTAAGTATATAAATATTAGAGATTTCAGACTCCTAATCACTAAGAAAATAAAACCATACTAATGCCCCCAATTACAAGTCACTTCATTACATTGCTTACTGTAAGAATTTAGTTTTGCTTGGTAAATGGCAGTTAAAAACATATCAATTACATGTTCTTACAGATTACTTGGCGACTTTATTTCTAAAGTTTGTATGACTTGCCCTCTGATTTTCATAACCAAAATAATCTCTTTACCCTATAATTACTTGCTATGTAAATACCTGTCAATAGATGATTGACTCTGGCCATTTCCATTTAATTAAAAGGTCAATGCCGACACATAAATACTTTTTTTATTTAATGCTAATATTTGTGCCTATAACCACACAGTTAGCTTAGTATCCAAGGTAAATTTATCTTTGCTGTGCACACTGAGATACACAATATGAATTTGATGTCACAGGCATGTAACATCAAATTCTCCACATGGCAATTATGAATGGTAAGGCATTTGTAGATAATAATACATAATAAATGCACACAGAAATGTTGCATAAAAATTATTAATCATGTATGAACTTATTGAATTATTGCATAGATTAGATAAAAATGAGTAGGATGAATAATCATTCCAGAGATTTTCTATTCAGTTACCAAAATGTACATAACTATTAGTTCTCATAATTCTTCTCCTTTGAGCACAGCAGAGAAAATAGGAAGCAGAGATGGATAGGACTTAAAAAATGTATTCCTCTGCTTCTGGGAGAGTCTGTGGGGATAGAAGGGTGAAATGGAGCAGAAAGACAGAGGAGGTCAGATGGGTTATGTGACAGGAGTAAAGAGCAGGCTAATTGAATTTGCAAATGATATGAACTTGGGAGTTGTCAGGAACAGAGGGGAAGACAGACTGTGAGTGTTAGTAGATGACTTACTTAAGTTTGAGTAAGTTGACATTCTGCAACTTTGAACATTTATACTTTGCATGCATTGGCCTGGCTTTGTTCTTTGCCATAGGATTTATTAGTTGTGGTCCTTGAAATTAGCCAGCAATTATTCCTTTATCCACTCAACAAATATGTACCAAAATGTTCTAGCCCTTCTTCACCCAAGGAAGGACACGGAGAATAAAATAAATATGATCATTATTTTTGTAGCTTTTCTGGCTTAAAGACACACTTTGCCTGGAATGTTGTAGTTAAGTTTAAGACACGTGGCAATTTGAGATATTTGGATGCTACCTGGCTCTTCATTTGAAATTTTTACAAAAATCAATTCAGGATCAATCTGAAGGAGAGTGCCCAGGACCAATTTTGCAGAGCAGAGGCTTTTTTTTTTTTTTTTTTTTTTTTTTTTTTTTGCAAATTTAAAGTAGGTTATATAAAAGAGAAGAGATGGAAAAGAGTGGTTCTTGGTGAGTTGGTAGCTGAAAACTGCCTCATCCCTGTTGCCATTACTTAGGATGGAGAAGTGTATTTTATACCTCAAAGACTTTGGCTTGCTTTGCCATGTATGAAATGTCTCATTCTTGCTTTAATTGAACGTGGCTTCATTTTTGAGTGATGCAAGGTGCCTGACTGTCAGTCCTGGAAGGAGAAGGCCCTTCCATGAAATGGGTCGTGAATGAGAGGTAGCACCTCTTTTCCACACAGCTTTCATAGCTCTCAAAAAAAAAAAAAAAAAAAAAAAAGCTCTGGGAATGAATATATAGACCTCATAATATGATACAAAGAAATGTAGGTCATGAAAATTTCAAGCCTGATAGAAATAGTTAATGCTCATTTATGCAATGACCTATGTTGTTTAATTTATTTATAACTTCTAAATGTTATAACATTCTTTTGAAACTTATCTCCTGTCAGTTTTCTTACAGTGCCCCAGGGAAAATTTTAAACTTGAAAGTTCCAACATTTCGGATTTATCAAAGTGAAAGAATTTCTCAGATTCTTTTTTCACTGGGTTTCATGGATTTTTACATTGGAGAGTTAATATAACTTAAAAAAAAAAATCTTTCTGTTAAAAAAAAAAAAAAATCACCTCTAGGCTGAGACCATATTTGGAGAGCTTCTGCTCCAAAGCAATTTTGAGGCTATTTACATAAGAGAAGGAAACTGGAATTTATAACTGAAATTATTTAAATGACAAAATTCGCTAAACTTGATGCTATGATAATGTCTGATGAATATACACATTTTCTAAAGAAAATCAGATAAAATCTCATCCAGTTAAAGCTCTATCTAGTTTATAGTGAAAAAAGGACTTATTTTAAGGTGCTATTTTTAAAGTGTTCTGCAGACTGTGAACTCTCAATCATTTTTTTAAAGAAAGATGTTTATTCTTAATAATAGTAACCGATAAAATTGGGTAAGAGCAGCAAACCATTTCATAGCCAACTTGCCACTATTGTAGCGTTCAGAGCCAAAATAGAAAATACTGTGGAAAGATCATGTCCCAGTACTTAGAAAGTATTTTATATACTAAATCAGTTGTATGTCTGTGGGTTTAATGTGTCCCTTTAATAAATCTATGCATGCCTTAAAGCCATAAATTCTTTCAAGTTCAACAGCAGACCTAACTAATTGTCCTGAAACCTCGAAATTTAGCCAATGCCTTAAATATGATTAACACTCAAGAGTTTAGCAAATCATGCTGTCATACTTTCTTATATACCCATATATATGGTGGTCTAAATTACCACTCACTGATTGCTATTTAATTAAACAAGAAAGTACAGGTAAATTGCTCTTGTCATTATAAAGGCTGTGGACACATTCAATGACTGTCACTCAGCTAAACTAGTCTCAGAGTGATTAGGTAGCTGCAGGCTATACAAAATATATCATTTCTTTGAAAAACACAGCAGGACTTTTTTTTGGAGGGGGGAGGGGAACGTATTTTATATGTTTTACATCTCTCTGTGGATAATTGTGTGGTTTGGTTATTTTGAGACAATAGCTTGGTGCGAAAATTACACTGTGCAGCAATTTTAGCCCACCTACATTCTGTGGCTATTTGCTATTATTATTATTATTATTTGCATTGTTCGTATTCATATTTAAGACATTTAAAAGCATAAACAAGTAACTTGAGGCTTTCTAATGATGAAGACTGTGTTCTCTCACGGAAATGATAGCTCATGCCATTTTCTCCTCACTTGCACCTGCTGACCTCCTCAGTGTTTCTGTCTCACACGCTTTGCTTTCAGAGCTCATGTAAGTGTCCTGTGTTCTGCTTTGCATGTGGCAGGCGTGGTTCTTGGCTCTGAGCCCTGTGCTTTGGAGGACCCTCCACTATGACCCTCCCCTCACTGTGCCATTCCTAAGTTTGACAGAATCCACCAGGCTGGCTTGAGGGACAAGCCAGGTAGGAGCCCAAAACCCACCCAACTAGATAACATTCAGGTACTTAGGACCCCCAGATTTTCTGTCCAAATATTCCTGAGATCACCCTCAGAGCTTGTGCTGAAGTATGTTCCTGGTTCCTTCTCCGGAGGACACCGGTGTGCTTTCCCAGAGGGAGAGAAGGAGGTGAAGGTTGTGTCAACTGTTCATGAAGATGGTGGTCTGGGGATGGAAACAAGAGTGGTGGCTGGGTTCCCAGAGGCTTCATAGGACTTACGTCTGGCCCATAAAAGGAACAGGCCTCTGGTCATTTACCGGGGAAAGTCTTTCCTAATCTTCCTGAAAGGTCAAAGGCCTCTGTTGTTTGTATAGGCCCTCAGATCACTATGTGGCAATCCCTGAGCTGTTCTGATAGTACACTTGTTTGTGTGATTACGTACTCGATGTCTACCTTGCTGCAAGTCTTTGGCCTCAAGCCAGAAAATGGGTTTTATTATGTTTATTATTACATCCTCCTGCCAAATTCGGTGGCAGGCTCCTAGTAGATACGTAATCAATATCTGTAATAAATGAATGAGAAATTTGTCACTTCCTCTGAAAACTGGAAGACCAATGACCTTATGATGCATGAGTATATGAGGCTTAATACGTGCTTGGCAGATAGTTAAGGGAAAGTGTGTTAGTTAAGGTTTACCCATCCAAGTTGATAATCAGTTTGAGCATTACCTTATTGGCATATGTGTGCTATCAATTATTTATATTAGTCATAACTATTTTGGCTTGCAAAATTGTTTTGCTGTGCATTACAGATATGTCAGTACATTTAACTGAAAAGTCCAGGGGAATTAATTGACTTTAGGCACATATGGATCTAGGAGCTCACATGATAACACAGGTAATCTGTTTCTTTCTCTCTCTAGACACTGTTTGGCTTTGTTCTCTGGCAGGCTCTTTCCCCAACAATTGTACTCCAACTTCCAGGCCTCACTCTCATGGGCTTTTTGGGGGTCACATGGGCAACCCTGAACTGTGCAGGTCAGGCCATCAAAACATGAAATTGCAAAATGAGGGTGAAATTTGTTCTTCAAATGAAAATTAATATGTTATTACTGTAATGAAGGTACTGATCAGCTAATGCCATAGATACTCATCCACTATTATCAACACTATAGAAAAGAGTGTTTTGATTTAAGGTAGCTTGATTTAATGACTTGGAGCCCATTGCTGCTGTGTTAACAATTTGTCACACATAGAAAGAGACAAAGCAGTATGCACCCTTGCTTTCTAGGCTTGCTTCCCGAGGGATCTGCTCAAGCATCCCAGACTATACTCTCAGAGTAGCCCTTCCTCACTTCCTTTGTGGGGGATGGGAGGGAGAGAGCTTACTGGCGCCGTGTTACAGCCCATTCATACTCTTGGCATACCCATTGGCTGTTGGCCATATATCAGAGTTGAGGAAAGGAGGCAGAGCCAAGCTGAAAGAAAGAATTGGAAAGGAGGAGAATGGGTGTTACAGTAGTCTACAGATTATAATGCCTCTGGGAACAACAAACCACCTCTGCAAGATGACTCCTAAAGAAAAGTCCACTTACTGTTATGGAAGAATATAGAATCATTGGAACAAGTGTTACCTCCTTAGGGGACTACTCTGAAAAGTAAAATTTTTTTGGTGTGTTTGTTTAGAAGAGAGAAGTGATTAGAGCACTGGCTTTGGAGTCCTCTCAGAGTTTGGAACTCCTCTCAGAGTTCAAAGTAAGGCTCTGCCACATACTTCCCCTCTGACCTTGGTCAAAATCCTTGATTTCTCTGTCCTGCCTGGTTCACGTCTGTTAAATGGAAATATTTATAGAATCTGCCTTGGAGTTGTTCAATAAGTAATTGAGTTGATACAAGTAGAGATTTAATCTGGCACATAGTAATTATTTAAAAGTTGGCATAGCTGTTAGAATGCATTTGTAAACAGAATAGTTTATATATATTTGGTACTAAATTATTAAAACGGTCTCAGTAGTTTTAGACATATGTGATAAACAATCCATAAAGCGTTTTTAAAATGACTAATAAAAGCAAAGGAATGAAAAAAGTGGTACTGACTACACTGGAGAGTGTGGGCTCTTGTGAGCTGAGCGTGGAGTATGCCCTGCGTGGGGGGCGAGCTTTGGGCCTTGAGGACACTGACTAACTTTGAGTTCAGCCACCACTCATTCAAAGCTTTGAAGCTCTTGGATGCAGAAATAGCAAAGTGGTGAAGGATCAAAGGATGAAAATGTCAGCACCAGTAAGGATTGGTTCATGGATTTTAAAAGTTGTATGACTTACGCAACAGTGTGTAGAAGCCGGCAATGGGAACTGACAAGATGGCGGCTAAAGAAAACAGAGTGGATTTCTGATTGGAAATAAGCGAAAGGTCCAAGAATATCCACTCATTCTAATATTTCTTGGTTTCACCATGTATGCATTAATATACGTATTAATTTAACACATAGTCATTGAATACTTCAATTAATATACCAACACTGAGAATGAATGCGTATGTGTGTGTGCGTGTAAATATATGTATTTAGTTTCTGATTATGAGGGATCAAAAAAGTCTTTACAGAGATTGTCACCAGGCAGACAAGGGGTATTTCAGTGGGCTGACAGCCTGAGAAAAGGCACAGAACTCTAACACACTTCTGAACATTTTGGGAGGGCAAGCCCAGTGTGTGAGGCAACATGACGGCCCAGTGAAGAAACAGTCATTGAATGCCCGGGTGCTATCTAATGTTTACATTACTGTATATGTGTTAAAGAAGCTCTTCATCTTAGGAGTAATAAACAGCTTTGCATTTTAGAAAGATGACTTTTGTGACAATGCAGAAGACAGGTGTGGTGTCTTAAGACGAGAAGCAGGGTGATTTTTAGAACATGACTTCAGGTAAGCAATATTAAGGACCCAGAGAGCAGTGGACATTTGGCTAGAGAGGTATAGATAACAGATGATTTGTGTAGGTGGATTTAGTAATTGGTTGAAACTCTGACATTGGTAGTATAATTCACCAGAGTTTAGGAGAGGGTATAGATTTGGAGGGGGACAGTAATGATGTGCCTTGGAATTGCTGACTTGAAGATCCAGGAAAAGCTTAGGGGAGTAGTTTGGGTCAGAGGTATGGAAGTGTGTTGGGTGGACAGAGAAATGTAGGGTGTGGAAAGGAAAGAGCAAGCCAGGGAGAGACCTTTAGGATTACTAATTGTCAAAAAAAAAGTTTAAAGAGGAAGAAAACTCCTTAAAAGAAACTGGAAAGGCAAAAGAAGATCAGAAAAATCTAATAGCATGGCACCTGCATCAGATGCTAAACAAACAATTTCTTGAAAGGCACGCACTTGTGCGTGTTCATCCAATGGAATAGCTATAATAAACATTAAGAAATATGGTCACAAAACAGCATCCCTTGATCAATTTTCTGGAACTTTCACTTGGTCATCCCAGTTTTTCTCTCAGATCCTCTCCTCTAAAATGTTGTCTGCAAAAACCTCCCCTAATGTCCTCTGTGTTTTTCTAATTAATTATATGACCCTAATTAAGATAGCCCTCTAATGTTTTAGATTAGGAGTTGAGAGTTATTAAAGATTTGATAAACGCTTACTGGATAATAGTAAATATATGAGAAACTTTGTAGAAGTCACACAAACATTAAGGAGTTTCATATTACAGCTATTTCTATGCAACTGATCACTAGTCAGGAGAAGTATCTTTTATTTATGCCTATAACTTCAGTATCAGTCCCCATTACTATGCTCCTAGTGCTCCTACTTAGCCTGCCCCTACTATGTGTCTATGGAAGATGCAGTGTGTTTCCAGAGAATTTAAATTTCCTTTTTTTTTTTAAACGGATTTTTCTTTTTTTAATTTTTTTTTAAGATTTTATATATTTATTTGACAGAGATCACAAGTAGGCAGAGAGGCAGGCAGAAGGAGAGAGAAGCAGGCTCTCTGCTAAGCAGAGAGATGTGGGGGTCAATCCCAGGACCCTGAGATCATGACCTGAGCTGAAGCCAGAGGCTTAACCCCCTGAGCCACCACGGAGCCCCCAGGGAATTTGAATTTCTAAGGGATTTACAATCACTAACTCCAAGCTTCTGCTCTATTATTTCACTTTATGGATCATTTCATCATCCTACCGTGCTGATATCTCTATGTTCCATTTTTTCCATACCCACAAACTACCACCTAACATCTCTGTGTGTGTTGCAGCCTTAGCTAAGGTTTTGAAGAGATATTAGACATTCAGAAGATTTTCTTTTAATTATGAAAAGAGAAACCCTTTCCAGTCAACTTTCTGAAATCTCAGGTTTAGAAAGGGTGTTCCTCTCGTTGCAAGATGGCTGAGACAATAGAAAATCTGTGTCTCCAGCCCGAGTGATAGGAGACAAAAGAGAGAACATGATTAGTAATGGTTGCCAAGTAAGCATACCAATGATAATGTCCCCTAAACACAGGTATCTCTTCATCCTCATACAAATCCCAGGACACTGGACTACTAAGGTTCTCAATTTTATAGATGAAGAAACTGATACTCAGGTAGGTGAACTAAAGCTGAAAACAAGGTGTAAAGTATTTTTTTAAAACCAACTTCTTACTTTAAGTTCTATAAATTGGCCACAAGCCACATGTGAGTCCTAACACTGGTCAAAAGAATACCAGCAGTCATTACACTGTGGTTGGTTTCACTGTAGCAATTCCCTGAGTATTCTTACATCTTCTTGTTTATGTAGCTTTTCTGTCCCTTCCTCTCTTCTTTCCAGAATTCCATCCTTTAAATTCCTAAGCCATCCACAAAGGTTTCCTGACCATCATCATTCTGGTAACTTTGCTCTCCTTTAAATATCCATAGCTCTTAAGCTGTGATAATTTAGTTGATACTTGTTACAAATTGTCTTGAATTTTTGGTTATTCCCTTTTGTATCAAGATGTTCTACTCATAAACTTCTGAAGAACAGAGAAGTTAGCTGCTAAGAACTATAGCTATCCTACTCCCACTTCCTCCTGTCCCTTGTCCAGTTTCTCACAACTGTGTGCCATTTAAAAGATCAGGAATATAACGTACTCTGGTAATGTACAAGTAGATTTTTAAACTTAAACCATTTTTCCTAAACCATAATCATAAACAAATATTACTAAACTAGAAGGAGTTGGCTTCTCATATCTGAACTGTGAGAATAACTGCTCACCCTTGTGTAGGCAAGGTAAAGAGGTCAAAGTTCTGTCCTTTATGTAATACTTAGAACCTAAAAAGTTCTTATAGTGTACTAGGTTTTGAGGTTGTAAGGGTAAGTGATGACACAACCCTTGTCCTCTCAGAGCTCATAGTCTAGTGGGAAATGCAGAAGAGTGAAGAGGCAGTTCTGTCAAGTACCATCTCTATCCCTATTTTGCCTGGAGCCTGTTAACTTCCGTGTCACCATTATCTCTAGGGGTTTAAATCTATTCCTTCCCCCCCCCTTTCTATTCTATTTTGCAGGCTTGTTTCCTGGAATGTACCAGAATGCATTCTATCCTTTCGAATAGGCAACCTCTAAATCATGACTTCATTTTGTCTCCCAGTTCATGTTAGTTGTACATTTTAAAGCTTTCCCTCTGTAGTAGGCTACTCCTAAAATAGCTTCCAGTTGTCCCTGCCTCTGGGTAGTCAGTCATGCACTTGGACAGTCTCCTCCCCTAGTGTGTGGACTGGATCGAATGGCTTGCTTATAACAAGTAGAACACGGCAGTAGTACCTTCCACATTCTCTCTGTGGCTTGTCTTGTGTGCTTGCTCTGGTGAAGTGGTCTGCCAGGTTGAGAGTGGCTCCATAGTACGACCCGTAAGGCAAGAAACTGAGGGTAGCTTTTCAGCCAACTGTCAGCCAGAAACTGAAGCGCTGTGTCCAATAGCACAGAAGCAACTGAGTCTGCCAAGTCAGATTCTTGATCCACAGAAATTGTGAGATAATTAATGCTGCTTTTTTTTTTTTTTTTTTTTTTTTTTTTTTGAGCCATGGTCTCTTGGGATAATTTGTTAAACAGCAATAGATAACAAATACAGCTTGGAAAAGACTGGATTTATCAGTTGCTGCATGGACTTAATATCTCGTCTTTTGCCCACATTTAATCCAAGAGCTCTTTTTAACCTCTCATAAGAGGTCTTTCACTTTGGCTTCATCTCCCTTCCCTTCTGTCTCCTAAATGGCCAGGACTGCTTGGTGAAGATTTCTGATTTCTTACAAGCAGCTAGATTTTGATTATCGCTGTTATTAAGAATAGGGTACTAAAAGGACCATAAAACAATCTTCCTTCTTGGTAGAATAGGTCTCAAAGTCTTAGAAAATCTTTTCTGTTTAGGGCACTGGGCTGGCTACACATCTCTCTCAGCTAGACAACTCTAGTAGCTTCCTTACTGGTCTTCTTGACCCTGAGTCTCTTCTCCCCATTGCAAGTCAGAAAGATCTTTCCCAAATGCAAATTTTTTCATTCCACTGCCACCTCCCACCCTCGCCCCCAACACACAAACACACAATACTTTGAGACCCTCTCAGTGATCTCAGATAAATGGTAGATGACCTCTTCAGTACCTCCCGGGCCTTGCAAGGTCCAGCCAGGGCATACCTCTCCACCCTGCTGCTTCCTACTCTTTTTGCTCTTTCTGTCTGGCCACTTCAACTCCCTCCCTCTCTGTGCACTCTTCTTCTATAACCTGTTTCCACGCCCTGTTTCCTCTTCTAGGGATACTGTAGATGATTAAGGCACATTCATCACTCAGATTACAGCTGCTCAATCCGATGTTCTTCCAGTGCTTTTATGATCTCCTCATATATGTTGACATCTTGCTATAAACCTCTGCTTCGTTGCATGTTTCCTAATTACAATACCAAGACCTTTTGGTAGGAGTATTAGAATGCACATCTCCAGCCTCTTTCCTATGGGCACCATGGAGTGTTTTTTCTCACCAGTTTGTCATAATGCTTGGCTGTGGTAGGTTCACAATAACTATTTGTGAACAAGTGTATGAACTAGACAGCACTCAACTGTCAGTTTTAATGAGTATGCTACTACTAGGCTAGGACTTCAGTGGAGAACTAACCTTGTGTTTCTCTAATACGACCATAGCAGACAAAACCAAAGGCAGATAGTAAGTTTTGAAAGCTTGCCATATTTGTACATCAAATGTGTTTTTCTCAACCTACTTAGTATATATTATTCCCAGTTTTGTGCTGTATGACATTTCATACATGCCAGAGTAAGAATTTATTATTAATATATAGCATTAATAAATTTCTGGGTTCTTTTGACTAAATGTGATGAATTATTAGATTAATCCATTCAAACAGCAAATTAGTCACTTGGTTAATAATTTATTAGTAGCTAATCTTTTTAAAACCAGGCGTATCATGGAGCATAAAAACCTATGAAGAACTGACATCCCTGGGAACACAGAAGGCCACTCCATACCATCTCCCTGACACTACCTGGTTTTCTTCTTGGCGTGGTCACACTTTTCCTTGACACTGTTACTTTTCGTTAGAATCAGGCTGGTAGTTTTCTCTAATCTTTGTTCCACTGATTAGCCTCTCTCAAAACGAATTTTTAAATAATGCTCAAAGCTTTTGAAATATTGAGCTCTTCAAATTTAATTTTCTTCATTTTGTTTCTTATTTATACTCTGTAAATATATATATTTCAAATTGAGACAGACCTTGAAACATAACGTGTCTTTATATAGCTGTGATCCACCCACTCAGAAGAAAACAATTCATGAACATGGAGTTTCAAATATATCATAAAATTCACACTTCATGCTGTGCCAATTTAACACAAACATGCCACATCCCTTGCATTAATAACCCTAGATGATGACTGATAGAAGTTCATAGGATTGCAACTTAAAATCAATTTATAGATCAGAAAATAATTTGAGTAAGGAAATTTAGGTATACAGAAGAACCCTATCTACACTCTTACACAGATCACCAGAATCTGTGATGTCTTATGTGATTTGTTACATATATGAGGCAACAGGCAGTTGGGCCATTTTGTTTTTTTCTCAGGGGACTGGCGTGCCCTTTTTAGAGACATTTTTTCTTCTATAAATAGATTAAAACAATAGTTGGGTAATATTCATGGAATGGGAAAATAATCTTCTTTAATTCTTAGAGTGTACAAAATGTCTCTCATTTATCACTAATGATGTGTGGAGTTATTCAATCCAGGTTTAAAAAGATGTTAAAATTATGTGTTAAATTTATATGTTAAAATTAAGAGTAAACATTAAAATTATATGAGTAAAAACAATATTACTTTGTAGATTGTGAACTGTAGTGATGCTATTCACTAGCCCTAGAAGAATGATTTACATAGAGAAAAACAAATAATAGCATTTTGCGTATGTGCAATTATATGATCAATTATATCATCTAGCAACCAAAATATTAAAATGAGCTAAATTAAGTTTATTTTTCATTCTCCAAGTGATTTTACAATCTAGGTCACTAAATATTATTTTGCAGAGTCCATCAATTTTCAAGTTTTTCCCAAAGTTGAACCCAGGAACAAAATTGTATTTTATTCTGATGTGTTTTTTTTTTTTTTTTTAATCAGGAAAGTGTAATTTTTTAGAAAAATCTTATTAGAATGCTAATGCTGAACAAATAGACTAAAACATCACTTAAAGCTATCCATATTAAATGAAAGCAATTTGTGGAGATTTCTTCAGGACAGAATCTTTGTTCTAGTGCACACCTCTCTGATTTGAATTTATAGCAGCAAAGTGGCACTGTGGGAGATAGGTCTCATTGGAAGAGTTTGGAAAGATGACATCACAGGTGGACACTTTATGCAAGAATGTTTTTATGAGTTCACTTTTAAGTAATACATTATTCAAGTAGAAATATTCCACAAGAATTTAATAGTCTACAAAAATTAACAACCATCCTTGTGGGTATTGTTTTACTTCGTTCTGCTTTTATTTTTGTTTTTTTGTTTTGTTTTGTTTTGTTTGATTGTTGGGCCAGACTTTATTATCTGTGGGAAATAGTTTGGTTTTTTTTTTAAAGATTTTATTTGTTTACTGGTCAGAGAGAGAGTGTTCATAACCAGGGGGAGCAGCAGGCAGAGGGAGCCAATGTGGGACTGGATCCTAGGACCCTGGGATCACGACCTGCACTGCATCAACTGAGCCACCTAGGTGTCTCTCTGTTTTTGTATTTATTATAAGAAAATGGACTTACTATCTTTTCTTAAGACATTTTTTCTGCATTTCCGATAAAAACCACTTATCTAAATTTGACTACCCCCTTCAGTAGCTGTGAGTGTGGGGCAGTGGATGTAAGAAAACGGGATGCATGCACCTTTCAGGTCTGGCCCTCTCAGGGGAGCCAACCCATGATCTTTCCTTTTTGCCAGCCTGAGGCAGACCAACCAGGAGAACTTGTGATCCACATATTGACAAATACGCAAGCAGAAGGAAAATGGAGGGAGCTTGGTTCCCTGAATCACATGTACAGGAAAAGTGCTTATGGATTACAGACCATTATTTTGAACTTTCTTGGGCAAGAGATAAACTTCACATATTAGGTCACTGGGTTTTTGTTTTTTGTTTTGTTTTGTTTTGTTTTAAGATTTTACTTATTTATTTGACAGAGAGACGCAGCAAGAGAGGGAACACAATCGGGGGACATGGGAGTGGGAGAAGCAGGCTTCCTGCCGAGCAGGTAGCCTGATGCGGGGCTCGATCCCAGGTCCCTGGGATCATGACCTAAGCCAAAGGTAGCCACTTAAGGACTGAGCCAACCAGGCACCCCTAGGTCACTGCGATTTTAAACCAGCAGCTGTATTTTAGTTTTCTTACTACTATTTTAACTAAAGCATACTTAAATACGGTAAAATTAATGCTTTTTTTGTGTAGCTTATGCATTTTGGCAAAGGTATATGGTCATTACCACATAGTCAAGCTCTAGAACTGTTCTTTCAGCCCCCCACAAAAGCACTCATGCCCCTTCGTAGTCCGTATCTCTCATTACTGTCATCCCTAGAAAACACTGATCTGTTTTATTTCCCTCTAGTTTTATCTTTTTTGAAATGTAAAATTAACGACACCGTACAGCATGTAGACTTTTGAGTAATTTGGCATGAACGTTTGATATCCATCAATGTTCCTGCTTGTATCTAGTGCTGAAGCCTCTTTGTTGGTGAGTATCCCATTGTATGGGCGTATCACAGTTTAACCTTTCAAATGTTGGTGGGTATATGGGTTGTTTCCAATTTAGGACATTTATGAATAAAGCCACTGCAAACATTCACCTACAAGTTTACTTGTGAACATACATATTCACATCTCTTGAATAAATACCCAGGCATGGGCTCACTGGGTCAAAAGGTGAGTGTATGTACAGCTTTATAAGAAACTGTCACGTTGTTCTGTGAAGTATCTGTGTAATTTTTCATTCTCATCAGTAACGTATGAATTCTAGTTCAGTATCATTGCAGTTGTTAGTGTTATTTGACCATTCTCATAAATGTTTGGTGGTCCTTTGTGTTAGTTTCTATCGCTGTGTGACAGAGTACCATATACTTAGCACCTCAGTGCTGCCCAAATTTGTTACCTTCAAGTTCCTATGGGTCAGAAAGCTAGGCATGGCTATCTGGCTACTCTGCACAGTCTTACTAGACTGCAGACAAGGTATCCATAGGGCTGCACCTCTCTGAGGCTCCGGATCTTCTTCCAGACTCATTCAGGTCACTGGCAGAGTTTAGTTTTTTGCATTGTGGGAATGAGGTCCCTGTTTTCTCGCTGGCTCTTGGTCTGCAGTCGCATTCAGTCCTAGTGGTCTCTTGGTCATGGACCCTCTCACAACAGGGCAGCTTCATTCTGCTTTGCAGCCAACAGAAATATGTCTCTTTGATTTCCTTTGTCTCTGACCACTAAACTGTTCTACAAGGGCTTATCTAATTATAAAAGGCCCAGCAACATAATCTTCTTTAGGTTGAGCTCAAAATCAACTGATGAGAGATCTTAATCACACCTGTAAAAGCCTTTTAACTTGGCTGTATAATGTAATGTAATCATGGGCCTGATAACCCCTCATAGTTACAAGCCCCAGCCAACACTCATGGAGATGTGGATGTACAAGGGCATTGGTCACTGGAGGGTCATGTTAGATCCTTCCCACCATCTAGCTTACTTGGGTTTTAATTTCCACTTCCCTGTGACTAATGGTGTTGAACATGTGGTTGTATACTTACAGCCAGCTTTATTTCTTCACTGAAGTGTTTTGAAATATCTTGCCCATTTTTTTATTGGTTTGTTTTCTTATAATTGAGTTTTGAGAGTTTTTTGTACATTTAGACATGAGTCCTTTGTCAGATAAGTATTTTACAAATATATTCTCCCATCTGTGCCTTGTCTTTTCATTCTCTTAACATTATTTTTTGAAGAGTAAAGTCTTTTTTTTTTAATTTGGAAGTTTTTAACTTCAGTGAAGTCCATTTTATAATTTTTATGGTTCATGCTTATAGTGGTACAAAGAAACATTTGCCCAACAAGTTCACATAGATTTTTCTCCTGTGCTTTATCTTGAAGATTTCTAATTTTAGGTCTATGATTGGTTTTTATTAACTTTGTTTAGGGCATAAGATACAATTTGAAGTTAATTATTTTGGTATGGATGCTCAGATTCCAGAATCACTTGTTGAAAAGAACATCTATTCTCCACAGCCTTTGCAGCTGTGCCAAAAAATCAACTCACCATATATGTGTGCATCTATTTCTAGACTCTCTTTTCTTTACAGTTGATTTGTATTTCTCTTCTTTCTTTAATATAATATTAATTTCATTGCTGTAGTTTTAAAGCACCTCCTAAAGTCAGATTATATGAGCTGCCCAACCACGTATTTCTTTTCATACTTAGTTGTCTTTTAATATTAAGTAGGAAGCTGGCTGTAAGGTTTTGTTTAGCTGTCTTTTTAGTGGATGGAGGACATTCTCTTCTATTTCTAGCTTACTGAGAGTTTTTATCATGAACAGGTATTGTATTTTGTCAAATGATTCTTCTGCATTGATTGAGATGATCATTTGTTTTTACTCTTCTTTAATCTGTTGCTGTGGTATAATTGCTCTGCTCTGTCGTGATGTATTAATATTTTTACATATTGCTAGATTCAATGTTTCAAATATTTTTGTGTCTATGTTCATGAGGGATATTAGGCTGTAGGTTTGTTTTACTGTAATGGCACTATCTGATTTTCCTTTCAGGGTAAGGCCAGCCTCATAAAAGAGGTTGGGAGGCAATGTTTCCCATTTTATGGAATATTTTGCACTGAATTGGATATTTTTTTCTTTCTAAAATATTTGGTAGAAGTCATCTAGTGAACCTATCTAAGAGTTTCTTTGTTGGAAGCTTTTAAACTACAAATTCAATTACTGTATGACGTAAGACTCTCCAAGTTGTTGGTTTTTCTTGAGTGAGCTTTGTTGGTTCGTATCTTTCACGGAATTTGTCCATTTCATCTATTGTCAAAATGTGTGGGCTTAAAATTGTACATAGTGTTCCATTGTTATTATTTTAATATCTGTGTGTTCTTTAATCTCATTTCTTTCATACCTGATTTTGGTAATTCTCCTCCTTTTTTCTTGCTAAGTCTGACTAAAGACTTATCCATTTTATTTATTTACAAAGAAACAGTTTTTTTTTTTAATTATAGTGATTATCTCTGTTTTTTTTGTCTTCAGTTTCATTGTTTTATGCCCTTTATTATTTTCTTCTTCCTGTTTGTTTTTGTTTTTCTTTTCTTTTTCTAGTTTATTCACAGGATTTCAGGCTCTTGCCTTTTCTAAAGAAAACATTTAACATTATATATTTCTTAAAAGTACTGAGTTAGCTGAATTCCAAGAGTTTTCATATTCTTTGTTTTTATTTCCATTCAATTTAAATTATTTTCTAAATTTCCTTGAGACTTCCTCTTTGTCCCATGAGTTATATAGAAGTGTATTGCTTAATTTCCAAATATTTGAGTTTTTTCCATCTGCTTTTCCCCCATATGCTTTCACTAGTTCCTAGTTAAAATTTTTTATGAGCGGAGCTCATAGTTTGTATGATTTGTAAAAGTACTTAGGCCTAGAAATAGCCATGTGCTTTCTTCTCCTTGGCTGCTTGTGTTAGAGTATGAGTCAACCTGGTCAAAATGTTACCTTCATCACAGGTACTCTGTGACTACCTTCAGGGTACCACTGACTCCAGGTTTCTCTAGCATGACCTTGTTCTTGGGGTGGGACTGGTTTGCCAGAGGGTTTTTTCAATGTTTTCTGTTACTGTGAGGTGTTCTCTCTGAGCCTACACTCAGGGAGGATCTGTCTCCATGCTCTTTCCCTTCCCCCCAGAGGTGTACCACTGTTGCTTGTTACTCTGATTGCCAGTCCATCAGTGAAAGACAGGTGCCTTCTCTATTATCTTTGTAGAGTATTATTCTCTTTGCCCCTGGCTTGAACTTGTTTCAGGGATTCTTCCTTTCCCTCAGTGGTAGGAGACTAATGATCCTTCAGTACCAATGGGATTTTTCCTTTCCCTCTCCAGCTCTATGGGTCTATACCTGTACTCTGGAGTAGTAAGGGTTCTTGGCTTTCTCACAACTTTAGGTTCGTGTTCCATGGACAGAATGGTCTTTGACATTTGCATTGTGAGGAAGTCTTTCTCTGGTCTTCCTGTTTCCAGTTATTCTCATGGGGCCTAGTAGAGATTCATGGAGAAGAATCTTTGAGTGGCTGTAGACTCTCCTATGTTTTTGGCTCCCAGGGCCTTTTTACTCTCATGTTAGCCTACACTTCAGCAGTGAAACAAAATTTTTAGCTGAGTTCCCCTTACTTACCCTATCTTCCTCCCCTGCTCTGCTCCTGATGAATCAGTGCTTAAGAACTGTATCTCCTTAGAAGCCATCTCCTTTTAGATTACAGGCTAATTGGTTGTCCTGCAATCTCACCAGTCTGATGAGTGCAAGAAAATTTATCATTTTGAAAATTACATATCTTTTTCCCTATTAGTAGGTTGGGAGCAACACTCCTTTTTGCTTTCTAGGTCTGAAGAAGCAGCCAGACATTCACTAATAGATTTTGAAATATTTTTTTATATATTGACTCTAAAATTATCATTTATTTGAAATCTATAAATGAGAAAGCCATGATAAGTAGCTTCTCTTAGTGGATTCTGAGAGTACTACTACTGTATGCACTTTACAAATGAATAAATTGAGCTTAGGGGGTTGTCCAAGACTTGAAGTCATGCAGCTCATAATGACAGAGCTGCACTTAGGACCAGAGCTGTCCTTGATCTGTATGGTTTAGATTCTGACATACAAAAATATATACTCAGACTATTCATTGGAATAGAAAGCCTAGATTTCAAAGAATTTGTGGACATTTAAAAACTAATCATGTCCCTTGAAAATGAAGACAAAATAAATACCAATATGAAACAACAACAACAGCAAAAAAGCCTAAATTTTAAGATGAATTATCAAAGCAGCCACCTCCTCTTAACCCTTTTATCACCAACATTTAGCAAGTCCTCAAAAAGTCTTTCCTGATTTAATGATTTAATAAGTTATTGAGTGGGTAAATGGATAAAATTTTTTCAGGAGTTTAAACAGAACATTCACTATTACTTAAGTATTTTGCTGGGTATGCTTGCACACAGGATACTAATCTTCTCATAGGAAATTGCGGTGTTTCCTGATAGTATTTGTTTTTATTAAAATTTGTCACAGATGTCCTGTGAACTTTATTTTCAGGAAAAGTGACCTGATCTCAGCTAAATAGGAAGGAGACTGAAAAGTTTACCAAACGATAAAATTGTGATATCAAAGTCCTCAGCACAACAGCTAATTGCACATACCATAAACTTGAGTTCCCCACATTTATTTACAGTATTTGAAAGTCTACATTCTAGGGCTAGACTAACATGGAATAACATAATTCCATGGAGAGAGGAGTATCGAAGGAATAGAGTAGGAAAAACAGAAGTATTTGATAATATGTGAGCTTTTAAAAACATTCCAGGGTGGATTTATTTACCTGTTTGGAAATGAATTCAGTAAGATCACTTATTTAAGAACTGGGAATGTCATTTTTCCCACACAAACCAGATATAATCTTTTTGATGCACAATAGCCCAAGATGGTTAACCATGTATGGTGGTTTTGGACATAAAACTGTAGTCCTCAAGGCTAGGCATGTGTTGACTGTTCATGTGCATGTTTGTATGAACATCAATGGAGAATAATGCAAACATTTGAAATCACTGTGATTATAAATGAACCTTTACTGAATCTACAGTCCTTTTAAGCACACCGTAGAATAAATTGGAATGATTTAAGAAATCATGATATCAATTCTTGTTTTGCCCAGCCTGAGAGAGGCTCTACTGTACCACATAGTTTTACAGTTTTGTCTTTCTAGGTTATTTAATTCTGAGTTGAAATGAATTTATCCTCAAAAGTCATATTTCTGTTAGGGAAAAAAAAAAAAAAAAAAGACCTTATGGGAATTCTAGAAGCAAGGCTCCTAACTGGGCTGTAACACAGTATGGATATAACCAAATCAGAGGATTACTGAAAATGGTTTCAAGAAATTCTATGGTTTTCACATTTTTTTTTTTGTTTGTTTTAAAACAATCTCATATGAGATGGGTATTTGAAGATACAAGTGTGAGAAAACAAATTAGACTGCTCGATTTCTGTTATCAATACAAGAATACTTAACAATTATATCAGAAAATCTAAATTTTTGAGACATTTTCTAAGTCAGGCCAGACACATCACATAAAGCAATTTTCACCTATGCCTTTTGACTTGGGCCAGCTTAATATACCCAGGCACATAAGCAGTCAAGATATAGGGATTTAAGGAATCAGGAATGGTCACCCAGGTTCTTTATTACCTTGGGAAAGTCACTGTACATATTTTATTCTCTAGTGCCCTTCTCTCAGTTGACCAATATATATAATAGCATCACTGATAAAATATTCCTACATAAACTGTTCCCATTTTTAAATATTATATATTTGAAAATAGTAGTCCAAGTTAGTAATACTTTGTGTAGTCCAGATTTTCCATTTGAGTTTACTTAAAAAGATTTCTAAATGCTTTAAAGGAAGAGATTTCTTCCTTTTGGTACTTTAAACAATTAAGTTGTCCTCCAGAGATTGGATATGCAAATGGTTATCTAGAACTTTGGGAATATTAGAAAGTTTAAAGCAGGAGGTAATGCTCCAGAAGGTGGAGGAAATTACAGTGAAAGCATGCATAGTATGCCTTCTTTGAAAAGTGGTCCAATCTGCCTCATCAATGATTATGTTCTTGTAACTCTTCTTTGTGGGAAGTTTGTACTCTAAATCAGGTTACATGTTACTAAAGTGCTTACTCAGTTACTACGGAGTACTTAGCAAGTTCCATGTGCTATACTTCTTATCTTTTTTTAAATTTTTTTCTCACCATAGCACATAACCTGCCCATTGTCTATCACCGAGCCACCCCATCCCTCCTACCCACCTCCATCCATCCATGTGCTATTCTAAACACTCTCACAGAGGCATTTTTTCAACTTATTAACAAACTTAGGAGGAAGTTAATAATATCTGTGCATAAGAAAACTGAGACAAAATTTAAATTCTCTGAGTTCACGTAACTCTTAAGTGATGGATCCAAGGTAGGGACCTAGTTAAAAAACCCCATTTGAATCTCTAAAATCTTGTGATCCCAAGTTAGGAAGGCTGTGTGTCTCTTATATAATTAAAAGAAAAAAGGGATTTGTAATGAATGTGAATTTTATACAGTAGTAGATTTGTGACATATGGAAATATATTTATTTAAATTACATGTTTTGAGTTTATTTTTACTGACTTTGTTTTCAGAACTATAAATTAGAGAACTGTAATAATTCCTTATATATGAGAAGAATATAGTTCTATGTTAAATAGCCATGTTGCTGAAATATTTTTGATGGACCATATGTAAATTAAATGTTAAATGCTGTGTTACTCTCTAGAGGAAGCCCTGCACATGTGTTTATCAATAAAGAAAATGTCATATTCAATTATAATTTATCTACCAGTATAATTATAAATCTATGAGATCCTGGTAGTGTCATATGTTTCTGGAGTCATATACTTTCATAACTCCAACAGATCTCCAAACCTAATCTCATCATGAAGCCAGAAAATATATTAAAGTCTTTGTGGTTAGTTTGATTTGCTGGTTCTTTGGCCCTCTGCAAGTTTCATAACCAGTAGCAAAACTCATGGCTCCTTTTTAGAGCCAAACCTCATTCTGGCATAGTACCAGTGTTCAGTCATTTCGTTGGGAAATGTGCTCTACTGTTTGACCAACTAATTTTAAAATAAATGCTGGTAATAAAGGAAGAATATTCCATACTAGCTTTATTTTATTTTTTTGCATTAGCTACTACTGTATTGGGTCTTAAAGTATCTTTCTTGAGGTACATTTTTTTTATATTAGGGTGACTCCATCATTTTTTTCTTTTACTCTTTCTCTATTCTTCTTGTCAACTACTGCTTGTTTAAAGCGTACCTTAGGGCAGGCATTTTTTAAAGAAAATTTTACACACCCCGGGCATGATGCACAAAGAAAATGGAAATCGTTTTACTACTGATTTTCAAAGGCTAGTGTCACCTTCATCAGGTGGGGATCCTGGTAATCGGAGCCGATACGATGCGGGGACTACCGAGTGATGATCGGTAGACGACTTTATTTTTTACAATCACTTCTTTTATACTTTACACAAGATCCGGTTACAAACAGGATATAGGTTTACGTGCAGGACATGAACTGCGTGTGAGATGTGGGCTACGTGCAGGCAATCGAGTGTGACAAATATACCAACAACGATGATCTCTTAGCTTTAAATGACAAGAACAAGTTAAGGATTCTCCATACTTATCAGATCTATCTAAAGGAGGACAGGAAAGCACTCCAGGGATCCTCCCATGTTCTTTCCCGGCGTTGGCCCATGAAGACTCTTGCCCTCCATCTCCTGGAGTTTTCTCTCAGAATCCGACGTGACCAGTCACATTGGCGAAGATCTGGGTTGTGTTCCAACAATTCCCCCTTTTTTGTTTTTTAACTGCAACACTTTAAGAGCCAATTCCAAGCTAGATGCCTGTTGTTTGTTCACTCGTCTTTTGAAGAGACAGTACGCTATAAGAAATGTACAAAAACATACTAACAAGCTAACTCCTGCCCCAGAAACAGAATGCATAATACTCTGAAACCAAGGTCGAGGGTCAAGGCCCTGCAGGGCCTCAGCAGTCCCTGTAGGGAGCCCCTCATAAGAAACGCCTGGCAATTTGTTTCGAAAGTTTCAAAAATCTCCTGCTGGAGCTCTTGGATGTCAAAAGATATATTCCCTCGTAAGTCTTGTAAAAAATATTTGATCTTATCCCATTCAAAATGAGTACTATTATATTTTTCAGGGGTCCTTTCTTACGAAGAGACAGCACATGCATCTTGTGAATGGCCTTCTGTGTCTCTTGTGTCTCCAGATCTTTCTCAGAGATCGGGGGTGCAGTGGTTATTGGGAGGGTCATTGGTTTTCTGGGACCTGATGAGCCAGAGAAGAAGCTATAGTGTTTTAGAGGTTCCATCATCAGAATTGGAGGAAATAAAAGCAGACCCTTTGCCTTTCCTTAATAGGAGGCCAGGGAGCCATTCATTAAAAGATTTGAACCAAATAGAAATAGATGCTTCAAGGGATTGCTATGATTGTGAGAAGTGTTTTTCTCTCTGCTGTCTGAATGTCACCTTGGGGTAAATTAAAAAAATTTAGAGTAAATAAAGAGAGGTGATAAAACATCTTTGGGGTTCCCCCTTTTTTGTTTTTTAATAATTGCAGTTTTAGTGTACAATGAGCTCGTTCAACTATACCTTGTCCTTGTGGGTTTTAAGGTATACCCATAGTATGAAGAATCTGCCAGTCAGAACAAAAGGCAGTAAATGTGTGGCTTGTGTAAGCTGGTGCATTATCAGTTTTTATGGTAGTAGGGACCACCCCCATAACACTAAAACATTGCAATAGAGTAGAGTGGACAGCAGTAAAGGACTCGGAGAATTGAGGAACTGCCCAAAGAAATCTAGAAAATGTATCAATAACAACATGTAAATAAGGTTGACGAGGGAATAGAGCAAAATGAGTTGTATCCATTTGCCATGGTTCATTGGCTTGTTAGCCATGAGAATTGGCTTCTGAAGTGTGTGGGCAACAATGCAAAGATGCACAGATAGGATGGGATTGAACAATGTTATGCGCCTTTAGTAGTGGAATTTGGTAACGGTTGTGTAGTCGATTATCATTAGTTTGCAAAACTGAGTGTTCATCTGCAGGTGATGTGAAAATAAGACATACCAGTATATATGCTTGGCAGTTACCTTCTACCGTGGGTTCTGGGAGGGAAGAATGGGCCCTAATATGGGTGACATAGAGAGGATGGGGACATGATCGTACAAGGGACTGCAGTTTTGTGAGGAGGTGTCAATGGTTTTTTGTGTTGTAGATATCTGAGCTGTTTCAATGGCAGAAAAGAGACCAACCACATAAGCAGAATCCGAAACAATGTTAAGTGCAGAAGATATACAAGTTAACAGAGCAGTAAGAACAAACATTTCTGTTTGTTGCACTGAAGCATACTCGCTTTGAATTGAGAGGTTTAATCCAGGTCCATGTATGCCTCCTTTTCCAGGCGAGGAGCCATCAGTATAATACACGGGAGTGCCTATAATTGGACTAGTTTTATAGATATTAGGAATTACAAATGACATCTTTTTTAGGAAATCCCATAATTTACCCGCAGGGTAATGGTTTCCAGTGGTTCCAGAATATCCTGCTAAAGCATTAAGGAGATCCATTTTCTTCCCTATTTCCCTCAAGAAAAATAGGGAAGGGAAATAGGGAAGAAAAATGTTTTATAGAAATAGGAAGAGTGATAACGTGAGGTTCGTATCCCAATATTTGAAGACATTTGGTTCGGCCAAGGATAATGAGGTCTGCAAGGAGGTCAACATACGCAGTTAAAACTTAGGAGCTCGGTGTTTCAAGTAGATCCATTCTAAAGGGGAGTCTTGTTGAGCTGTCACCCCTCTAGGGGTGTAGGGAATAGAAAATAACAGTAAAGGTAATGCAGGATCGTATCGATGCAAGAACATTTGATGAAAGTGTTCTTCAAGGAACTGAAGTTCCTGTTCAGCCTGTAGTGTTAAGCTTCGAGGACTATCAAGGTTAGGGTCTCCCTCAAGAGTGGCAAATAGATGTGTAAGTTGATGTGTAGGAATACCCAAAATTGGGCGTAACCAACTAATATATCCTAATAATTTTTGAAAATCATTTAGAGTACCTAAAGTACTCTAAATGGAAAACTTCTGAGGATGAACAGCGGTACGTTCTATAATACGACCCAAATAGGAGAAGGGTGGAGTAAAATGTACCTTTTCAGGAGCTGTTGTAAGACCGGCCTGTTGTAGGTACTGTTGTGTATTTGAAAACAATTTATGTAAGACCTCTGGGGTTGGGGCTGCTAGTAAGATATCATCCATGTAATGGATAATACAACATGTGGGATATAATTGTCAAATGGGCTCAAGAATCTTTCCTAAAAAAAAAATACTGGCACATCATAGGAGAGTTAGTGATGCTGTGAAGGAGAACTTTCCATTGAAATCTTTGTAAAGTTTCCTGTTGATTTACTGTTGGAATTGAAAACACAAAATGCTCTTTGTCTGAGGAGTGAATAGGAATAGTGTAAAAGCAGTCTTATAAATCCAAAACTACTAAAGGCCATTTAGTAGGTATATAAGAGGGAGCAGGAAGTCCTGGTTGTAATGTACCCATAGTTACCATTGCAGCATTAATATTATGGAGATCCATTAATAATCTCCATTTGCCTAACCTTTTCTTTATAACAAAAATTAGAGAATTCCAAGGAGAAAAAGAAATTTCAGTATGTTCTTTTTCTAATTGTTCTTGAATTAATTTTTAGAGCCTGCAGTTTTTCTAATGTGAGGGGCCACTGGGGAGTCCAAATAGGCTCGTTACTTTTCCAGGTGACTGGAATTGGTGAAGGGGCTTTATCAGCTCCAGTGGCCCCTGTATAAAACCCAGCCCAGCACGAGTATCATTAGGGTTAAGATCTATAGGTTCACGTACCCCTTGTAAGTTTTACCTAAGCCCTTCCCGGGAATATACCCCATGTTTTCATCATGTTTTTTACAAGTGAGGATGGAGGTATGTGAATTTCAGCATCCCATTGTTGTAACAGATCTCATCCCCAGAGATTAATGGGTATGGAGGCAATGTAAGGTTGAATATGACCTTGTAATCCATCTGGGCCCACACATGGCAGAGGTCAGCTCTTTAGTCTTAATTATTGAGTAGTTACATAGCCAAGACCTTCAAGGGCATAGTCAGCAGGCATTGTAGGCCATTGGCATGGCCAACATTGACAGAAAATGATAGAGATATCTGCTCCAGAATCTAAAAGCCCTCCAAATATTC
Source organism: Enhydra lutris kenyoni (assembly GCF_002288905.1). NCBI lineage: Eukaryota > Metazoa > Chordata > Mammalia > Carnivora > Mustelidae > Enhydra > Enhydra lutris. The sequence goes on along the minus strand of NW_019154103.1, from coordinate 14,307,161 downwards.
ATCCCTTAATAGAAAGCTTCACTTGCAGTCAACTTCCTTCAAACAGTTTCTTAGGAAAATAAATCTTTTTATTAGTACTGCTGAATCCTCCTACCCTGAAGTTTGAAGATTGAGTAGGCATAATACAGGGAAGTAACAGAAGTTGGCCGACTCACTCGCCTGCTGGAAGGGTCCAGGGAACAGTGACATAAACCATAATTTGAATCTCACCATAATAATCGGATTCTGTAACTCACGTATGTACTGTAACTCCTTTCATAGTTAAACTACTCTGTCCAAGCACAAGACCAACCATATTTGAGGGTATAGGTTCATATAGGTTTGTTGACAATTTATAAGAACATTGAGATGGATGTATAAAGCAAGCCTTAGGGAGAGGGATATCAAGAGCAGCGCTCCCCTGAGTAGCAGGGACTAAGTCCATTACTGAGAGTCCCTGTTGGGTCTCTGAATAGGATAGTGCCATGACCCCACATGTACTGGGGCCTGGGGTTGGCTCCTTAGGGAGTTTCCCTGATGAGGGTTCCAATGGATTTCCATCTCTGCTGGTTTTTGATTTACATTTCTTAGCCCAAAGTTTGCCTCCTTGACAGCAGGGACAAACATTAGGGGGTTGAATCTTGGATTTATTTAGGCGATTGGCAGGAGCGGGAGCAACCAGACAGGGAGGGAGACGGCATTGGTTTTTTGTTTTTTGTTTTTTGTTTTTTTTTTAATGTGTCTTGCTTGTCCACAGTTAAAACATTTTGCCTGCAATTGTTTTTGAACAGCCATCGTTTCTAACACTGTTACTCAGGCCTGATGTTTAAAGGATCCTACATTACGACAAGCTTTTAAATAATCCATGACATTTCCAGATTCTCTAAGAGCTTGAATCAGGGCCTGGCAATCTTCATTACCACTATCATATGCTAGTTGTTTTAAGAGTATTTCCTGAATTTGTCCTCCTCTTACTTGCTTTTCCAATGATTCTTTTAACCTTCCAATAAAATCAACGTATGGTTCTTTAGGCCCTTGTTGTATTCTTGTATAATTGGCAGTATAATCGGTACCCAAATTAATTTTTTGTCAGGCCTGTAGGACTACATCACATATGTGGTGAAAGGCTGCAGAGGGACGTTATGAGTTTGATGATTAGAAGTCATCCAAGCTTCTGTTCCCATGAGCATATCATAAGTGACTGCTGCGACGTTCCCTCTCTGTCCTAAACTTCTAACCTTTTCATGTGCCTCCTCAGAAAACCACATTTTCCATTGTAAAATTTCAGAAATTCAGAAGAGGTTAATACCATCTTAGCTATGAGTTGAAAAATCATAGGGAATCTAGTGGACATTATTGCTCCAACTGAATAAATATTCATAACAATAAGGACAAGTAGGCCCATACATGGAACAGGCCTTTTTAAATTCTCTTACAGTCTCCATTTGCATCCCATCATAAGTATTTGGCCCACTAGCACGGAAAGTTACAGGGAAAACTAAGTGCAGCTCATGGGGGCAAGACGGTGTAGAAATAGAATTGTGTTTTTTTAGTTTATGTTGGTCCTAATTGTAACATGAGTAAGTTATTATCCAACCCAGTGTCATTTCCCTCACCCCCAAAGAGGTCTGCAGCTAATTCCTCATCCTCATGCCCAGAGGGAATCAGAGATGCGGTGGCCAAGGGAGAAACATAGCGTTTGTCCTTTTTGCCGAAAAATAATTTTTACTTTTAGTTTGAATTTGTCAGGTTGTTTCCTCATCAAACTCCTATGTATGCAGAGAGGCGGCTGTTTCAGCCTTAAGATCCTCTTCCTTACATTCCCCTCCAAGAAATAAAATTATAAGGGGCATCTGGCTAGCTCCGTCAGGAGCGCACCTGACTCTTGATCTTAGGATCATGAGTTCAAGCCCCACGTTGGGTGTAGAGATTACTTTTTTAAAAAAAGAAATAAAATTACAGTTTTTACCAATGCCTGTGTAACCCAAAATTCCACAGGAATTTTTTCACCTTGTCTATAAGCCTTTTCTACATTATGGAATGCTCACTCCCAAATTGCCTCTTCCAAGTTTCCTTCATCGGGAAACCAAGGATTATATTCTCAAATAATATCCAGACAAGTTCTTAACTGACATCTGGATACTTGAGCACCTCCCCGAGATAAAAGGTGTGGTACTAATGCTAGAAAAGACTGGGCACAGCTTTGATTCTGCCCCATCCTTCTCACTTACCTCCCTCTGTGAGGGCCTCCCGATCACTGCAGGACTGTTCATCAATTTCAGGTCCCTATTTGGGCGCCACTTGTCACCTCCACAAGGTGATGGTGGGGATCCTGGTGATGGTAGCCGAAATGATGAGGGGGACTACTGACTGATGATGAGTAGACGGCTTTATTTCTTAACAATCACTTCTCTTATACTTTAAACAAGATCTGGTTACAGATGGGATATAGATTTACGTGCAGGACGTGGACTGCATGTGAGATCTGAGCTAAGTGCAGGACGTGGACTATGTGCAGGCAATCAAGTGCCACAAGTGCACAACAATGATTATCTCTTAGCTCTAAATGACAAGAGCAAGTTAAGGATTCTCCACACTTATCAGATCCATCTAAAGGAGGACATGAAAGCACTCTGGGGATCCTCTTGTGTTTATTCCGGGCATCGGCCTAGGAAGACTCTTGCCCTCCTTCTCCTGGAGTTTTCTCTCAGGATCTGACAGGACCCTAGTCACATTGTCGAGGATCCGGGTTGTGTTCCAACAGGTTAGCTTTTTTCCTATTATCCTGGTACCATACAGTCCCAAAGCATTTATAAATCTCTGGGCATAAAACGAGTTCAGTGAATACAGTCTTTAGAATGTGATAGTCATGAAATAAAAATAAACTCACTCTATTGTATACTTAGTAAGTTTAGTTAATATCAACTCTAAACACAAGTATTAGGTCATTAATATAATATTGCTATATATCTTCATTATTTTTATATTCAATTTTAATCTAAGTACACTTGTGATATTGGATATCAATTTGTCATCCATTGTTAGTTTGTAAACATTTGCTATTTTCATTGCTATCATTCGTGAAGAATTATAAAACTGTTTAGTGACTGTAACATGTTACTTTTCTTACTCTTAGACATTTAGTTATCTATTTTTGCATAGTATGCTTTTTAAAAATTGTTTAGTTATTTTTATTTTTTATTATTTTTTAATTAACATATATGATTTATTTCAGTGGTACAGGTCTGTGAATCATCAGTCTTAGATAATTTGCAGCACCCACCATATCACATACCCTCCCCAGGGTCCATCACCTAGCCACCCTACTCCTCTTACCCACCCTCCTCTCCAGCAACCCTCAGTGTTTGTTTCCTAAGATTAAGAATCTCCTATGGTTTATTTCTCTCCCCAGTCCCGTCTTGTTTCATTTTTCCCTCCCTTCCCACCATTAACCCCCACTCTGCCTCTTAAACTCCTCATATCAGAGGGAACATATGATTGTTCTCTTTCTCTCATTGACTGACTTTGTTTACCATAATACCCTCTAGTTCCATCCACATCATTGTAAATGGCAAGATTTCAGGGGTTTTTGATGGCTGCATAGTAATCTATTTTATATATATATATACATATATATATATATATATGTATATATATATATACACACATATACCACCTCTTCTTTATCCATTCATCTGTTGATGGACATCTCGGCTCTTTCCATAGTTTGGCTATTGTGGACATTGCTGCTATAAACATTCGGGTGCATGTGCCCCCCTCATATCACTACATTTGTATCTTTAGGGTAGGTAACCCAGTAGTGTGATTGCTGGGTCATAGGGTAACTCTATTTTCAACTTTTTTGAGGAACCTCCATACTATTTTCCACAGTGGTTGCACCAGCTTGCATTCCCACCAACAACATAGGAGTGTTACCCTTTCTCTGTATCCTTGCCAACATCTATCATTTCCTGACTTATTAATCTTAGCTATTCAGACTGGTGAGAGATGGTATCTCACTATGGTTTTGATTTGTATCTCCCTGATGATGTGTGATGTTGAGCACTTTTTCATGTCTTTATGGGCCATTTGGATGTCTTCTTCACGGAAATGTCTGTTCATGTCTTCTGCCCATTTCTTGATTGGATTATTTGTTCTTTGGGTGTTGAGTTTGATAAGGTCTTTATAGATTATGGATACTAGCCCTTTATCTGATAGGTCATTTGCAAATACCTTCTGCCATTCTGTCAGTTGTCTTTTGGTTTTGTTAACTGTTTCCTTTGCTGTGCAAAAGCTTTTGATCTTGAAGAAGTCCCAATAGTTCATTTTTGCCCTTGCTTCTCTTGCCTTTGGTGATGTTTCTAAGAAGAAGTTGACGTGGCTGAGGCCAAAGAGGTTATTGCCTGTGTTCTCCTCAAGGATTTTGATGGATTCCTTTCTCATGTTGAGGTCTTTCATCCATTTTGGGTCTATTTTTGTGTGTGGTGTAAGGAGATGGTCCAGTTTCATTCTTCTGCATGTGGCTGTCCAAGTTTCCCAACACCATTTGTTGAAGAGACTATCTTTTTTCCATTGGACATTCTTTCCTACTTTATCGAAGATTAGTTGACCATAGAGTTGAGGGTCCATTTCTGGGCTCTCTATTCTGTTCCATTGATCTATGTGTCTGTTTTTGTGCCAGTACCATGTTGTCTTGATGATGACAGCTTTGTAATAGAGTTTGAAGTCTGGAATTGTGATGCCACCAACTCTGGCTTTCTTTTTCAATATTCCTCTGGCTATTTGAGGTCTTTTCTGGTTCCATATAAATTTAGGACCATTTGTTCCATTTCTTTGAGAAAAGTTGATGGTATTTTGATAGGGATTGTGTTAAATGTGTAGATTGCTTTAGGTAGCATAGACATTTTTACAATATTTGTTCTTCCAATCCATAAGCATAGAACGTTTTTTCATTTCTTTGTCTTCCTCAATTTCTTTCATGAGTACTTTGTAGTCTTCTGAGTACAGATTCTTTGCCTCTTTGGTTAGGTTTATTACTGGGTATCTTATGGTTTTGGGTGCAATTATAAATGGGATCGATTCCTTAATTCTCTTTTTTCTGTCTTGCTGCTGGTGTATAGAAATGCAACTGATTTCTGTGCATTGATTTTATATCCTGACACTTTACTGAATTCCTGTATGAGTTCTAGCAGTTTTGGAGTAGAGTTTTGGGTTTTCCACATAAGGTATCCTATCATCTGCAAAGAGTGAGAGTTTGACTTCTTCTTTGCCCATTCGGATATCTTTTATTTCTTTATGTTGTCTCATTGCTGAGGCTAGGACTTTTAATACTATGTTGAATAGCAGTGGTGATAGTGGACAGCCCTGCCTTGTTTCTGACATTAGGGGAAAAGCTCTCAGTTTTTCCCCATTGAGAATGATATTCACTGTGGGTTTTTCATAGATGGCTTTGATGATATTGAGGTATGTACCCTCTATCCCTACATTGTGAAGAGTTTTGATCAAGAAAGGATGCTGTACTTTGTCAAATGCTTTTTCAGCATCTATGAGAGTATCATATGGTTCTTGTTCTTTCTTTTATTAATGTGTTGTATCACATTGATTGATTTGTGGATGTTGAACCAAACTTGTACCCCTGGAATAATCCCACTTGGTCATGGTGAATAATCCTCTTAATGTAAAGCTGGATTTTGGTGAGAATTTTTTCATCTGTGTTTTTCATCTGTGTTTTCATCTGTTCCAAAGATGGAATCTTTGTCTCGTTTTGGGATCAAGATGATGCTGGCCTCATAATATGAGTTTGGAAGTTTTCCTTCCATTTTTTGGAATAGTTTCAGGAGAATAGGTATTAATTCTTCTTTAAATGTTTGGTAGAATTCCCTTGGGAAGCTGTCTGGCCCTGGGCTCTTTTTGGGGGGAGATTTTTGATGACTGCTTCAATCTCCTTACCAGTTATGGGTCTGTTCAGGTTTTCTATTTCTTCCTGGTTCAGTTTTGGTAGTTTATATGTCTCTAGGAATGCATTCATTTCTTCCACATTGTCAAATTTTCTGGTGTCTAGTTACTCATAATATGTTCTTATAATTGTTCATACTTCTTTGGTGTTAGTTGTGATCTCTCCTCTTTCATTCATGATTTTATTAATTTCGGTCCTTTCTATTTTCTTTTTGATTAGTCTGGCCAAGCGATTATCAGTCTTAATAATTTTTTCAAAGAACCAGCTCCTAGTTTCCTTGATTTTTTCCTACTGTTCTTTTGGTTCCTATTTCATTGATTTCTGCTCTGATCTTTATGATTTCTCTTCTCCTGCTGGGTTTAGGCTTTCTTTGCTGTTCTTCCTCCAGCTCCTTTAGGTGTAAGGAGAGGTTGTGCACTTGAGACCTTTCTTGTTTCTTGAGAAAGTCTTGTATTACTATGTATTTTCCTCTCAGGACCACCTTTGTGATATCCCAAAGATTTTGGACAGTTGTGTTTTCATTTTCATTTGTTTCCATCAATTTTTTTCAATTCTTCTTTAATTTCCTGGTTGACCCATTCATTCCTTAGTAGGATGCTCTTTAGCCTCCATGTATTCAAATTCTTTCCAACTTTCCTCTTGTGATTGGGTTCTAGTGTCAGAGCTTTGTGGTCTGAAATATACAGGGAATGATTCCAGTCTTTTGGTGCTGGTTGATACCTGATTTGTGACCCAGGGTATGATCTATTCTGGAGAATATTCTGTGTACACTAGAGAAGAGTGTGTATTTTGTTGCTTTGGGATGGAATGCTGTGAATATATCTGTGATGTCCATCTGGTCCAGTGTGTCATTTAAAGCCTTTATCTCTTTGTTGATCTTTTGCTTTGATAATCTGTCCATTTCAGCAAGGGGGGTGTTAAAGTGCCCTACTATTACTGTATTGTTGTCGATGTGTTTCTTTCATTTTGTTATTAGTTGGTTTATATAATTGGCTGCTCCAGTGTTAGGGGAATAGATCTTTAAAACTGTTAGATCTTCTTGTTGGACAGGCCCTTTAAGTATAATATAGTGTTCTTCTTCATCTCTTACTATAGTCTTTGGCTTAAAATCTAATTTATCTGATATAAGAATTGCCACCCCAGCTTTCTTTCAATATCCATTAGCATGGTAAATTGTTTTCCACCCCCTCACTTGAAAACTGAAGGTGTCTTTGGGTCTAAAATGTGTGTTTTGTAGGCAGCATATTGATGGGGCTTGGTTTTTTATCCATCCTGATACCCTGTGTCTTTTGATTGGGGCATTTAGCCCATTTACATTCAGGGTAACCATTGAAAGATATGAATTTAGTGCCATTGTGTGGCCTGTAGGATGCCCGTTACTGTATATTGTATATTCATTTCTGGTCTGTTACTTTTTAACTCTCTCTTTGCTTAGAAGATCCCTTTTAATATTTCCTGGAGGGCTGGTTTGTTGTTTGCAAATTCTCTTAGTTTTTGTTTGTCCTAAAATCTTTGTATCTCTCCTTCTATTTTCAATGACAGCGTAGCTGGATATGGTATTCTTGGCTGCATATTTTTCTTGTTTAGTGCTCTAAACCTACCATGCCAGTCTTTTCTGGCCTGCCAGGTCTCTGTGGATAGATCTGGTGCCAATCTAATATTCCTACCATTGTATGTTACAGACCTCTTGTCCTGAACTTCTTTTAGGATATTCTGTTTGTCACTGAGACTTGTAAATTTTACTACCAGACAACGGGGTGTAGACCTATTTTTATTGGTTTCAAGGGGGGTTCTCTGTGCCTCCTGGATTTTGATGCTTGTTCCCTTCACCAAATTAGGGAAATTGCTCCAATACACTTCCTGTCCCTCTCTCTCTTCTTTTTCTGGGATCCCAATTATTCTAATATTGTTTTGTCTTATGGTATCACTTATCTCTTAAATTCTCCCCTTGTGGTCCAGTAGTTATTTATCGCTCTTTTGCTCAGCTCCTTTATTCTCTGTCATTTGGTCTTCTATATCACTAATTCTCTCTTCTGCCTCATTTATCCTAGCAGTAAGAGTCTCCATTTTTTATTGTACCTCATTAATAGCTTTTTTGATTTCACCTTGATTAGATTTTAGTTTTCTTTTATTTCTCCAGAAAGGGATTTTATTTATCTAGAGGGGGATTCTCTAATATCTTCTATTTTTTTTTCCAAGCCTAGCTAGCATCTTTATAATCATCATTCTGAACTCTAGTTCTGACATCTTATTAATGTCTGTATTGATTAGGTCCCTAGCCATCAGTATAACCTCTTGTTCTTTTTTTGAGGTGAGTTTTTCTGCCTTGTCATTTTATCCAGAGAAGAATAGATGGATGAGAGAACAAAATACTAAAAGAGTAGCAACGACCTCAGAAAAATATACACTAACCAAATCAGAAGAGACCCAAAACCAGGGAAGGAAGAAGGGGAAAAAAATATATAGATAGATAGATAGATAGATAGGTAGATAGATATTGATGTCTGTATATATCTATGTATATGATTAGACTGGTGAATAGAACAGAGCTACACACTTGATTTTGGGTATATTTTGGTCTGTTAGAAGAAACTGCCTCCCAAAATGTTAAAGAAAGAAAAACTCACATATGTACAAAAATAAGGGCAAACCTGATGAAGTGATGGAATATGACTGTAAAGGTGAAAATTTTAAAAGATTTAAAAAAAGGAATTTAAGTTGGTTGAAAAGGAAAAAAAGTTAAAAAGGAGAGAATGTGATCAGGCTGGAGACTAGAACAAAGCCATATGTTAGATTTAGGGTATATTTTGATCTGTTAGAAGAAACTGTATCCCAAAATTTTAAAGAAAGAAAAACTTATATATGTATACAAAAAATAAGGTTAAATAATATGAAGGGATAGAATATGACTATAATAATGAAAGTTTAAAAATATTTTTTAAAGGTATTGATATATAATAGTTGAAAAAGCTTAAAATAGGAAAGAGGAAAAATTAAAAAAAATAGAATAAGAAAAAAATAAAATTTAAAATACTTAACTTTGAAAGACTAAAGAATCATGGGAGAAAAGCCATGAATTCTATGTGTTGCATTTCCCTAGCTCTGGAGTTCCACAGTTCTCATTGATTGGTGAACTTGGTCATGGCTAGATGTTCTTATTGATCTTCTGGGGGAGAGGCCTGTGGCAGTGATTCTCAAATGTCTTTGCCTGAGGTGGAATTGCACTACCCTTGCCAGGGGCCAGGCTAAGGAATCTGCTTGGTTTTGCTCTTGGTAGCTTTTGTTCCCTGAACACTTTCTATACAGCTTTGGAGGATGGGAATGAAGATGGCATCCTCCCAGTCTCTGACCCGGAGGAGCTGAGAGCTCAAGGCCCCACTCCTCAGTGTGCCCTCATAGAAAAGCAGTCAATTACTCCTGTCTCCCTCGTCTTCTGCCCCATACATGCTCACCTGGCCTGTGACCAAGCATTTCTATCTCTGGCACATGACCCAGTTTGGAGTCTCCAAACCCAGCAGATTCCTGCAGTGTACTCCTATGCCACTCCCCCTGGAGGAAGAGGGTAAGTCTCCCTGATCTGCCTATTGTGGGGTCCCTGCTTGAGGGGTAGTGGCCCAGCTGTGCTGGGCATCACGGTTTATGGCAACTGCGAGCTGAGAGCCCCCTCCCCCGCTCTGTCTCTGCAGCTTGCTTCCCTGTTCTAATACCTGGGATCACTGCTGCCCTCAGGCACCCTTGATTTTTTGTGACCCCCAACAGTCCTGAGACCACACTGTCCCCACAAGGGCTCCATCCCCCACTTATGTCTAGAGTGACGTCCCTCAGTGGAGCAGACTTCTAAAAGTTCCGATTTTGTGCTCCATTGCTCTCTCACTTGCCGGGAGCCATCCCTTCCCCTCATGGTCTGTCTTCCCTTGAATCGCCTTGGATTCACTTCTCCCCACGTCCTACCTTCTAGAAAGTGGTCGATTTTCTGTTCCTAGAATTGCTGCTCTTCTCTTCTATCTCTTATTGAGTTTGTAGGTGTTCAGAATGGTTTGATAACTATCTAGCTGAATTCCTGGGACTCAAAGAAATTTAGGTCTCCTTCTCTGCCATCTTGCTCTTGGCTTGGGACTCTTTGCATAGTATGTTATCCCCCAAAATACTAGCTTAAAATACAATTATTTAATCATGGCTTTGTGGGTCAGGAATTCAGACATGGTATAGCAGGGACATTTTATCTCTGCTCATAAAGTCTGGAGCCTCTGTTGGTATTGCTCAAGTGGTTAGGGACCAGCTCAGGTACCTGGTTTGGAAGTCGGGTCATGTGTGTGGTTCCTGGTTTCTCCTTCATGTAGGCACTCCATGTATCTGGCTTGGGCTTCCTCACAACATGGTGGTTTCAGGACCTTCACATTTCATACAGTGTTGTTGATTTTTTCCCAGAGAGATAGTAGAAGCTGTCATACCTCTTAAAGGCTAAGATTGGAACTGACTCAGTGCCACTTCTGCCACATTCTGTTGGTCAAGGCAAAGCAGAAGGCCAGACCAGGTTCAGGGAGGGGGAAACATATTCTCTTATAGATGACAAAGTAGCAGTATATACACAAAGGGAATGAGCTGATGATATCCATCTTTAGCGATACCTGTCATGTTGTTTAAACCAATTGCCAGCAGTCATCCTTTTCCTGCTCTGGCTGATTATATTTTGGTACCTCCCTAACCTTAATTCAAAACTGAATTCATTAATTGGATTTCCCAGAAAATCTGACCATATTAATCTTTTTTTTTTTTTTTTTTTTGGTAGCTTTACTGAAGTTTATAAAGAGTGGCCGTATCACTAAGCACTAAGTATCTTATTTAAATGATTGTTATTTTCTCTACAGACTGAGTCTTTCTCTATGAAAGAGTTATCATATCAGCTGCTAAGATGATGATGCTTCCCCATGTTATTGGATATGCAGCTTCACTGCATGCTTGTCAGAACTTAGTAATGGAAATTTTATTTTAATGTTGTATTATGGAACATTACAACCACATGTAAAAGTAGACAAAATGTTATAAGACACACTTTTGTAGCCATTGCTTGGCTTTAAGAATTATCAACTTATGGCCAATCTTGTTTTTTCTATACCTTGCCCAGTTGCTAGCTCTATTTTCCCTCTCTCATTATTTTAAAGCAAAGTGGCACTATGAGAGGATTTAATCTGTAAATTGAATAATACTGAATAGTATGTTGGTGTTAGACCCACATGAAAAGTACTAGTCCAAAGTGCACAGTTGTCATATTTTGGGCTCACTGTGATTAATAGAGGTAAAAAGAAATCCTTCAGTGCCTAGAGCTATGAGCAGAAACTTATTTGCTTTTCATACAAGGAAAAGTGGACTGAAATGCAGATATACACAGACTACTGTCTAGTGGTAAATGATTTGGTTGGGGCCATTAAAGGGACAAAATTAGAGGAGAAGGTCTGAGGCTATCTAAAGCAGAAGTGTATAGATCAACTGGTAGAATTGGGCATAATAGAATTTTATGTTAATGAATATGTGAGCCTCAATTGTGGAGAGGCTCTTAGAAACTAGAGGAACATTCTACTACAGATACAGTGGGCCCATGAAGAATGTGTTCAGGATGGTATGACAGAAGGCTTTGTGTGGGCCCAATAGTATGTGTTCCTTCTCAATGAGCCTGACCATGCTACTGCCTTTGCTGAGGTCTTGACTTGCTGTTACCAGAAATGGATTCTGACTACTCAATATGGTCGCATTCTCAAGGTGGATTAGTCAGCCACTTTGTGGCAGTTTTGTAACATCATTACCATCTATCCTACATGGTCAGTGATGAATCCTCACCAGATTGATCCTTGCCATATACTTGATATTGATTTGCCTTTACTCCTGAAATGCTACCATCATGACCACCAGGGCTTAGTCATCTCTTAATATGATAAGTTCCCACACAATGTTACTTCAGCCCAAATAACCAATTTTATGATAAAGAAGGTGTTATGATAGGCCCTAGAACAAGATATTCACTAGTCTTAACATATATTCCTCACCCAGAAGCAGATGGCTTAATAGAACATTGCAAAATGCAATCGCTTCTTGGCCTTTTGGCTAAGATCAAGTGTAGAACATTTCAAAATGCTTATTTAAGCCATCGGCTTTGGGATTTTAGCTTTGTCTTCTATGAGTTGGTATATGTCCTCAACTCATAGCCACTATCATGTACTGTATCTTTAATAGAATATATGGGAATTAGAAAAAGGAGTTGAAATATGTCCCCTTCCATCATCTTTCCTGTGATTCAGTTGTGAAATTTTTGATTCTCAGCTCCACAGTCTTGGATTCTACCAAATCTGAGATTCTCTTTTTCATGTGTGGGGCAGAGGATTTTTTTTTTTCCTAATTCCATTGAATTTGAAGCTCTGACTGCCACTTGTTTCATAAAATATAAAGACAAGATTTTCTTTATTGACATAGGTAACAGACCCTTGTGGGCTTAGGATTGCTGCTACACAGTGGAGGCAGACGAGAAGAGTTTCAAACCCAGTGGATTTCTAAGGGCATCACTTGATGCTTCTGTATCCAGTGTCCTCCCCTCAGCTATTTCTCCAAGTGAGGACATGATATTTAGAAAGCATAATACAAATGTTAGAGATACCCAATACTACTAACTCGGCTCTTTCTAGGCTTTTTTATTTAAGAAAAAAAGAAATCATGGGTTCATCTTGGTACTTCCAATTCAAATTCAGGATTACTTTTTTGTTTTTTTAACTAATTTACATTATTATCTTTATCTCCTTTCTTCTTACTAAAATTCCAAGGTGTAAATAACACAATTTAATTACTTATTCGCTTTATCTCATTATATGCATTTAATAGGCTCAGAATAACACTACTAGCATTAACATAAACAGTATGATTACTGACAAACACTATATGATCTTGCTTATATGTGGAACATAAGAGAGTCAAATCTGTAGAAGCAGAGAGTACCATGGGCTAGGAGAGGGAAAATGGAGAGATGTTGATTAAGGAGTATAATGTTTCAGTTATATAAGGCAAATGAGTTCCAGAGATCTACTGTACAGTGTAGTTTCTAGAGCTAACAATACTATATTGTATATTTAAAGTTTGCTGAGAAGACATATCTTCTGTTACATTATTCTTATTACCACATACAAAAATAATAACAATAAAGGGGGCAGGAGGACACATCACTTTGGGAGGTGACAGATACATTTATATCTTTGATGGCAGTGACGGTTTCAAAGGTGTATGTGTACTTAGCCCCAGACTCATCAAATTATATACATTAAATATGTACAGCTTTTTATCTGTCAATCATAGCTGAACATAGTGATTTAAAAAACAATATTAGCGAAAGCTGCTTAAGTTTGGTTTTCCTCCCAAATATTTTTTCGTCTTTAAGATGCACACTACCAAATTCTGTCAAATCACTGTTTCAAGCTACTTAAAATAGTTTTTCCCTGTGATTTGTACCACTGATACACTGTGTCATTTGGTTTATTGGCTTCATTTTGCTTTTGATTTTTAGGTACTGGTTGCATTTATATCAATTTGGCTTTGTTTTATGAATTATGTTCAAAGATTTACATGAATTCAAAGTCGGTATATCTTGGAGTTCTGTGTTCCATCTCTGTCCTTTAATTCTGTGGTTGCTCTCCTTTTTAAGGTAACAACTTTTTTAAGTCTACCTTTTCATTTTTTTAAGACAAGCAAATAATACATACGTTTACATATATTTGTGTATAGCTATAGGTGGAGAGATAGAGGTAGGAGAGAGGACTGTTGTATTCTTCACTTCTTTTTTTTTTTTTAGATAAATAGTAGAATAGCTGAATTTTATTTTACAAATTCAGGGATTCTTTAAAAAAATTTCTTTTCATTGAAGTGAGTTGGTTCACACAATTTCATCGTAGGCTAACCCATTTCAAATGGCAGCTCATTCTAAATAAGAGGTCAATGAAGGGAATTTTAGAGGTCATGTTCTCCCAGTTTAATTTAGATCGGATTTTTAGTTTTAAATGCTAAAATACTGTATTTTAAGGAGACAAACTTTGATGTCAAGATAAACTCATTATTAGACAAACTAAATTAAAATAATACCAGTAGGTTATTTAGACTGGGAACAGGTAAAAATTACCCCCCTGGTTTGCTTCAGTACTCACTGTTTCCACAGGTACTATTATTAATGGCTCTTCGAAAACTAGTTACTATAAAATTCTGAATCATGGTATAAAAAATGATAAAGTGGATTAGAAAACGTGTTAAGCCACTGATGTATATAAGATATTGTGTAAAGCACTGTATAGGGGAAATGCAGAGAATGGAATAATAGTTCTTTCCTTTAAAGAATAGATAGTCCGGTTGAGATAATATACTCAAATAGCATAAGACCATTTGTAATCATGTAAGTGAATGTGCAAAGTAATGCAATATAAGCTGAGTACAAAAAGCTTTCATCTTTATTTTTCCCCAAAGATTATTTTTTCAATTATTTAATGCAAAACACCTTTTTAAAGGATTGGTTATAAATAGTAGTTTCCAGGAAAGTTCTCTCTCTTTTTAAAGATATATTTATTTATTTAAAAGAGAGTGAGTGAACATGTGGTAGGGAGAGGCAGAGGGAAAGGGAGAATCTTAAGCAGATTCTGCACAGAGCCTGACAAGGGGCTCGATCTCACAACGCTGAGATCAGGACCTGAGCCAAAACCAAGATTCATATGTTTAACTGTGCCTGCCACTCAGGTGCCCCCAAGAGAAGCTCTCTTTAATGTATCACATAAATAAACTTAATAGAAGAAAACATTATAGTGGCAACGTTGAAATTAAGCAACATCAGAAAAAAAATTTTTTATATTATGATTACCTTTCTTGAATTTGAATTTCACATAGCCAGAATGAATAATAGCATGTGTAGGTAGGTAGAAGGTGGAAGTTGATGGTCAGAGGTCATAAGGAGCTATGATATAGGGTATGAAATGTATAAAATAATTTGTGATAAGTGAATTGAGTGGCACACAGAGAGTAAGTCTTGGAACTCTAGTATATTGTCATACCCTTCCAACTTCCTTACCCCTGGCCCAGCTACATAGAAGAGAAAATTACTTTGGATTTTTGAATTGGATGAAATGGATTGGAAACAGAAGCGTAAAAAGTTCTCAGTCTCACTGTGAAAGTTACAGCATCTAAATCATAGTTTTTCTCTTTTTAAAAACTGAATAACATTTGCTTTTTTCATTAAGATAGAATGTGGAAACAAAGAAAAAAATTATGGGGACTTTGTTATAATTCATTTTAAATGAGATTTCATTAAAGTTGATACATCAGACAATTCTATACCCCAAAGATAACCACTGTCAGCATGTAATAGATTCTCTTCCTAACATTACATGATTGTCTATGTGTGTGTGTTTCACTGGGATTATATAGTATATGGTTTATATTCTGGTTGTTGCTTTGTCTTGTTATGACTACCATAATCATTCCCACTGTTATAAAATATTATTTAAAACAATTGTTTTAATAGTATAGTATTCCAGTATGCTCTTTTCATTTGTTCTTACTTTTCACCAATGTAGATTTACTTTATATATATGTGCATTTTTAGGTTGACGTCTCATATTTTTCTTAAGAAAATTCCTAGGAATGAAATTATTAGGTCAAAGTTATGAGCAATTTCTTCCTTCTCTTCTTTCCTCCTTCCTTCATTCTTTTGTCCTTCTTTTTTAAATAAGAAAAATATTTGTTGGAAGAATATTGTGTAACTCACAGAACAAAGTAAGTTGTAATTAGGTCTTGATAGCAAGAGAAATCCCTGTGACCTCTGCAGCAGAAATAAATGGAGGGTTTATTAAGGGTTGGCCCTTAAGGGACTCAGTGCCAACTGTTTTCTATCCCTGCGTGCTTCCATTTAAGATTCATATTCTTGGAGCAGCACCTGGATGGCTCAGTTGATTGAGCAACTGCCTTCACCTCAGGTTGTGATCCCAGAGTCCCAGGATCAAGTCCCACATCGGGCTCCCTGCTCAGCCGGGAGTCTCCTTCTCCCTCTAACCCTCTCCCTTCTCATGCTTGGTCTCTCTCTCTCTCTCTCAAATAAATAAATAAATTTTTAAAAAGATTACGTTTTTGGAAAAGAGAATATATTTGCCCTAATTTGGGTCATGTTCTCGCCATAAGGTGAAAGAATTAACATAAATTCATACCATAGTGTGGTTTTAATAGAACTTTATACTTTAATAGAACTTTATAGAGTTCTTCAATAAATGATGGTGGTCAGACAAAAAATAAACATACAAAACCACTATCAGTTATATTGAACAACTAATTTGCCTACTATCTAATTCTTGGCTGACCAAAATTCCCTTCTCCTCCAACGTACAATTGATATAACATAATCAACTGTTCCACACATAAGCCTTTCTCTAATGGGAGATAACCCCGAATCATATTCTAGTCCTATATCCATGAGTCACAATCCGTGACATTTTTTCTCAAGTCTTGTTGAAATATTCCGGTAGAAACCCTTCCTTTAAATGGAAAATAAGACTGTACAAAAGGCATATAAGAACTATATAGGGCCAAGTACAAAGAGAAGAAGAGAGAAATGAATGCTTTTTGCAGTTTCCCTGATTTTACATGTGACTATCAAGGCTCTTGATACAAATGGCAACTAGCCTTCCAGAATTGATCTAGTTCACAGTCCCATCAGGAATATGTAAGAGTGCCTCTTTCACTGTACCCTTCCCAACAATGAGTACTAAAAAATGTTTGGCAGACAAAAATACTTTTGCTTTAATCTAAAATACTTTAATTCCAACATGTCTGGACATTTTTCATATGTTAAGGGAATATTTATAAAGCTTCTTTTGTGAATCAGTGAATGTAATGTCATTTGCCCGGTCTTTCTCTTGGGGTATTCTAAAAACATATTTACCATACAGCAAGTCTTGACTTAGAGTACTACTCTGCCTACCACTCAGAGAATGATACACACACATTTGTACATGGTTAGTTGTTTCTGAAATATTACATGTTTTATCTCCATTTCATCTCTTACTAATGCTAGTTAGTTGTGATGTAACATTATTATCAACTGTTACAGTTATTTGATTGAAAGTAGGGGAGTAGAAAAAATACATATATATTTTTTTACTAAAAGTAAAAGCAAAGTGAAAATGAAGAAAAGCTTCATGACATATTGGTAAATTCAAAGGCACATAACTTAAAAATCAGATCTTGGTCTCTGAGCTACACCTTAGAAGTTCATGAGGCACATTAGGAAGCTGAATCAGAGTATTATGTTGTATTTTATAAGTCGTGCTTGTGAGTGACCTAAATACAGTAGTTCCCAAGTCATCTGAGAGAGCCAGCTTCCAAGGGTTGGTAAAGTTATAACCAGGCAACAGCTTGAGCTTTGGGAGAGTTCCATCAGTAGGCCTTAAAAGCCTTGCCTTGGGTAGGGGGTGGGAAGGAGGAAGACTGTAAATATGCCGCAAGTCTTACTATGTTTCTGAGTACATCCTGAATCAAGGCAATACTCTTCTGGAGCTGACATTCCTCTTGCGGTGCCTTAAGGAGCCATAGGACGACATTTAACTTGGGACTCTTTTCATTGTATTTAGTGAAGAAAGTTCTAATGAGATATGGAAACTAAGATAATAATTGAAAGAATATTATTTTGCACTTTTGCAGTATCCAACAGAGGGTAATGAAGATACTGAAGAGCAAGATTTCACATTTGATCATAAACTAATTGAAGAATTCTTTTTGGCTTTTTAAATACCCAAAATTTAATGAAAAAATGAGGGACTTAAATAGCAAAGCAAATCTGAAGAATTTAATGACTGCTAAAAATACTTAGACTTAAAATATTATTTTAAAAATATTTTTCCTTTCTTCAAACTGCCAATAGCATGGTGTTTGGACAAGTATTGTGGTATTTTCCATATATTGCCATATATTATATTATGAAGACTTCCTTGCTAGAGGGTAAGTTTTGTAAGAATAGGACTCAGGATCCATGAGACATTTACATTTATAATCAGTATTGCATTTTGATTATGTTGTGGTCAGGGTTGAGTAGGTGGGTATCACATTTATTAGTGGCTAGACTATCAACAAAAACAAAAAATAGGGTTATTTTATTCTGTTTTTTATCAACTCAGCTGCTTATATATACTTGTGTTAAGTACTTCATAAAATTTAAGAAGCTCTGAACACTTTGGAAATCACCACTCTTATTTTTACAGTTGAAGAGTAATTGTTAAATTATGAGAATTGAAGATGGGCTTGATCCTATCTTCTGTTGTGAAAAGGGAGAATGCAGTCAAACATATATTTTAATAAATAGGGTCTGATAGTCTTTATTTTTGTCTGAATAATTTCACAATAAAAATAAACTTTAAAAAGAGATCTGAATACCTAATTTTCAAGCCAATATTTGATTTTAACAAAAATAAAGGATTTAGCTAAAATCTTTGTACTATTTTGTGTGGCAAAGGAAGACAGCATTTGGAGTTTGAGATTTGAATTAAGCAAGATGCTCTTTGTGGCACTAATTATAAAGTGGATTGCTATATGATTTTAACTTCAAAGTTACCTGTTGCTCTTTTAATGTCTAGGGTTTGTAGTACTTTAAGGTGAGTGAATAGACCAAATTGGGGAAAATATAGTCCTGGCTGTTTTACCAATGTGTATTAACACTCAAGTTTTTTCTTCCCTTTTTTTTTTTTTTAAATTATCACCCTGTCAAAATTAAATGTGCAATTCACAGGAAATTTAAAGGCTAGTTAATATATCTCAATATATTTAAAGTCTCTTTGATTTTCTGAATGTCTTATTTCTTCAGTAAACATTATAAAATGCAAAAATAACATTTTTGTATTCACTATTTACTTATCTTGAGTCTCTTAGTCTTTTAAGTAGTATTTGCTACTTCTTGGCCATTTTGTTAAACAAATGCTTTTCTTTATTTTAAATTTTCTAACACAAGAATTTTTTTTTCTAACTCAAGCAGAATATAGGAATTTTTTTTGCCCATGACCTGCATCTTTTTGTTACGCTCGTGTTGGTGTTTGAAGTTAAAGGTCTATACCACATTATCTAAATCTAAATGGTCTTATGTAAGTGAAATAGGACTTTGTAACTTCAAAGAACAGTATAAGAGAAGCGTAAAGAACAGGGTAACAGAAAATCAGAAGGAAACAGATTGTTCTCCCTGAGGGAAAAGTGAAAAAAATTTGCAGAAGAACTGGTCTCTTTTTTTAATCTCTGGGATGAAAATGGTAACCATAGAAATAACAATAAAACTAAGGCTTCCTTGTCAAAGAATTTCTCTTGGTGAATGACAATCCTCAATACTATTTTTAGATATTTGCTCTTATCACCCTTCCCAATATTTTAGAATTTCTAGAAAGAATACACCTGTGCCATTCATGGACTAACAATTTGGCCTGAAAATTGAAACACTTGAAAATTTGAGCTTCTCACAGAAACAGAATATAGCATACAAAGCACAAACAGCCAGCTCTCTATAGAAGATGGGAGAGAAAAGGAAAGGATTGAGACTCATTCCTCACTCATATTTTTAGCAGTTCATAAAGCATAAAAACTCTGGCTAGTTTAACAGAACACTCAGTGGAAGAGAAAAATAGCTTATGAAATTTAAGAAAATAAGATTTGAAAAAAGGAAACTACACTACAACAGCAGAAGTTTGTAGGTTTTTCTTTCTGGAATGCTGTTCCTGTTGAGAATTTACTCCAGTGGCAGGTGATAGATAAAAACCTGGGATTGGACAGCATTTTTCATCTTTTAACATGTATACCGCTTTTTTATTATACCTATTTTTATTTTCCCTTTTCTCTCACCAAATGTAAACTCAAGAAAGACAAAGATTTTTATCTGTATCTCTAGCATCAAGAGCAATGTCTGATACATGATTGGTATTCAATAAATACTCACTGAAGAAACTGAAACTTCAATGGTCTAGGTAAAAGAAAATGAAAGCCTGAATGAAAGTAGTTCTATGAAAGCTGAAAAATAACAGATTTTAAGGAGTACAAGTTTCCGAATTTATTACTGATTAGATAATAGTGAATAAACCAGAGATATTTAGTGAATATCCAGTGTCTAAATCAAATATTAAATCAGTTGCTGCAAATGTTTTATAAGAGGGGAAGAATTTGATGTGAGGAGGTAGGTGTGAGCCTAGTTTTTTACTTGGTGAAGGGACATTCTTGTGAGGCCTACAGAAGTCAGGAAGTATTTAGATACATGGTCCTGAAATCGAGTGAATAGGCACAAATTGAAATGAATATATTTGAGAATATTCAACATATGACTGTGGTTATATTTAATTTGTAAATATAGTTAAATCCAACATCTGGATGTACATTCAGTATCTCCCACCAGGTAGTAGTAATTGTGAATGTCCAGTACCATGTTATTTTTTTTTTCCTATTTCCTTTACCTCTTTCACACCCCTAACCTTGCTCCACTCACTCCACTTGTGTCTTTTAAATATATAGGCTGTCTTTCAGGAGTATTTTTTTTAAGATTTTTTTATTTATTTGACAGAGATCACAAGTAGGTAGAGAGGCAGGCAGAGAGAGAGGAGGAAGCAGGCTCCGCATGGAGCAGAGAGTCCCGATGTGGGGCTCGATCGCAGGACACTGGGATCATGACCTGAGCCAAAGACAGACACTTAACTGAGCTGCCCAGGCGCCCTGCATTGATTGTAGATGTTGATAAACAACCACTAAACATAAAATGAAAAAAATACCTAAAGCTGGACAAGATTAAACCTACACTGCTGTATTGTAAAATGCACCCCAGAGAGATTTTCTCCCATTCTATGCAAGAGTTATTTCAAAACATTACTAGCTTGTTAAAGCTTACCCCATTATTAGCCTGACTTCAAAGATCAAATGGAAGCCATGAGGTGCCCCCCAGCTAGCTTATCTGTACCCAAATACACATTATTCCTCCCTTAGTATCTCACAGAACTGTTGCCTCTTCTCCAGTGGTGCTAATAACATTCCTTGTGGTCTGGATCCCATTGACCAAGACCTACTCAGAGACTCTGTTCTTTTCATGATAATCTCTTGATGCTAACCAATATTGAAACAAATGAGTAAACAAATAATCATGACTAAAACTGGAAAGCTGCTCTGTAAATCTTCTGTGCCTTACAAGCTTCTGGATCTCTTTCATGCTGTAGCCAGGTCTATAAAAAGAAGTCTGTCCTTCACTTCCTAACCTATTTTCCAGGCCACTGACCACACTATTCTGTTTCAGTGTGGTTGACCAATAACCACCTAATTGCCAAGTCTGATAGACTTTTTATTTTCAATACCTATTTTTTCTGTCCTCATCTTACCTGATTTTAATGTCATTTTTGACAGTAGCTCTGTTCCCCTTAAAGTTCACTTCTTTCACTGACTTTTAAAATGTTCTTTTCTTACATTTTTGTTAATTCTGATTTAGATTGCTGCTTTTTCTTGGTTCCATCTTCAGCTCTCTTCCCATGATCTCATCTTCTCTTAGGACCTCACTTCATCTGTATGTGATGGCTTCCAACACCCGTCTGTCAACCTACATCACTGTGTAGCACCACACATATATTTCTCACTTTCTACTGGACACTTGTACTTACATGTGACACCACATCTCAAGTTCGACATGCTCTAAATTACTTATATGATTCCCAAGCATGCACTTCCTATATAGTTTTCCTTCCAAATTCTCTGTCTTACTGCTTGACACCACCATCTAGTCCATCTTCTCAGCTGTGCGCAGGGGATCACCCTTAGCTCTACCAACTCTTTCATCCATTCCTAAATGTGTAAGTGTCTCAGTTCTTTCTGTCTTGATTCTTAACTATCTCTCAAATCCATTTAAGTCTCTCCAGCTCCCAAGCTGTTCCTCTATTTTAGATCTGCACCATGCCTCAGGTAAATTATTTTCAGCTGTTCTTCCAACCCATTCTCCATAATGTAGTTAACAGTCTTTCTGAACTTCAACTCTTCTATGCCATGTTCCCAAAACAACCTTTGAGTGATTTTGTCCCCTTCAAATTATGGTCCTTTTTTTTTTTTTTTTAATTGTGTTCACATGGCTTTTCAAGGTTGAACTCCTTACCTACTTCTCTAGCCATCAGTCTGTTGCTTCTTGATTTGGTCAATTCTTGGGTATCCTTAAAAATCTTAGAAGGAATATCATTTATGTGGGGTAATTTTCTCTGATTCCCCTATTCTAGGGTAGGGGTCTCTCCTCTTTGCTTTACAGCTAGTGATATTTATCCTATATTATAATCATCTCTTTATTTATCTCTCTTTACTGGACTGTTAGCTCCCTTATTACAAAAAGCATACCTTTTGTATGGTGACCCCAGAACCTGTCGTGGCATTTGTGAGGTAAATGTGATAACCACTATACTATGGAAACAAGGCAGGATGCACATGGTAATTGAATGTGTCGTGCATCTAATAGCATTTTGTGAAATGTCTTAATATATATTTGGTGGGGGCCTTCTGTAATTAGATAAGCACTGCTCTAGGCATTGAGAATACAGCTATGAAAACCATAGGCAAAGTCCCTGCCCTCAGAGAACTTACGGTACAGTGGTGGAATAAATAAATACACTTGCATTCTAAATGGTTGAAAAAGTAGAGTCATTTACAAATATCTAATCCGTTATTGTTTTGTAAAATCAGAAAGACATCTCTTCTTCAAATTGCAGATTTTACCAAAATTTCTGAATAAACTGTGGAAATTATACTAAATGAGAAGTTTTATCTGTAAATTTCACATCAAACTTCAAAATGTCTCCAAATGTGTATGATTTGATGTAAGTATGACGATCATCTGATAAAAGTCACAGAAAATGCTGCAAACAATTCCCATTACACTGACTTAAAACATTTTTAAATCAAACATTGCATATAAGATTTATTTCAGAAATCTCAAACCATAAAGTATGCAAAGAAAATGGGCTATGAATGGATGAGAGTCTAAAAAAGTGTCTACTTTCTAATTCCAGCTGCAAGGAAAAGAATGTCAACTATGTTAGACTGTGGCTGTGTCTGCATCCACAAACTGATTTTTAAAAAATGATTGAATTCATTTAAATGGCCAGTTATTTTGACAAAACCAACAACCCAAAGTGGCCAAATCTAGTAAATACCTGGTTGTTTGCATTTAGCCTTCTTGCCCCCTCAAGTTGGCACTTATGTATAGATAGTCTGTGTATCAAGAATTCAGGGTGGGCCACTAATGTCATTTTGTGAAAACAACATGTTGCCAAATAAGAGAGTTTTCTGCCCATTTGCTTTTGGCCACCCACGTGTCTAAGAATGTAGTATGCTGGGCTCAGTACCTTAAGGCCTCACATTTTTTCCCATCTTCTGAAGGTGCGGGGGAAAAAATAGTTTGATTGGAAAATAGTCTCCCTTGTAGTTGCAGGACAGGGACATAGTTACCATAGAGGCTTGTTATCAGTCCAAGGATCAACCAGCAGGGGCTGCTACCTGAGAACCCAGCAAGCGTCCCCTCATTAACTTCCCTGGTCTGTTGGATAGTACTGTTTACTCAAAAGCAAAGACTTGCATAACATTTTTTTTTTAAGTGAAGCAACTTTGCTTTTGAATTGCATTTGTTTCTGTAACAATTCCCCAGCTTTAGTTTCTGTCAGATAAAAGACCAACTAGTATTTTTCTAAATACAAACACCAACAAATATGCTTACTGCAATTACTATAGCTGCCTTTTTACTATTGTTAGGAGATATTGAAAGGCTTAATTGCTTGGATTTCTTGTAATGCTGATTAAAAATAAGAAAAATGCACACATACAATTCAGTGAGGACTGTTAGAAAAACAATGCATGGCCGAAAATATACTCTGATGTTCCTGCTGATCCTTAGCCAGGGTTGTTAAAATATTCGTGTATAAAAGCACAAAATTTATATTGAGGAGGCTAGATATCACCATATTCGTTTATTTTTAACAATACCCTTTCTTTACATTGAATGAATATCTTACTACTCTACCATGTCCAAAAGTAAGAATTTATGCTTGGAGCCTAATACACATTTGATTCCTGCTGGGTAGGTCAGAAGTCTTTTGGGGTGGGGGGGAGGTATGAAATAAACATGGTATGATTATTATTATAGATTCAAGTTGCCCTGACTAATCATTTCTTGTAGTTTAAAGATAGAAATAGGAGAGATGGCGAAACCGGGAGAGGCGGTGCTAATTCACTTGCTCTTATTTAGCCCTCTACACGGGGAAGAAATGATTGGAAAAACAGGCATTGACTAGTTGTTAGGACACCTGAGTCAGCAGAATCACCTGCACATGGTTGAGAAAGGGGTCCCTCAAAGAGCAGATTTTGTGTTTGATTCTAAGGAGAACTCAAAAGCCAGAATACAGTAGCTGTGGATGGCATTTATATTTAGTAAGAGTGCAATATACTCGTTTGAAGTTGGGAGATGAGTATTTATTGAAACAGCTGGCAAATCAGCAGGAAAATGCTGATTTTGAAAAAACTATTCTTCTTCTGTGGAATCAGACCTACTGTATTTAGCAACACTATTATAATTGAACACAAAAACTGCATTAAAATACCATTAAGAAGGAGACAGAAATCCAGAAAAATAAGAGAATTCTAAGTTAAAAGCTGTCACAGCACTCCTGAGTCAGCTCTTTTAAGCATAAATGCACAAATGCATAAATGATCTTTCAAGTATGACATGAGATGAACCGACTGGACTCTGTTTCCCCATCACTTATGGCCCCTGCCTGTTGCATGCAACCAAGATATTTTTCCAGGCTGACCTAAACAGCTCATCTATTTGTATACCCCAAAGCACGAATTCCATCCTTTCATGGAACTAAAACACATGGAATTTGGATGGAATTTTAATTTCAGCATGACACAAGCACAGTCTAACCTTTCTATGAAATTAGCTTATGTACTAGTAAAGGACATTTTGTAACTCCTACTAATCCCTATACCACCACTTAGAAACACAGAGCCATGCTTTTGTACAGAAATGAAGAAATCAAAGGATCACCAGGGCTTTTTTTTTCCCCCCCAGATGGGAATACTGGGAATGGCTCAACTTAGGTGACTTGCTAAAAGTCATAAAACTGGTTTGTGGCTAACACCAAATCTTGCAACTTTCAATCCAGTGTCCTTTCGACCACACTTCTTGCCCTCTCTGGTTGGTCAGTGACGGTTGCTGCTATGTATAAAATAAAGATAGACTTTGTCCCAACCCTGGCCCTTAAAAACAACTAGGAAGGCAGAAGTGGGTATAAACAGTAGGGCATTTTGTGAAGCACTTACCTGTTACTATTTTCTCCTACTGCATTTAATAATGACGGCAGTCAAGTAGGGTTTGTCCACCTCCCCACACATGCCAGGGAAGTACTGTGGCAGCCCACTTTGCAGTTGCCAGGGCAATAGTTCATTTATGTGCCTTCTGCTACCCTGGAAAAATCAGGAAAATGTAAGTCATGCACAAGAGCAAGGTGTAGATGCCTGAGAGCTCTCCTGCTGTAGTTCAGCTCTGAACTTGGGTTCAGCTTAAAGGTAAAAGTCCATCTAACCCTTTCTCAGGAGTGTACTACTGGTTTTTCTCATGAAAAATAGAGTCAAAAACTCTCTGGAGATCAACCTAATCTTCACTTTTCCTCACACAGTGTAAGATAAATCTAGGGTTAGCTTCACTGGCACCAAGCGTAAGTGTAGTACAAAATATACCTGAATCTAGCTTTGGATACTTTTCTGTAGGATCTTAAATGTTGAGGGCAGAGTCTGCTTTCCAGAATGTACCACTGTAAGTCCACATGGCTTGGGAATGCATCTGAACCTAGATCTTAACATCTGTCAGAATTCAGGAGATGTACAGGTGGTACCAGTGGGTTTCAAGAGGCTATACTTTTGTGCCCAGGTCTGTTCCTCAAGTGTAATCCCGTCCCTTCTCATAGACCCAAGATTAAAGATAGATGTGTCTAGAACATAGCTTCCCAGTCTTCACAAAATTCAGTTATTTTCACCTTTAGAGAGGCTTGAGTTTATTGCTTAAGATGCCCGTCAAGACCCTGGAAAGTTTAGAAGGTAAGAAACAGAAAATTTGAGAACTTATTACTCTGGTTGAGAGCTCAGTGAATGTTTTTGTGGCTGAAATTTTAAACCTAACTTAAACCTTTGAATATTCAAGTTCATACCTTCTTAGCAAAGCATGACCTCCCTTTCTTTGTGGGGAAAAATTCTATAAACATCAAAAGTTACTTTTTGAATCATTTTAATTGCAAATGAATCAGAAACATAAGGATGAAGTATCTCTGAAATTGCAGATAGTTGCTAATACTAAAAGGGAAGAGAGTAAGACGGTTTTAGACTTCAGTGAACCAAAAATATCCAAAATATTATTTTGGAAATTTGGGGTGTAGGGGTGCATGAATGTTGTGTGATGCCTTATTTTTTAAGTATGAAATAGAATCAAGGAGAAATTTGTCTTGAATATTTATAGTGACAACCTCAAATTTGACTTACTCTATTTCCAGAGGGTGTTTTGCTTTGCTTTTCTATTTTGCTTTATGCTAACATATTTTTGTTCTTCTAATCATATGCATTATCAAGTGCACCATTAATAAATCCTTATGGGAAACATGGCTTTGGTCTTACAAAACTCTAGGGATAAGTCTGTGGTTTTTAACATGGATTATCTACAATTTTTGTTGGATCAAGTTTATTAGACGACTCAACAGCCCTAAGCAATTGCTGTGTTACTTCTAATAGTCCGTATCAGTGATATTGAACATTTCCACACTTTGATTTCCAGTTGGTTGATTTACATGACAGGTTCAGTATGATCTTCCAATCCATCTTTTAGTAATTTTTGTCTACCTTTACTTAATTGCATTTATTTTTGCAATCCATTTTTCTCTAGCAGTTCCTTTATGGATTTGTTTAAAGGAACATTTTTAGCACACTCTTGGCACTGGAGGTAACATTGCCTTTGTTAATTTTGTTGAAGAATGATAGACACTCATTGAGTGCACACTCTACACACAGATACACAAAAGCCTTATATCTGTTGAGCTTTTGTATGTGGGGACTTTCCACACAGTTTTAAATCTAATAATAAATTCTGTCCAAAGGCAAATGTTCTGTACCTTTGGTTACCCTCTCCCTTTTCCCTAAACCAGCACCACACGAGCATGGTCCACAAAAATAACTGCAAATGAGGTTTTATAGTTAAACATAACATGAGAGACCAGGGATAGAGACTTCTATGAGAAAAGATACTATATTTCACTTGCTTATAAGTTCAGAAATTGGTATAAGTAAAGATATCCAGGACATCTTTGTTGATCCATATATCACCTTGCTCTGTTCCTCTTGTGTATGAGGGAATCATAAGATAAATTCTTTTAAGTGTCACCTAAGATCAGTATCTGAAAGATATAAACCTTGAAGTTTAAAGAAAGATCTGCATATACTGCTTATATGTGCATGCAATGGTTTGCTTTCATGAAATGATTTACTAGACAACTTTGGGTTGGGGCGGTGAGGAAGTCTGGTTTTTCTGATTCTTTGGGCTAAAATGATTATGAACAAAGTAGGTTTGGCATAAATTGCTGATGTCCCTCACCGATGTAGTTTCAGTCTTCACTGGTCCACAGTAAGTCTAGATTACCCAACTGCCAGACAAACCTATGAGTAGGACAATGAGAAAATAAACAGACAAACAAATATATAACTTTTGGATTAAAAAAACTGGTATTAAAAAAGTAGCAGTCACCTTGGGCCAGGAGCTAACCCAGGCTGTGTTTCCCCATTGCCCTCTGGGTGGGAGGGGGGGCTAGCCCTCAAACCTCAAACTTCCAGTGTCACTTGTGTCACTCCAGGTCTTTTAAGAAACATTGGATGACAAACTCGACAAGTCTGTGAAGGTTGAGGGGGTAGGGTAGTAGAAGAGGAGAAGACCTGTGCCCTGGTAAAATGCTTGTCTAACACCTGTGCAAGGAGAATGGGAAGAGAAGGGAACTGGATAGGAAACATCTCAGATTCATTGCAGTTCCCAAGAAATTGTCAGCCAGCCCGATGAGGAGTTTCCTAGCAAATCTGCTCACTAGAGTCTGTCCCTGGGCATGATGTCGTCTGGGGTAAGCAGGGACTTAGCGCTGACAACACAGCAGATCTAGAGGTGCTATAGCCGAAGGCCTTCAGCTAATTGTGCCCACGACCAGGTTTTGTTGGGTAGAGTGTAGTGCCGTAACATTTATGCTCACATGCTCTTGAATGTTGGTAAAGTAGGAGTCTTTTTCTTGGGGCTTGAAATTCACTAACGTGTCTTAAAATGAACCTTCCTAAACTAGTCGTTTAGGTATATGTCAGCTCACACAGTTACACTAAACTAGATTCATTCCCCTTCTCTGTGCAAATAACCTTTGAGGTTGGCTTCCAAAGCTGACCTTGCTCTTGAAATTTCTTCTACCTCTTAAGAAGTTTGTTTTGTTTTTGTCTTCATTCCTTCTCCAAATCTAAGAAAATTAAATGAAAAATAGGTATAAAGTGAGTTCCTTTGTAACACCCGCCTCACAATAAAGCTATTCTAGGATATCAGTTCTTTATACGATCTTTTTGAAGAACCATATATCTAACATCCATCTCTTACTGCCTTTTCTCTTCTGTTGGTGTGGCACTTAAGAGCTATATAGCTTTTGGGATACCTGGATGGCTCAGAAGGTTAAGCAGCTGCCTTTGGCTCAGGTCATGATCTCAGAGTCCTGGGATCAAGCCCTACATCGGGCTCGCTGCTCAGTAAGTAGTCTGCTTCTCCCTTCTCTCTGCCCCCTCCATTCCCTGCCCCCCACCTCATGCTCTTCTCTCTCTCTCTCCCTCTCAAATAAGTAAAACCTTTAAAAAAAAAAAAGATCTATATAGCTTTTATTTGGGGGGTAATATCCTGTGACCTCAGAAAAAAAATGGAGTTCATTCCAAATGTGAGAATAACTCTGGGACAGAATTTTCGATTATTCTTTTTATTTCTCATCTGTTACTAGTTAAGGTAATTAATGCTAGTTGCCACAACAGACGAACTCCAAAGTCTTTGTGTTTTAATGCAAAGAAGTATCCAACACTGTTTAGTGGAGAGTATTTTCCATTTGGTAACTCCAGAGATCCAAGTTTCTTCCATTTTGTCATGTCCCCTTATCATTATATGACTTCCAAACTGGTTGTAGAGGAAAGCGAGTAGGGAGGCCACTGGCTCTTAAATGTTCTGAATGAGAAATGACACATCACTTTTATGCACATTGTCATCTGCCAAGAACTCACTTCTGTGTCCCTAGCCCAAATGCAAAGGAGGATGGGAAGTGTGAATGAGTACGGTGACCCTTGCTAAGCACTATTGGTTCTTGTATGCCATGACAAACTTGCTCTGCCCTCACTCCAGGGTGGCTAACTGATCTTCTGTCCTTCTATTTTTTTCTGTTTCTTAGCCCCTGAAATATCTCCATATGCATATATTATCTCCCTTGCCAGGAAAGAAAAAGTAAATATTTATAAAGTGAGATGTTTCTAGAGATACCTTGAGTTTAACATATTCATCCAGGTTTCCTGTGTTTCTTGATGCCAGTATCAATCTTCATGTTTTCAGTTTCTGGTATTTCTCCTTTTCTCTACACGTCTTATTTGAAGGACGTTATTGGAATGACTGGAATCAAGAGTAAAAGTACAATAATGGTGGAAAAACAACAGTTATCTTTAAAACATCCAACACCTTTTGCTTCTTGGCCTTTTGGCTAAGATCAAGTGTAAAACATCCAACACCTAAAGACATGCAAGCAAAAAAGTGGAGTAACCAAAAGTAAATAATTGTATTTTGTTTCTTGTAAAAGTTGAACATAATGTGATAATTTTGATCTTGTCGTTAGAACAAACTTTTTAAATTTGCTTTTTTCATATCAGATGAAAAATCCATTTTCCTGAGTATATTGGTTCCTATTGTTGTTTTAACAAATTGCCACAAATGTAGTGGTATAAAATAACAGAAATGTATTCTTTTACAGTGCTGGTTGTAAGAAGTCCAAGATGAGTTTTATGGGCCTAGAATCGAGGTGTTGGCAGGGCCGGTTTCTTTCTGGAATCTCTAGGGAAAAAATCTGGTTTTTTGCCTGTTGCAACTTGTAAAGACCTCCAGCATTCTTTGGGTCATGGTCTCATCTCATCAATCTGTGCTTCTACCTTTACATCACTTTCACTGTCTTTGACCCTCCTGCTTCCCTCTCATAAGAACTCTCACAAAATATGGGCCCACACTGATAGTTCAGACTAATCTTCCCAGTTTCAACATCCTTAATTTAACCACATCAGCAAGGACCCTTTTAGTACATAAGAGAACATAGTCACAGGTTCTAGGGATTAGGGCATGAGCATCTTGGGGCGGGGCGGGGGGGCATTATTCAGCCTACTATCCTAAGTTATGTACTGTCTTTACATATCTTGCACTCTTGTCAATAGCCCATGCTTATTGATCAGCTTGATGAAGATGGGGATATAATCCATAGTCATACAATAGATTAATTTTCATGAGACTAAACTTGACTGATGTGGTAGCAAAATCTTGAGCATTAGTCAGCTATGAATTGGTTTCTGAATAGCCACTTAAAAGGAAGAATTGATTAGAGAGGGGTTTAGCAAATTTGTGTTAAGGTCAAGGAATCTTTTGGGAGCAAAGATATCAAGACCTCCACTGCTTCCCTCTTGGGAATCAAAGTTCAGTCTTCCTTAAGGGACTGTGGCAACTAGACAACAGAGGTCCACAGGTAGGATAGGTTCCCCAGGGGCACCATATTCTAATGTATTAGGGCCAATAAAAATAACTTACAGAGAAGGGATTGGATTTTTAATTTAAATCCCAATTCCTCCATCCCTGATGACAGATGGGATAAATCTAGAGGTGAAATTTTGATATTACACAACCTCAGTATGGTTAAGACTTAAATAGACCTGATTTTTTCCTGGACATCACTCTGATCTTTCCAAACATAGAGAGGTTTTTCCTTGTAAGTGTCATCCACTGTGATATTTTCTATGACCTAATTGTTACCATTGTAGTAGTGTTACTGTAGAACTACTCTGAAATCTTTTAACCAATGTAATGGAATTATAATGGCATTATAATAGGCTCCCCATAATTTCTTTTTACTATTGTAATGCTGTCATAATAGCATTGTAAGGGGTTCTCCATAAACATACCCTGAAATCATTTTGCCACCATCATGACAGTGAAATGAGTCCCCATAGAGTTTATTTGAAATTGTTTTGCTCTTCTAATGGCATTATTAATGCAGCCTTCATAGACTTACAGGGAAATTGTTTGACCATTATAATGTGGTCTTTGTAGACTTACAATAAAATCTCTTACCAGTGTAATGTGGTTTCCATTAACTTGCACTGAAATCATTTTCCTACCATAATGGCATTATAATAGGGTATCCATGAACTTGGACTACCGAAGTTTGGTTCTCTTGATGGCATCATAGCAGCATTGCTACAAAGACCGTTAAAGTAATGTTGATGCTCTGTTGTGTCATAAGCAAAGACTGTAAGTAATGCACATCTACTTTTCACACTTAAGTATCATGTGGTTTTTCCTTTAAAAGTAATGCCCTGACCGCTATATACTTTATAAACCAACAATACTTCTCAGATAACTAGATGAGAGAACCCTAGAATCTTAGGGCAGAAGATCTTATCTCAGTCACCCTTTATATAAATTCTAATGGTTTTTGTTAATTTGACTATTTTTTTCAAGTGTGATACATTCTTTTCCTCCTGGTCCTTCAAAGCATAAGCAGTATTACTTTTATATATTCTGTTTTATACTGTAACTTATGATGAGATTAATATGAAGTACAGTCATTACTTTCTAGTTTTTAATATGAACATTCTGAAGTACACTGTGTTTATATCTAGTTTTTCATTGCTTTGGTCCCTTTAATGTAAAAGACAACACAAACACAGAGTACTCACTGGCAAAGAATACATAGAGTATATAGATAGATTACAAACATGAAATAAATAGAGTGGATTAAATATTTGCTGGATGCACAGACCCAGTGTTAGGTACATTCTTACTATATACAAGCATAGTAAAAGCTGTGATGTTGAGGGAGTTTTATGTTTGCATAGAGTGTGATTAGATTACCAGCAATGCAACTTCATAAATAGCTTTTGGGACCTATCTACTACAGATGGTTTTCGAGAGTGGAAAATTTCTCTCAATCATTCTCTGAGTTAACAATAGCATGGTGAAGATATATATGATTTCAAAAGGCATAGTGTGTTATTCTATTATTATGGATTTTATTTCTGTTGTCCTTAAAATTCTATGCTCTCAGTCTCACTTCCTCTAAGGCACATCCATGAGTTTTTATATCAAAAAGCAAACCTGTGCACCTGGTTGGCTCAGTGTTAAGCAGCTGGCTATTGATTTTGGCTCAGGTCATGATCTTAGTGTCCTGAGCTCTAGCCCTGTGTCAGGCTCCATGATCAGTGGGGAGCCTGCTTGAAGATTCTCTCTTTCTCTGCCCCTCCCTAGTTGTGTGTGTTCTCTCTCTCTCTCTCTCTCTCTGAAATAAATAAATGTTAAAAATAAAAACAAAAAGAAAATCTATGTAATTAGGTATGAAATAGGTAGGGACCAAGGCACATGATTTAGACAGAACATGAGTATTAAAAAAAAAAAAAAAATCGAGTAACTGTTTTCTAAAAGTGGCCAGCCATGTCTTTATCCTGGTGTAAAGAGAAATTGCCTTAGAGGTGTTCCTCTTTGGCTTAGAATGTTTCCTTTAAGGTTGACTCTGCAATTGTAAATATAAGACAAGTATTTATTATTGCCCTGGTAAAAGGTTATAGCAAGATCCTCTTTTTGGTAAGAATTTTCCCTGTGATACCCAGTTTATCGATAGTATTGGTCACTGAGAATGAAGAAGAAAAATTTGTGTGGAAGTCAGTGAACCTTTTAGGAACAAAGGGATCAAGACCTACTTCCCTTTCAGGATTCAATCCTCGTACATTATCTGTCATGAATTGAGATAGGCAATAGAGGTCCACAGGAAGAGATTCCCCAGGGGCACCTCAGTGCTTTTCTACTACATGGGATAACTGGAATGATGACTGAGTTCGGTGCCAAGACATGTATACTCAGGGGTTAGGGCACAAAAGCAGTGGGGAGTTTGTCTCAAGTTAGTAGCCTCTCCCAGTGCTGTGCTTTCAGGTAATACTGTTTATTATTAATAACAATAAAATGACAACATTACTGTAGCAAGGATTTTTTTCTGTGTGCTTCATATAAATCTGCTCAAAACAACTTTTGAATATCACATCTTGCCCATAGGAGAGTTGGGAGAGTAAATGACTTGACCAAGATCACACAGCTATTAGGCAGTTGAGGCAGGGGTGACCTTAGGCAGTTTGACTCTACTGTCTACCAATTTTTGTACTACAACATTTTGGTATCCCAAATTTGGGGCACCCTTACCCCTAGCACACTCACACCATGGGATCTTACTTTCAGGGCTGAGATCCAAGATGGTAGGAATAATTTCAGAACTGGGGCTTGTAGTGGTTAAAGAAATATTTCGTAAATTATACCTTCTGCCCTTTAGATCCTGAGAAAGCACTGCCAGAATACCAGTGATATCAGCAGCAGATAAATTTAACCTCCCAATATATGAGTCCACATGTGTTCTATGACAAATGTGGCTAAGAGCAAAGTGATTGCATCAAAAACAAGGGAACTTTCTTCCATTGAACTGATAGGATTTTCTAGTTATTTCCTCAAAGTGTGAAGCAGAACTGATTGCTTTGAATGAGAAAGTCTCCAGAGTTCCGAAATATGTGGGGAGTTGGAGATGTCCCAAGACAGATACTTGAGTTTCTGCTAATGGGCGTGTAAAGGCTCTAGAGACTAATTTGAATACTAGAAATAGAAATGACCCATTTATATCACAAACTCATGAAACAGGTTATTTTGCATATTCTGCAAAGACCTCTGGATTAATATATACCAGTCAGATTTCATAAAATATAAATGCAACCAATGATTATCTCTGAATTACTTAATGAACGCCACTGGCTTTCACTGCCAAGGTTCGGTTACAGACTTATAAATAAAATAGAAAAACAAATCACAATGGTCAGAGGATGATAGCACAATAATATTGGGGTAAAGTTAAGAAAATAACTGTAAATTATAATGTGGATATCACATAACTGACATTAAAATTGCCAAAAACAAACACATTCTTAGCATTCTATCATTTCATTTCTGTGAAAAGATTAACATCAACACTAAGCATATCATCATTCCTCAAACATTAACAAGAGTTCTTGCAAGGCAATAGGAAAGCATTCAAATTGGCTATTAGAGGATATAAAAGAGCTATGAGGATTAAATGAGATAATTCACTTACAGCCTTTACTCTAGCACTTGACACATGGTGGGCATCCAACAGATGTTGGCTCTTATTGTTGCATTATTATCTTCATCTGTCAATGAAGCCTATGGCTTCAGACAAGTCACTTAGTTTCTTTAGGTCTTAAGATGACCTTGAAGTCTTCTCTAGGTCTTAAGATGACCTTAAGATGACTTTAAAGCCCTTCTTAATATTCAGCTCATTTAAATATATAAATTTTGCTGGTGTAAAATAATCTGAGTATTTTCTGCAAGTTTTGTTAAGATAGGTCAAAATTATTTAGTCACAGGTAGTAAATTGTGAAATTTTGATGAATGTAGAAGTTTGAGTTATTTAAACCAGTTGCAAGAAAGGCATTTAGCGTGACCTGCTGCATAGCAGTCAAAGATGAGGACTCTGAGTTTAAGGATTATTATGGACCTTAAGAAGAAAAAAACCTGGTGGCTAAATAGGAAGAATTACTGCCAAACACTGACTAATCATGAAACATGTTGCCCAGTAACCTCTGTAAGACCCTGGAGTAGCAACATCATCAGCAGAATCCCCTTCAAATAAAAATATTTTTTATGGTTAGTAATACCAGTTATGTGATGAACTGTGGATGTCAGAAGTCTTTAAGAGGAAGTCTTTTGAGATATTTTGATATGAAGAGGAAATAGTTTGTCAGTCAGTCAACATGATTTACTGAGATTATTTGACCATAGAGCTGTCGAAGTGTTATAAAAGAGCAAAATGTGAGCTGTGTAAGATCAGACATCCAGACAAACATTAAGTAAGTTGAATCCATTGGAAAAAGGAAAGTCGGGCTACCTATTTTTATGGCTTTTAAGGGCAAAACATAAGATACAACAAGGTCTACCCATAGTTTTTGGCCTTAACAACTGCCAAAATTTTTGGTTTGTTATTTCCTAATTTTTCTAAAAGATTTATTTATTTATTTGAGGGAGAAAGAGGGTGTGTGAGGGAGTGGGGCAGAGGGAAAGGGAGAGAGAGAATCTCAAGCAGACAGACTTCCAGCTGAGTGGGGAGCTCGACACAGAGCTGGATCTTAGGACCCGAAGATCATGACCTGAGCCAAAATCAAAAGTCAGACACTTAACCAACTGAACCACCAAGGTGCCCCCATTATTACTTTCCTATTTTGATCTAACCTTATTCTGTTGGATAGAGCAAGTCTTTGACAAAAGTGGGATGAAAAAAAATGGTGTTTGGCTTTTTGACAAAATCGAAAACTTGGGCTTTGTTCATGAACTGTAGGAAGTGACTCTAAACTTAAGGACATGGTCTTCTCCATGTAGAGGTGCCTAAGAAAATTGTGAAACACGGTGAGAGGAGATGGCAGCGTTTGTGACATCTCCCATCTTAACCCCTAAAATCCCTAGAGTTGCTCTGTGTCTTATATTTCCTTTTAGTCTTTGAGCCATCTCAGGGATGGCTTAAGTTGTGACTCAAGACAAAAATGCACTAACAGTACATCACCAGCCCATGCTGGCTGTCTTCTTAGTTCTTTGAGTCATCTGATCCTTTCCTTAATCAGCCCTTCTTATCATCTCAACTAGTATTACTCATTTTAAGATTACATTTTCTGAACATAAGGAGCAAAGGTGAAAGAATACAAAAAATTTTAAAGGAATGACTTTATAGCCCCTTGATGGGTTATTACAACTCAGTTTTACTACTGTGTGCATATTTTGCTTCTGTAGTTTAAGTAAATAGTTATCCATTTAATATGTCATTAAGTAGCCCTCATTAGTCAGACACTATATTTTTATTGAAAAGATTACTGTACCTTTATGTTCAACTAGAATATATATATATATAATTTATATTTTTAAATTGTTTTCAAGATAAATATTTTAGACACAGACCTTTAATTGAGGTGTAAATGTGCACAGTGAGGGGGGAAAGTTCATAGGCCTGAAGTGTACAACTCAGTTGGTAGCCATGGTGTGTATTATTGGACATTTGGGCTGTTTTAGTTTTTGACCTTTATGAATAAAATGGCGGAAACATTCATGTCCAAATCTTGGTGCAAACATGCTTTCATTTATC
Organism: Enhydra lutris kenyoni; assembly: GCF_002288905.1. Classification (NCBI taxonomy): domain Eukaryota; kingdom Metazoa; phylum Chordata; class Mammalia; order Carnivora; family Mustelidae; genus Enhydra; species Enhydra lutris. Next base: position 14,270,663 of record NW_019154103.1, on the reverse strand, counting down.
TTAGGTTTGTGTGTTGAAGTGGAATTTCTGGGATTGCAGAGTGCTGTATGTATAGCTTTAGTGGATACTGACAAATATTCTCACAAAGTGGTTGAAGCAATTTACATTCCCACCAGTGCATAAGAATTCCAATTGCTGCATTTCGTTCCCAAGACTAGGTACTATATTTTTAATTTTAGCTGTTTGGGGAGATGTGTAGTATTGTATATTCTTAACTGCATTTAATCCGAATTTCAGTGACTTATGATGGCAAGTTCAAAAATTCATAACTACAATTTTGTTTTTATAGAACAGATTTCTAGCTTCTTTGGCAAATATGGTACAGTTATTTATAACACAATCCCAAATTTTTACCACATTGAATTGGTTGGGAATTAAGAATTAGGTTTTAATTTTAGGTCTGCCAAGAAGCAATAGAGTGATTTGTACAATTTATTTTTCTTAACTGGCTTGTTTGTATTGTTCTAAGTTTGGTTTTATTTCTCATATATATGGTTTAATAAATATTTTGTTCTCTGGTGTGGTCTGAGTCTCTGGCCAGGAAAGGCCCCTGACTCTGTATTCAGTGGAGAAAAGATACATGTAGACAAAATAAACATCGTACTCTAGGTCATTTTCATCCTGTTTTCAGGTTTCTTTGGATTCATTTAGATTTTTAATACTTCTTCTTAGCAGAAAGTGAAAGGGCCTAATGGTCTAAGTTACTACTACTTATCCCTTGAAGGGTTTCTTCCTGCACAATTCCTCAAGAAATTTCTTCTTGGTCCTTTTGGCAGAGGGACCTTGCTCCAGGGCCACCAGCTTTCTCTCCTTTGCACTGACATGGTTCTCCTGTCAGATCTAAATCTTAAAAAGGGTTATGTCCTTCCCAGAGTAAATGGCTTCCCATCTGCTTCAGGGAAATTACATAAACTAAGGAGTGTTGGAGCACATCATGTGGTCACAATAACAAAAACAAATTCTTACTACATATAGTGAGGGCAATTGTGATCCAAATTAATGTCTTTACTCTTACCTGTGTTAGAGTAAGAACTGAGCAGAGGAACAGTCTTCTTCCTCTTGGTCTAAACTTAAATCCATGATAATTAATGGCCCTAAACCATACATTTTATTTTTAAGATTTCCTTAATTTTACATAAATAAATGATTCTATTGGAGATTGAACTTTGTAGTACCAAAATTGCTACCAAGTGTAAAGTTAGCCACTTGTAAAAGCTGCATTAACTCTTCAAAGCCATTCGATTTCTAGTTACTATAGCAGAACCATTATTTACATGAAAATGAACCTAATACATCACTGATTTATGAACTTTGCAAACATTAAACTATGCCAGGTACTGTGATATTCTTGAGAATACAATAGTAAAAACAAAGAAAAGTCATCTTTCTCTGTCCTCATGGGCTTAGAATCTTGTAGTGTCATTGTGCAAAGTTCTTAAATTTCTAGTCTTATAGATCCAAGAACCTGAACTAAGTGACTTATAAAGATAACAAATTTCAGAATGACTAGGCATTCAAAAGGACCCTTCACCTAGAGGCAGGAGGATTTTGTTCAAACATCCCTTTATTCACAAATATATGAATAGTTTTTACTTCATTTGCTTTAACTGGCATTGTTCAACCCTGAAGTGTCAGGAGTACGACAGATGTGCCTGTTGTCTGCTGGAGTTTCTGAACTGTTGTTATCTTAGATTCTGCTTGGAAAACTCTCTGCTTAATGGCTAAGAGCCTGGTTACTACTAGCTTATTGAAAATGAAGTTTTAATTCCTGAACTTCATAAAATCTATCTATGAAAGACCCACAGCAAATATCATCCTCAATGGGAAAAAGCTCACAGCCTTCCCATTGAGATCAGGAACATGACAAGGCTGCCCACTCTCACCACTCTTGTTCAACATAGTATTAGAAGTCCTAGCAACAGCAGTCACACAACAAAGAGAAATAAAAGGTATCCAAATTGGCAATGAAGAGGTCAAACTCTCTCTCTTCGCAGATGACATGATTCTTTATATGGGAAAACCCAAAAGACTCCAGCCCCAAACTACTAGAACTCATACAGTAACGTGGCAGGATACAAAGTCAATGTACAGAAATCAGTGGCTTTCTTTTACACTAACAATGAAAATATAGAAAGGGAAATTAGAGAATTGATTCTATTTACTATAGCACCAAGAACCATAAGATACCTGGGAATAAACCTAACCAAAGAGGTAAAGGATCTGTACTCGAGGATCTACAGAACAGCCATGAAAGAAATTGAAGAAGACACAAAAAGATGGAAGACCATTCCATGCTCTTGGATTAGAAGAATAAACATTGTTAAAATGTCTATACTGCCTAGAGCAATCTATACTTTTAATGCCATTCCGATCAAAATTCCACTGATATTTTTCAAAGAGCTGGAGCAAATAATCCTAAAATTTGTGTGGAATCAGAAGAGACCCCAAATTGCTAAGGAAATGTTGAAAAACAAAAATAAAACTGGGGGCATCATGTTACCTGATTTCAAGCTTTACTACAAAGCTGTGATCACCAAGACAGCATGGTACTGGCATAAAAACGGACACATAGACCAGTGGAACAGAGTAGAGAGCCCAGATATGGACCCTCAACTCTATGGTCAGATAATCTTTGACAAAGCAGTGGAAAAAAGACAGTCTCTTCAATAAATGCTATTGGGAAAATTGGACTTCTATATGTAGAAGAATGAAACTCGACCATTCTCTTACACCGTACACAAAGATAAATTCGAAATGGATAAAAGACATCAATGTGAGACAGGAATCCATCAGAATCCTAGAGGAGAACATAGGCAGTAACCTCTTCGAGATCAGCCACAGCAACTTCTTTCAAGATATGTCTGCAAAGGCAAAGGAAACAAAAGGGAAAATCAGCTTTTGGGACTTCATCAAGATCAAAAGCTTCTGCACACCAAAGGAAACAGTCAACAAAACAAAGAGGCAACCCACGGAATGGGAGAAGATATTTGCAAATGACAGTACAGATAAAAGGTTGATATCCAGGATCTATAAAGAACTTCTCAAACTCAACACACACAAAACAGACAATCATATAAAAAAATGGGCAGAAGATATGAACAGACACTTCTCCAATGAAGACATACAAATGGCTATCAGACACATGAAAACATGTTCATCATCACTAGCCATCAGGGAGATTCAAATTAAAACCACATTGAGATACCACCCTACACCAGTTAGAATGGCCAAAATTAGCAAGACAGGAAACAACATGTGTTGGAGAGGATGTGGAGAAAGGGGAACCCTTTTACACTGTTGGTGGGAATGCAAGTTGGTGCAGCCACTTTGGAGAACAGTGTGGAGATTCCTCAAGAAATTAAAAATAGAGCTTCCCTATGACCCTGCAATTGCACTACTGGGTATTTACCCCAAAGATACAGATGTAGTGAAAAGAAGGGCCATCTGTACCCCCAATGTTTATAGCAGCAATGGCCACGGTCGCCAAACTGTGGAAAGAACCAAGATGCCCTTCAACGGACAAATGGATAAGGAAGATGTGGTCCATATACACTATGGAGTATTATGCCTCTATCAGAAAGGATGAATACCCAACTTTTGTAGCAACATGGACGGGACTGGAAGAGATTATGCTGAGTGAAATAAGTCAAGCAGAGAGAGTCAATTATCATATGGTTTCACTTATTTGTGGAGCATAACAAATAGCATGGAGGGCAAGGGGAGATGGAGAGGAGAAGGGAGTTGAGGGAAATTGGAAGGGGAGGTGAACCATGAGAGACTATGGACTCTGAAAAACAACCTGAGGGTTTTGAAGGGGCGGGGGCTGGGAGGTTGGGGGAGCCAGGTGATGGGTATTGGGGAGGGCACGGATTGCATGGAGCACTGGGTGTGGTGCAAAAACAATGAATACTGTTACGCTGAAAAGAAATAAATAAATTTAAAAAAAGAGAGAGAAAAAAAATGCAGTTTTAATCTCCATGTAAATGCTCTTGCTCATATGTATCCTCTCAGGGAATCCAACACATGGATTTTCTTTCCCTTTTTCAACTATAGACATGGAGTATGTATGTGCATGCACACATGTGTGTGTACTTGAGAATATTTGGTTAGTTAAGAGTGTACACAGCCTAGAGGGAAGAAAAATGAGAGAACAATTCACACATCTTCAAATATGCCTCTGAAACTTATACTTTAGTTACAACCTGCTTTCCTTTATCCCATGTAAACCGGTAATGTTATGTTTAGACAATTAGATTTAAAAGTCTAAATTAAAGAAAACTCTAAGTTTGGGATTCCAGCTCTGCCATTCAATTCCTGAGTGATTTGGTCAACTTACATCTTGTCTCTGGGTTTCAATAATCTCAGCTGTAAAATGGGGAGGGTAATTACCATTGTCTGCATAATCAAATTTTTTAAAAAATGGGGGTACCTGGGTGGCTCAGTGGGTTAAGCCTCTGCCTTTGGCTCAGGTCATGGTCTCAGGGTCCTGGGATCGAGCCCCACATCGGGCTCCCTGCTCAGCGGGGAGCCAGCTTCTCCCTTTCTCTGTCTACCTATCTGCCTACTTGTGATCTCTCTCTCTGTCAAATAGATAAATAAAATCTTTTTTAAAAAATGGATTGCACAGGAAATTCAGGACAATTTCTAAAATTATATAACGAGCTATTTTCTATAACGAAAGGAGCTAGTACTACAGTTACTTCTCACTGTCATGGCGGTTGACAAAACTAGGAGGAGAGAGGAGGAAAGTGTGCAGCTTGCTCATAAAACCCCTTATACACCATAACCTTCTCTGTTCTTTGCCTGTCCTCATATGTTCAAAGTACCATTTGCCAGGGATTGAATCATGCTTTGAGCAAAAGTATATCAGGATTGTTAGGCACATAGGCACTCATAATATATCCTCTTTCATAGAGGGAAGACTTTTACAAAGTTCTCTCAACCCATGCTTCACTCCACCATGAAATATTTCCTTTCCCTATGGGTCAGTTATCCCATTTCACTAATGAGGCATGGATAAGCTAAATGATATCACTTAGGCACAAATGATAATTAGATGGCAGAGCCAGAATTAGAACCCATTAGACAGTTTTACTTCCAGGTCCATTCTCATGTCATTGAACAAGTCTCGTGCTCCATTTCAGCTCAGATTTCTTATTTACAGTGATGTGCTGTTTAAAATTTCACAGATTAGCACTTTGACCCCTTAAAAACAGGATTATGTGATTGTAACACTCATACCTCAGTGCACTTTTATTTTTACTTAATCAATTCATCAGAACTTTCTGTTGTTAGCAGGAGAAAGACAAAGACCAGAAACTTTCATGACAGCTCTAAGCACTCAGTTATTCATTGGAATTGGTAGTATTTTATGGAAGCAAAATAGACACAACCAGAGTTATGATATAGCAAGAGTTGCTCTAGGTCTGACCATGAAAAGAATGTGGCTGCTACAACAAAAGCAGAAAACATGGAATGTAATTTTATAATTCTGTTTTTCCCATAAGAAATTTTATTTTCCACATACACGTAGCTTGTCTATATATGTCTATATAAATCATTACTGAATTCATCTGCATACAACAGAAAATCTAGAAATAGTTATTGGCCACATGATAAAATTCATCCCCTCAAAGAAAAGAAGTTCAGAAGTAGACAGCCAAGTGTAATAACTGGAACCATGGAGTCACCAGAAATCCTTCCTTCCTTTTCTTTCTGTTTCTTTCTTTCTTTCTTTCTTTCTTTCTTTCTTTCTTTCTTTCTTTCTTTCTTTCTTTCTTTCTCTTTCTTTCTTTT